>NC_136411.1:236861439-237266439 GCF_051521515.1 Lactuca serriola
AGTCTTCGTTACAAACAGTCAAGGACTAAAGGTATTCCAAGATCGGATTTGGTTACCTAAGACGGGAGGAATAAGAGATCTTCTGATGGAAGAAGCGCACAAGACCATGTACTCAATTCATCCCGGTAGCACTAAAATGTATAGGGACCTAAAACCCCACTAATGGTGGCCAACGATGAAGCTCGATGTTGTGAAGTATGTGGCCAAGTGTGTGAATTGTGCAAGAGTTAAGGCACAACATCAGAAAACGTATGTGAGTTTGGAACCTTTACCTGTACCCACGGGTAAATGGGAGGACATCACCATGGATTTTGTGACCAAACTGCCCAGGACGAAGAGTGGTCACGACATGATTTGGGTGGTCGTAGATCGGTTCACTAAGAGTGCACACTTCATAGCAGCCAACAAGAAGTGATCTATTGATAAGCTCGCAAATGCTTACGTGAAGGAAATTATAAGACTTCATGGTGTTCCTCTAACAATTGTATCAGATCGTGATAGTCGTTTCACGTCGAGGTTTTGGAGAAGTCTACAAGAGGAATTGCGTACAAAGTTGTCTTTGAGTACAGCTTACCATCCGCAGACTGATGGTCAGAGCGAAAGAACGATTCAAACACTAGAAGATATGCTAAGAGCATGTACCCTGGAATTCTAAGGTAACTGGGATGAGCACTTACCTCTGGTAGAATTTTCCTACAACAACAATTTCCACTCGAGCATCAAGATGACACCCTATCAAGCCTTGTATGGACATAAGTGTCGTACGCCGTCTTGTTGGTTTGAGGCTGGAGAAGAGCAGTTTATGAGCCCCGATATAGTCCATGAGACTGATGAGAAGCTGAAGGTGATTAGGGAGAGGATGTTAGTAGCTCAGAATCGTCAGAAGAGTTTTGCTGACAAGAAAAGACGACTGATGACCTTCGAAGTTGGGGATTCGGTTTTGCTTAAAGGTTCACTGTGGACGGGACATATACGATTCGGGAAATGAGGAAATCTGAGTCCAAGGTCTATTGGACTGTTTAAAGTTCTTCAGAAGATTGGGAACCAAGCTTACAAGCTGGAATTGCCCAAAGAACTCGATGGTATTCATAACACCTTCCATGTGTGTTGTTTGAGGAAGTTCACGAGAGAAGTTCTCGACATAATTCCAATCTCAGAGTTAAGAATGGATGAGAATAAGAGGCTAATCGAAGAGCCCGAGGCAATTGTTGACCGTAAGACTAAAAAGTTACGACGCAAGATGGTCGACCTAGTGCTAGTCCGATGGAAACATTCGACTGAGCCAAATCTCACTAGGGAAACAGAGAGTGACATGATGAGTCGCTACCCACATCTGTTTGCTGATGCATGATTCCTGGATGGAATCATCCTAAGGGGAAGAGAATTGTAATGCCCGGGTTTTAGGGCTAAGCACTTTTGGGCGATGTAATAGTCTAGATCAACTATTGTAACTCTTTTTGAAGTAATAAAGATGAATTATTTGAATTCTATGTGAATTATGTGTATTTGTGGGCATATTACTTAATTATAAATATATAATTAATAAAGAATAAAAATAAGTGTCAAAATTAAAGTGTGAGATAAATACAATATCATTACATAAAGTTGTAGTGGTCGAAACAAGGGTTCCATACATATAAAAAACACCGAAATCCGAGTTATAACGAAGAAGTTATGGCCCGTCGAAGTTTTAAGGCAAAACCAGCGTGACACCTGGAGACGTAAATAGTGAATTTACGATGGATGACTTTTTTTGCCTTAGTGATCTAAACCAAAGTTGTAGTATATGTTAAACCGATAACATCCATAAAAAGAACGCCCAAATCCGACTTGGTATGAGAAAGTTATGATTTTTCTAAGATTCGGCTTAGCATTGTACGACCTGAAACTTGAATTTTAGTTCGAGTGGTTTTTGGCTTACGCGACCTAAATAAGAGTTGAAGATATCATTAATAGGAACTCAACGGTAAAAGGATAGACGGAAACGAAGTCCGTATGAAGGAGTTATGAATTCTTCGCCGTCATTTAACAGTCTAAACTCTTCCTACTGTTAAATTTAAGATCGGTCGAGAACTAGCCGGCGGAGTCTAAATGAAAGTTGTATATCTTGTTTTTACCTACGCATGGAAAAAAAGAACGTCGAAAACGGAGCTCGTATGCAAAAGTAACGGGGTTTAGAAGTCGGCAGAGTGCTGCTGCAAAAGGGGTGACGTGGCTGAATATGGGCCAAGGCTTTCCCCAAGGAAAGCGATCAGGTGATGACACGTGGCACCAAATTGGCGAGTCCTTCAGGATTTCACCATATAAATAGAAGTGTCGGGTTCTCTCATTTCTCACACCTTTCCCTACTTCTTTCTCTATCTACACTCTCTCTATACCCTATCCTAACCCCTCTAAGGTCTAGGTAAACCCCAAGCACCCGAAGGAAGCCCAGAGGCTCCCAAAGCCCCGAGAAAAGAGCGTTTTTGCTCAGGAACGCTGCTCCAGCAAAGCCCGGTTTTCGACAAAATCCCGCTGTAAGTGAGCTACGCCTAACCTATCTTTAGTATAGCTTATGTTTTAATATAATAATGTTATTAGGACCTTATAATAACTACTTGGGGAATTATTATGGGTTATATAAGTATTGTTTAACGCTTATATAAAAGTAATAATAGCTAGAATATTAATTAGTCTAAGTGAATATTAGACTAAACCCTAGTGGTAATGATACTAGGTTTTGCCGAAGGAAAATTCTGTAACACCAGTCAAAATTAGGTCAATAACAATCACATGTGCTTATGCCAATCATGTAATGTGATTTTTTTACTAGTAATGTGATAAACTTACTAAGTAATTCATGTTAAAGTATGAACTTTCATGATACAACTCAAGGTATACGTTAATATGATTACAAAGATATAGACAACATCTAAATCTGACTTCGCGTGAAGAAGTTATGATAAATTCTAACGCTATGATGCCTTATATCAAGAGGTATTTAAAATAGACTTATAATTAGCTATTTGAGTCTAAAAGAAAGTCGTATTACTTTGAATTACCTACGCGTGCATATAAAGAACGCCGAAAACAGAGTTCGTATGCAAAAGTTATGGCCTTCCGAAGATGCAGCTGTCAGAAACCCTAATTTGACTGAAGTCAAGACATGAGAATCAAAAATTCATGACGTGAGGAGTCAACAGACACTAATCGGAGCAAGAAAATACACGTTAAGGCTATGTTATGACTCATGGAAGTTCACGACGTGAATGGCGTCTGAACACCCTATAAATAGCGATCAAAGATCATTCAATCCTTACACCTTCTTCTTTTATTCTCTCTTGCTTCCAAAGGCCGTTTTCCCTTCTCGAGCCTTACAACGACCAGCCTCTGACTGTTTAGATTCTATAATCACGCTACTAAGGTGAGTTTCACGGCCCCACTTTCTAATATTTTTTGGGGGAAAACGCATGCTAAATATTGTATATACATTAATATTATGTCTATATGATAGTATATTAGTATCAACGTAGATAGATATATTAACCGGGATATAGTTGTTTAAATATAATATTTTGAATATGTAAAACTATTATCAACTTGTTAGCATGTTATTACAATAACGTAGATCTTGAGTTATACTTAGGATTCTATATATATGTTGTGTGCGATATAGTTCCGAAGTTATATTCGGAAGTTCTATATGTTAAGTTATAAAGTATGTTGTTATTATTGGTTTTATGTCAAGACAAAACTGGATATGTTATATGTTGTTATTGTTATTTTTATGTTAAGATAAAACTTAGTATTGTTATTGATAGTTTTATGTCAAGATAAAACTAGGAACGTTATATGTTGTTATTATTGGTTTTAGGTCAAGATAAAACCTGGTTTTACTTCAAGATATAGCTGTTATACTGTTTAAATGTTACGAAGTTAGGAGTAATGTTTAAAAGCATAGTGTTGTAACTTAGGGTTTTAGACATGAAAATGATTTTGTTGTTAGCACTATAGAACGTTGTCAGAGTCTACATGAGCTACCTCATTCATAAACTAAGATTGGGGATCTTAGTGGAAGTCCTCTGACCTGTAACCGTTAATCCTGTGTGAGCGAGGAAGTCGTGTATGAATGAGATACGGGTTTACAACCCCACTCGTAGTTGTTAGTCACAACCCAAGGCAAGCGAGTGACGATTCGTTCCTTTTTATTTTTATTCCGGCATCGATGAAGTGCGCGGTGTTGTTTCTCATGGTAAATCCTGAGTGTATTGTTTCTCATGGTAAATCATGAATGAGTGTATTGTTTTTTCAGAGGTTTTGTTGTCAAGTAGCGGTTACAGACTCATGGTAGCAACTTGTTAGAAACATTATACTTTGTCGATATACAAGTACTAATGTTAAGTATAAGTTTCCCCTACTTATACCCTAGGTACTACTTGTATATTAAGTAGATAATTATACCTATCACACATACTCATATAGAATTGAAATAGATTTATACGTAGTGGTTTTACTCATATAGAATTGAAATAAGATTTATACGTAGCAACTCTTGTTTGTATGGAATTACAAACACTTATATTCATAGTATATGAGACTTAAAGGTAAACTACTTATTTGGTAAGTAAACTTTTATACGTAGGATATACATACCAAACGTTGGAGAGTCCAAATGATTCTGTCAAAGCTATAGTTTTGAACTTGGAAAACGTATTATTTTTATATGGAGTCAAAACCTATGAACTCACCAACTTTATGTTCACGTATTTTTAAATGCATGTGTTTTCAGGAAGTTGATAATTATGATACGAGAAATGACGTTACACTGCCCGGTGTTTCCGCCAATGACCGGGGTGTGACAGATTGGTACCAGAGCTATTAACTATAGTGAATTAGTACTTTCTTAGGAAAGCACGACTATAGTTTAGGGCTTACTCTGTTAGGTTTAGGTATATCCCTTAATCTACAAATAAAAAGTATTATTAAATTATACTACTGAAGGACTACTTACGGGAGCGGTGATAAGATAGACACGTTGCTTGGGTTGCTGGATTTTAGAACGGCTATATGCTAAAATGATCTTGCCCTCCGACTGTCCTGACTGACCGGTGCCTCATCAGCTGGACCTGAAATAACAAACAATAATTAATAATACCCGCTAATACAACAAACACAAAGATATAGAGTTATGTATAAACTCAATCCCATGATGAGAACACATGTATAAACCAAAAATAAAGAAAGCCCAAACCCTCGATAAGAATTCAACGTAATGTCTTAGGTCAAAGCTCCTTAGTCGAGTTTTATTGTACATGGGCCTAACCACAACTAAATGTAGACTGATCACCTATGTTTAATTATGGTTAGACCGATGCACAACTAAAACTGGATATGGTGTTTGATAGACTAAAACACATGAAGATTATAGAAGATTCAAGATAGATCTTAGATCATGATACCATCAACTCGAAGTACAAGAAGACGATATTCCGAAGAGAACATTTAGGACTCAGTATGGTCAATCTAAGTTCTTACTTATGCCTTTGGATTGACCAACGATCCAACAATGTTCCAGCACCTGATGAATAGTGTTTCCAAACCGTACTTGGATAAATTTGTGATAGTAGTTATCGATGATATATTGATATATTCACGAACCAAGGAAGAACACGGTCAACAATCTTGGAACTACTAGGAAAAGAAAACTTGTACGCCAAATTCTTCGAATGTGAATTTTGGATTAGAGAAGTACAATTTTTAGAACATGTAGTTAGTTACAAAGGGATTCATGTCCAGCCCTCCAAGATTGAAGTAATTAAGAATTCGGAAGCACCGAAGACGCCAACAGAAGTGCATCAATTCCTAGGACTTTTAGGCTATTACCGTAGATTCATAGAGAATTTTTCCAAAATAGCCAAGCCACTTACAACACTAACCCAGAAAGATATAAAGTTCAAATTGTAAGACAAACAAGAAGCTGATTTTCAGAAACTAAACCAAATGTTGTATAGTGCACCAATCCTATCCCTTCCAGAGGGAACAGAAGATTTCATCGTATACTGCAACGCATCAAATCAAGGATTGGGATGTGTGTTGATGCAAAGAGGAAAGGTTATCGCCTACGCAACACGAAAACTTAAGGTGCATAAGAATAATTACACTACCCATGATCCTGAATTGGGATCTGTAATTTTTGCACTAAAAATCTGGAGACATTACTTATACAGTACTAAGTGTACTATTTTTACCAACCACAAGAGTCTCCAGCACATCTTTAACCAAAAAGACCTTAATATGAAACAACGAAGATGGGTCGAATGATTGAATGACTACGAAGGTGAGATTCGTTATCATCCCAGAAAGGCAAATGTGGTAGCAGATGCCTTGAGCTGGAAAGAATATATTAAACCCCGTCAGGTACGAGCATTAACCATAACTATCCAATCTAACTTTGCCGCACATATTAGAGAAGCTCAACTTGAGGCTCTAAAAGAAGAAAACATTAAGAACGAAGCTTTGCGAGGAATGGAAAAGCAACTTATACAAAAAGATGACGGAATGCGACACTTTATGAACCGAATTTGGACGCCTAATTTCGGTGGAGTCAGGTACTTGGTCTTAGAAGAAGCCCACAAGTCTAGGTACTATGTGCATCCAGGCTCTGACAAAATGTACTTATATTTAAAAGTACATTATTGGTAGCCAAAGATGAAGGCTAAAATTGCTACTTATGTGAGCAAATGCTTGACTTGTTCTAGAGTAAAGGTAGAACATCAAAAGCGTTCAAGTTTACTTCAACAACCGGAAATACCTGAATGCAAATGGGAGCATATATCAATGGACTTCATCACCAAGTTACCTAAAACTCCTAATGGGTTTGACACTATTTGGGTAATAGTCGATAAATTGATTATGTCCGCCTATTTCTTACCAATTAAGGAGAACGACAAGATGGAGAAGATGACTAGAGTTTATCTTAAGGAAATTTTCAGATTGCATGGAGTTCCAATTTCTATTATTTCTTACCGAGATAGTAGATTCACTTCACGATTTTGTCAATCTCTACAAAAAACCTTAGGAACACGTCTAGATATGAGCACAGCTAACCATCCACAAACTGATGGTCAGAGTGAGAGAACCATTCATACTTTAGAATATATGCTCTGAGGCTGTGTTATTTACTTTGTAAAGGCATGGGATACTCATTTACCATTAATTGAGTTGTCCTACAACAATAGTCATCACACCAGCATCAAGTTTGCACCGTTTGAGGCTCTTTATGGACGAAAATGTTGTTCGCCAATATATTGGGCAGATGTTGGAGATACGCAGATGGACAGAGAACGTACAGGAAATTCCCTATTGTACTAGACCAGAAATAAT
The DNA here is from genome assembly GCF_051521515.1 of Lactuca serriola. NCBI lineage: Eukaryota > Viridiplantae > Streptophyta > Magnoliopsida > Asterales > Asteraceae > Lactuca > Lactuca serriola. Next base: position 236,868,802 of record NC_136411.1, read on the forward strand.
CCACGAGACAACTGAAAACATAGTGCAAATTAAGGATCGATTAAAGGCAGCACGTGATCGTCAAAAGAGCTATACTGACATACTACATAAGCCTTTAGAATTCCAAGTTTGAGATAAATTAATGTTAAAGGTCTCTCCTTAGAAAGCCGTAAATCGATTCAGGAAACGAAGCAAACTAAACCCACGGTATATAGGACATTTTTCTGACAAGAATTGGATCCGTCGCATACCAACTCAAGTTGCCTCAAGAACTAAGTAATGTACACGATGTTTTTCATGTATCAAATCTCAAAAGATGTCTTTCGAATGACACACTTGTTATACCTCTCGACGAGATACAAGTCAATACCAAACTCAACTTTGTAGAAGAACCTGTCGAAATCATGGATCGATAAACCAAACGATTAAAACAAAGTCGTATTCCCATATTGAAAGTTCGATGGAAACAAAAATACCCCCAACTATTTAACAAAACACCATCCACAAGATAAATTTCGGGACGAAATTATTCTAACGGGGGGAGAATGTAACACCCGTCAAAATTACGTCAATAACAATCACATGTGATTATGCCAATCATGTATTGTTATTTTTTACTAGTAATGCGATAAAATTACTATGTAATTCATGTTAAAGTATGAACTTTCATGATACAACTCAAAGTATACGTTCATACGATTACAAAGATATAGAGAACATCCAAATCTGACTTCGCGTGAAGAAGTTATGATAATTTTTAACGCTATAATGCCTTATAACAAGAGGGATTTAAAATACACATAGAATTATCTATTTGAGCCTAAAAGAAAGCCTTAGTACTCAGAATTACCTATGCGTGCATATAAAGAATGCCGAAAACGGAGTTCGTATGAAAAAGTTACTGCCTTCCGAAGATGCAGCTGTCAGAAACCCTAATTTGACTGAAGTCACGACGTGAGCATCAAACATTCACGACGTGAGGAGTCAACAGACACTAATCGGAGCTAGAAAACACATGTTAAGGCTATGGTATGACTCATGGAAGTTCACGATGTGCACCTATCATGTTCACGACGTGAATGGCCCTAGAACACCTTATAAATAGCGATCAAAGCTCATTCAATCCTTACACCTTCTTCTTTCATTCTCTCTCATTTCCGAAGGCCGTTTTCCCTTCTTGAGCCTGAGAACGACCAGCCTCTGACTATTTAGATTCTATAATCACGCTACTCAAGTGAGTTTCACGGCCCCACTTTCTAATATTTTTGGGGGAAAACACATGCTAGATATTGTATATACGTTAATATTATGTCTATATGATAGTATTGTAACATCTCAAATTTTCAAATAAATTTTTCATTTAAAATAAAACAATTTCACTCATCAATAGTATTTATTCCAAATTTTGTTTCAAAATACAATTTAAAGGATCCCCAAGATCTCCAACAATGGCAGTGTGTACGCGTCACGCCGGCGCCTTCCCACGGTTCTCGCTAGTAGCTGAAACACACACATACAACTTGTAAGCATAAATGCTTAGTGAGTCCCCAGTATACGACTTACACACATACGCCTTTCCAGGCCCTGACCTTCCGGTCCATAATACATTGCCTTCCGGCCCGTAACATAATTGCCTTCCGGCCCATGACATATCGCCTTCCGGCCCGTATCATATTGCCTTCCGGCCCACAGTATATTGCCTTCCGGCCCACAGTATATTGCCTTCCGGCCCATAACATATACAACACATAATACATATAACGTAACACACATAGCACGTAGCACATACATCATACCTGACCTTTCTGCCACATAATATATCGCCTTCCGGCCCACATAAACATACATATCATGCATAGCATCTATCTTTCTATTTATAACATAAATAACACATACCACATACGACCTTCCGGTCTCACAGTCAAACCCTTCCGGGTGGAGTATAGTGAGAAAACTCACCTCTTAGTATGTAGGCTAGAACTCTTGAAACTACTCGCACTCAATCCGCCAAACTGCAGACTCCCTATAATACCACATACCCTTATTAATAATCTTATCAAACAAGACAACTTACCCTACGAAATTACATGCAGGTCAACTCTGGCCAACGGTCAACTTGACCGGACTCGTCGAGTGCAAAGGCGACTCGGCGAGTCTAGACGCCCTCCCCAACTTCCCTGTTGTTCCCCTTTCTACCCGTCGAGTATCGCTCCTGACTCGACGAGATCCTCATGGAAGAATCGCGGGGCCACCCCGACTCCACTCGCCGAGTCTAAAGAACAACTCGGCGAGTCCCAGTGAACCTTCAAGATACTCGCCGAGTCTGAAGAACAACTCGGCGAGTCCCAGTGAGTCTTCAAGCTACTCGCCGAGTCTGAAGAACAACTCGGCGAGTCCATGCCATGCAGTCGATCAACTGCCTCCTGTAATCCGCATGGTTCCGATATATATATATATATATATATATATATATATATATATATATATATATATATATACATGGGACTTCCTGGGCCTCTAACATACTATTACTGGGATTTAAACGCTTGGTAACAACATTATAATCTATCTAATCACTAAATGGGTTTCATAAACCCTAGATTCGTGCTCACCATCAAAACAACATAAATGGGCCGAGTATTACCTGAAGAACGTGATCTCTGTGTCCCCAACCTTCAGAACTTAATCCTCTTGATCTTCCTTTGACCAAAACCTTGCCTCTTCTTGCCTAACAATCTCCTCAAGGTCCCCAATAGCCTTCCCTTCTCCTCTAATCGTCCACAGATGCTAGGTGCTTCACAATCGGCCAAAAAAACGTACAGTGACGGCCTAAGGGGCATTATATATGTTCCAAACTAAACGGCTAGGGTTTCTGCTGAATAGCGTCGACTCGCCGAGTCCATACCTGTACTCGTCGAGTCCAGTCGCGCATCCGCGACCAAGCCTGTGGTCCTACTCGGCGAGTCAGGCACCAACTCGCCGAGTCCCTTCCTAAAATGTCCCCAAAAATAGTTTTAAAACAATACCTGAAATACCGGGCTGTTACAACTCTCCCCCACTAGAACTAGTCTTCTCCCTCGAAGTCTCACTCTGCGAACAACTCCGGATGTTGCTCCCGCATTTCACGCTCCGGCTCCCAAGTCATCTCCGATCCCCTCCAATGTTGCCACTGAACCAACACCAGAGGTATCTCCTTGTTCCGCAGAACCTTGATCTTCTGATCCCTGATAGCTACTGGTCTCTCGGCGTAATTCAGGCTCGCATCCACCTGAATATCCTCTAACAGAACCACTGCCGATTCATCCTATACACTTCCTCAACTGTGATACGTGAAAGGTATTGTGAATCTGACCCAACTCCGCTGGCAACTCCAACCGATAAGCTACCCGACCTACCCTTGCAATTACACGAAATGGACCTATGAACCGGGGCCCCAACTTGCCCCTCTTTCTGAACCGGATCACTCCTTTCCAAGGAGAAACCTTTAGGAGGACGAAGTCGCCAACCTGGAATTCGAGCTCGGACCGGCGTCTGTCCGCATAACTCTTCTGTCGGCTCTGGGCGGTCAATAACCTCTGCCTAACCTGCTGAATCTGCTCGGTCGTCTGAAGTACGATCTCTGTACTGCCCATCACTCTCTGTCCCACCTCTCCCCAGCAAATGGGAGTCCGACACCTCCTACCATACAACAACTCAAAAGGTGGCATACCAATGCTCGAATGATGGCTGTTGTTGTAGGAAAACTCAGCCAAAGGCAAATGCGCATCCCAGCTACCCCCGAAGTCTAACACACACGCTCTAAGCATGTCTTCCAATGTCTGAATCGTCCGCTCGCTCTGACCGTCTGTCTGGGGATGGTATGCGGTACTAAAATGCAATTTAGTACCCAGCTCCTCATGGAATTTCTTCCAGAACCTGGAAGTGAAACGTACATCGCGGTCCGAAACAATCGAGATCGGCACTCCATGCCGAGATACTATCTCTCTCACGTATAACTCCGCCAACTTCTCTGCTGATGAACTTTCGCTAATGGCAAGGAAGTGTGCACTCTTTGTCAACCTATCCACAATCACCCAAATTGCATCGACTCCTCTGGCAGTTCTCGGCAATTTGGTGATGAAATCCATCGTAATCTGTTCCCACTTCCACTCAGGAATCTCCAAGAGCTGCAACTTACCATGCGGTCTCTGGTGCTCGGCTTTAACCCTACGGCAGGTCAAACACCTCTCAACGAACCAAGCGACGTCTCTCTTCATGCAAGGCCACCAATATTCCTTTCTCAGATCCAAATACATCTTCGTAGCACCGGGATGGATCGAGAATTTCGATCTATGAGCCTCCTCCATCAAAGTAGCACGCGTACCGCCCACGAATGGTACCCAAATCCGACCCTGAAACGTCAGAAGTCCTCGTCCCTCTTTAACGAACTCTGAAATTAACCCGACGACCCGCTCCTTCTTCTGCATCTCGGATCTCACAACCTCGGCCTGTGCCCCACGAATAGCATCTAATACCGGAGTCATCACCGTCAACCTCAGACATACGTCCCGCAATGGAGTGCTCTCCGCCCTACGACTCAATGCATCGGCTACCACATTAGCCTTGCCTGGGTGGTATAGGATCTCACAGTCATAATCCTTAACCACGTCCAAACATCTCCTCTGTCGCATATTTAGGTTGGGTTGATCCATCAAATACTTCAAACTCTTATGGTCCGTGTATATAGTACAACGAACCCCGTACAGGTAGTGACGCCAAATTTTGAGAGCGAACACTACTGCCCCCAACTCTAAGTCATGCGTGGGATACCTCGCCTCGTGAGGCTTCAGCTGCCTCGATGCATAAGCTATCACATGGCCCCTCTGCATCAACACTGCACCCAGTCCCGAAATCGATGCGTCGCAATATACGACAAAGTCCTCCATCCCTTCCGGGAGAGCTAATACCGGGGCTTCGCACAGTCTCTGACGAAGTGTCTCGAAGGAAGTCTGCTGCTCGGGTCCCCATGAGAATGTAACACCCTTCCGGGTCAATCTAGTGAGCGGTACCGCGATCTTGGAGAAGTCTCTAATAAACCTCTGATAGTACCCCGCCAACCCAAGGAAACTCCTGATCTCGGAAGGTGACTTCGGTGCCTCCCAACTCATCACTGCTTCCACCTTGGCCGGATCAACCAATATCCCTGCCTGATTAACAACATGTCCCAAAAATTGGACCTCCCGCAACCAGAAGTCACATTTGGAGAATTTCGCATATAGCTTCTCCGACCTCAGTACCTTAAGGACCTCCCTCAAATGCCCCTCATGCTGCTCTCTAGACCGCGAATACACCAGGATGTCGTCGATAAATACAATCACTGACCGATCCAGCATCGGCCTGCATACCCTGTTCATGAGGTCCATGAACACTGCCGGGGCATTGGTGGGCCCAAAAGGCATCACCACGAACTCGTAATGCCCATACCGCGTCCTAAATGCTGTCTTCTGGACGTCCTCATCCCGCACTCTTACCTGATGGTACCCTGATCTCAAATCGATCTTGGAAAACCAAGATGCCCCTTGCAACTGATCGAATAGATCATCGATTCTCGGTAACGGATAGCGGTTCTTGACCGTCACCTTGTTCAACTCCCGGTAATCGATACACATCCGGTGTGAACCATCCTTCTTCCTGACGAACAAAATCGGTGCTCCCCACGGCGAGCTACTCGGCCGAATAAATCCCTTTCCCAGCAACTCCTGGAGTTGCGAGGACAACTGTTGCATCTCTGGAGGTGCAAGACGATAAGGCACCTTCGCAATAGGCGCAGCCCCCGGAACCAGATCAATACCAAACTCTACCTGTCTCGCAGGAGGTACTCCCGACAAATCCTCGGGAAAAACATCTGGAAACTCGCGCACCACTGGAACCTCCTCCACTGTCTTCGGTCTCTCGGAAGTCTCCCGCGTATCCATCACATACGCCACAAAACCTTTACATCCCTGCTGTAGGCATTGCCTCGCCCTAGCAGCCGAACAAAAAGCTGATCCCGAACGGGTACCCTCGCCGTATACCGTAAGAACTCCCCCACTAGGGTCTCGTATAGTCACCAGCTGACGCTCGCAGTCAATGACGGCGCTGAATCGGCTCAACCAGTCCATGCCTATGATGACACAGACATCCCCCATCGCAATAGGAATTAGTTCAATCGGAAACGCAACCCCGAAAATCTCTAGCACGCATCCCCGAAGAACCTCCGTAGCACAAACCACCCTCTCGGCCGCAATAGAAACGCCCAAAGGCCGACTTAACGGCTCACGACTAATGCCGATATGCTGACTAAAAGCTAACGATACAAAAGATCTACTCGCACCCGAATCAAATAACACTAGAGCAGCCATAGAGTTCACAAGAAAAGTACCTACATATACATTAATATAAGCATAACATTTCAACTTTAAAGTAAATACATGAATGATAGCATACCTGCCACAACATCGGGCGCAGCGCGGACCTCCTCCGCAGTCAGCTGAAAGGCTCTCCCGCGAGCCCTCGGGGCCTCGACCTTCACCGGCGGGTCTCAGTAGTCCTGGTAGTAGGTGTAGCTCCCTGACGAAGCTGCGGGCACTCGGCCTTCCGATGGCCTGTCTGGTTGCAGTGAAAGCAAACCATAAACCCCTTAGGGCAATCCCTGGCAATGTGTCCCTCCTTGCCACACTTGTAGCAACCACCAGCTCGACACGCCCCCTCATGACTCTTGCCGCACTTCGCGCAAGTGCGGCCCTTCGGACCTCCCATCCTCGGATCAGCGGACTTGATCCGCTTGGCTGCCGGCTGAGACTGAGCCGGCCGCCGATCCACCTGCCGAGACTCGGCCTCCTCCCTCACCTGAGTCTCCAACTCGATCTCGCGCTTCCTGGTGTTCGCCTGAAGCTCAGTGAAAGTACGATAGGTGGAGTTTGACACAAACTCCCGGATGTCCCTCCTCAGCACGCCCAAATACCGGCTCATCCGTGACTGCTCTGTAGATACCAGCTCGGGGCAGAACATCGCCCTCTCATGAAACTTCCGGGTGACCACTGCAACGGAATCAGTACCCTGTTTAAGGGTCAAGAACTCCTGAATCAATCGTTCCCTCTCCACTGGGGGAACGTACTCGTCCCTGAACATCTCAGTAAACCTCTCCCACGTCACCGCTGTAATCTCCGCCAGAGTGAAGTTCGCCGTCACGAACTTCCACCAACATAAAATTATCAGAGACTCCACCAAGTACAATTGTACTCGATAACGCACCCTACTCAGTCTCCGATATCCAGGGATTCCTACTTGGGTCTTCCACCGACCCGGTGTCTTCAGTAGTACGGGCCCAATACTACCGACCACACCGTATCAGTACTCGTCCCAAATCTTCCTCCCCAAACCCCGAATAATGAGTACTCTACCTCCAGTATGCACTATCTACTTGCACGCTACCAAATATCTCATATAAGCAGTCTCCCTAGACTAAGGCATCACAAAACAGGCCATTCTAGTCCTATCATGTATACCTAGTCTTCTAGCATGCATAACAATTCATAATTCAGTGCATAACATAACATTGTAAGGTATTCTGGGGATCTTTACCGTTCGGGCGCTGGCTGATCGTACACACTGCTCCGTTCTTGTTTACCGCTTTACTATTTATAAAATTGTATGTCTTTATTACTTTTAAAAGATTTTTCCCCAAATCCTCGGTTTAAGTTCAGTTACACCCGAAGGTACACCCGAATCCCTCAAACCAAGGCTCTGATACCAATTGTAACAGCTCAAATTTTCAAATAAATTTTTCATTTAAAATAAAACAATTTCACTCATCAATAGTATTTATTCCAAATTTCGTTTCAAAATACAATTTAAAGGATCCCCAAGATCTCCAACAATGGCAGTGTGTACGCGTCACGCCGGCGCCTTCCCACGGTTCTCGCTAGTACCTGAAACACACACATACAACTTGTAAGCATAAACGCTTAGTGAGTCCCCAGTATACGACTTACACACATACGCCTTTCCAGGCCCTGACCTTCCGGTCCATAATACATTGCCTTCCGGCCCGTAACATAATTGCCTTCCGGCCCATGACATATCGCCTTCCGGCCCGTATCATATTGCCTTCCGGCCCACAGTATATTGCCTTCCGGCCCACAGTATATTGCCTTCCGGCCCATAACATATACAACACATAATACATATAACGTAACACACATAGCACGTAGCACATACATCATACCTGACCTTTCTGCCACATAATATATCGCCTTCCGGCCCACATAAACATACATATCATGCATAGCATCTATCTTTCTATTTATAACATAAATAACACATACCACATACGACCTTCCGGTCTCACAGTCAAACCCTTCCGGGTGGAGTATACTGAGAAAACTCACCTCTTAGTATGTAGGCTAGAACTCTTGAAACTACTCGCACTCAATCCGCCAAACTGCAGACTCCCTATAATACCACATACCCTTATTAATAATCTTATCAAACAAGACAACTGACCCTACGAAATTACATGCAGGTCAACCCTGGCCAACGGTCAACTTGACCGGACTCGTCGAGTGCAAAGGCGACTCGGCGAGTCTAGACGCCCTCCCCAACTTCCCTGTTGTTCCCCTTTCTACCCGTCGAGTATCCCTCCTGACTCGACGAGATCCTCATGGAAGAATCGCGGGGCCACCCCGACTCCACTCGCCGAGTCTAAAGAACAACTCGGCGAGTCCCAGTGAACCTTCAAGATACTCGCCGAGTCTGAAGAACAACTCGGCGAGTCCCAGTGAGTCTTCAAGCTACTCGCCGAGTCTGAAGAACAACTCGGCGAGTCCATGCCATGCAGTCGATCAACTGCCTCCTGTAATCCGCATGGTTCCGATATATATATATATATATATATATATATATATATATACATGGGACTTCCTGGGCCTCTAACATACTATTACTGGGATTTAAACGCTTGGTAACAACATTATAATCTATCTAATCACTAAATGGGTTTCATAAACCCTAGATTCGTGCTCACCATCAAAACAACAGAAATGGGCCGAGTATTACCTGAAGAACGTGATCTCTGTGTCCCCAACCTTCAGAACTCAATCCTCTTGATCTTCCTTTGACCAAAACCTTGCCTCTTCTTGCCTAACAATCTCCTCAAGGTCCCCAATAGCCTTCCCTTCTCCTCTAATCGTCCACAGATGCTAGGTGCTTCACAATCGGCCAAAAAAACGTACAGTGACGGCCTAAGGGGCATTATATATGTTCCAAACTAAACGGCTAGGGTTTCTCTGAACAGCGTCGACTCGCCGAGTCCATACCTGTACTCGTCGAGTCCAGTTGTGCATCCGCGACCAAGCCTGTGGTCCTACTCGGCGAGTCAGGCACCAACTCGCCGAGTCCTTTCCTAAAATGTCCCCAAAAATAGTTTTAAAACAATACCTGAAATACCGGGCTGTTACAAGTATATTAGTATCAACGTAGACAGTTATATTAACCAGGATATAGTTGTTTAAATATAATATTTTGAATATATAAAACTATTATCAACTTGTTAGCATGTTATTATAATAATGTAGATCTTGAGTTATACTTAGGATTCTATATATATGTTGTGTGCGATATAGTTCCGAAGTTATATTCGGAAGCTCTATATGTTAAGTTATAAAGTATGTTGCCATTATTGGTTTTATGTCAAGATAAAACTGGTTATGTTATATGTTGTTATTGTTATTTTTATGTTAAAATAAAACCTAGTATTGTTATTGATAGTAACCGTTAATCCCGTGTGAGCGAGGAAGTCGTGTATGAATAAGATACGGGTTGACGACCCACTCGTGGTTGTTAATTACAACTCAAGACAAGCAAGTGACGATTCATTCCTTTAATTTTTATTCCGGCGACGATGAAGCGTGCGGTGTTGTTTCTCATGGTAAATCATGAGTGTATTGTTTCTCATGGTAAACCATGAGTGTATTGTTTTGTCAGAGGTTTTGTTGTCAAGCAGCGGTTACAGACTCATGGTAGCAACTTGTTAGAAACATTATACTTCGTCGCTATACAATTATTAATGTTAAGTATAAGTTTCCCCTACTTATACCCTAGGTACTACTTGTATGTTAAGTAGATAATTATCACTAACTCACATACTCGTATAGAATTGAAATAGATTTATACGTAGTGGTTTTACTCATATAGAATTGAAATAAGATTTATACGTAGCAACTCTCGTTTGTCTGGAATTACAAACACTTATATTCATAGTATATGAGACTTATAGGTGAACTACTAATTTGGTAAGTAAACTTTTATACTTAGGATATACATACTAAACGTTGGAGAGTTAAAATGATACTTTCAAAACTATACTTTTGAACTTGGAAAACGTATTATTTTTATATGGAGTCAAAACCTGTGAACTCACCAACTTTATGTTGACGTATTTTTAAATGCATATGTTTTCAGGAAGTTGATAACTATGATACGGTAAATGACGTTACACTGCCCGGTGTTTCCGCCAACGGCTGGGGTGTGACAAATTCTGTTAAGAGTAACGAAGTGTTGTCCAAGCGTCCAGTCACCACCTTCTGAGGTGACTGCATAGTTACTTTCATCTTACACATAGACATGAAATACTTTATATAAATTACGTGTTGTGTGTGCATATTATCTGTATACTTGCTATCTTTGTTGGATGAACAATTTTATACATGTTTTAAATTATTCAAACTGTATATGTATTTTATATCAACAAAATGTGTTGGGTAAAACATGGGTAGATGTAACAGTTGTTGTGTGTCAAAATAAAATAATGAGCGACCTCATTATAGATGTTATTGATGATCCATTCATTTAGCGGAGTATAGATGACGACCACGGACTATTCTAGACAGTCCAGTGGAACGCTAGCAGACTCGCAACCTGTACGTGTTTATTTGAACTGCGTATTTATTTGAACTGTTTGCTCACCAGGTGCACTCCATCCCCCACATGGTTGCCTTAAGGACATTTATTGTTGAGGAATTCCCTTAGCAGTAGTGTCCATCCCGATGATGATCCTTTGGCTAGGTCCTTTATGATAGGTGTTTAGGGACGTAATGAGAGGAAAACGGGAATGGGTAATCGAGTTATTGTTGATTGATGAAATTAATAAACTTATTTATTGTGGGTTGAAAACCCTATGTGCTCACTAGGCTCCCAAGCCTGACCCACTCAGTTTCTTGTATTACATGTAGTGGCGCATGAGCATAGATGTGATGTCTTGGGATGAGAGATTAAGGGATTTTAGGCCTGTAAATACGAAATAATGTAGTAAGGCCTATGTTGTATTGTTTATGCTTATGATCTGTATCGAACATGACATCCCGATTCTTTTTAATGAAATACGTATCTTTAGAAATGCTTTTGATAAATCTTTATCATGTTTTGTTTTGGGACAAATTCCGCAACACTTTTATTTAAAATGTTACTCTGATTTTCAAACAAAGCATAAACAAAATCGGTCTTTTCTGAGTATATGTCAAAGCTAGCTGGAGCATAAAAGTTATAGTAGTAACAAAATAATTGTTATGCTGGTGGGAGCATGATTACTATGTGAAGTGCTTTGAGTTAGCAATAAAATTTATAGGAATCAAAGTTCTAATTTGCAAACTTGCAAATTTTGAAAAGTGTTTCGCCATAATAAGGGAGAGGATACTTATACTTTATTTCGAATCTAAAAGTTGAGATTGAAGTATTAATTAAACTGAGTCATGGATATATATGTACATCATGTTGAAATATTTCAACATTAGAAATTCTACATACGAAAATATTATAGCAAAAGAATCGTCTAGTATGATGTCTTTATGTCAGACAATAAGAATCGTATCCCATATGCTTCGGGTATAGGATCGATTGCATATGTTATAATATTCACGTGTTCTATTTTTCCAAATGCCTAGGGCATTAAGAGGGAAAAAGAACTAGAACTGGATATGACTAAAGTTGTTAAGGAACTGTCAAGGACGATCTAAGGTTCACTAAGGATTGGTCGCTTGTTGTTGGAAGTACGGTAATGAATTGACCATATTGACATTACTATGAATAAATAGGAGTCTACTAATAATGAGTCATCATATGGAAATGTTTCCATAACAGGAGATGGATATTAAGAATCTATTTATGCAAGAAGGATGTTCAAAGGAATGTACTTTGAATTTGAGACTTCGCTTCCATGGAATTGTTTGATTATCAATCTCCAAAGGAATACTTTGTAATATCGTTGGCTATGTCTATGTGACTTTTATACCTCAACATTACAAAAGCATCATTGCATGATAGTGGCCAGAATTAGGTGGTCTTACACTAAGTAATAAGGATTTGGAATTTTGAAATGTGAAATGAGCATCATTGAAATATTTTCGATTAATATATTTCACATAGTAAGGACCATAGACAAACATAGTGTGCATGCTTGGAGCATGGGATAACTATTGTTTTAATTCAAGTATTAAGTTGATAAATTGAAACATTATACAATGAATAATGTGTAATCAATATGGTGATTAAATAAAAGGTGTTTTTATTTATATTCAAAAGTTCTTAGGCCATATTGGATTCGATTATTGTTGTGTTTCACTTTGCATGTTTTGGCTTCCCGGATAATAAGATTATTTAAACTATCCACAGTCGATTATACTTTGGAAGTAGGTATTGAGGTAAGATTGTCATGAATCTGACTGTAGATTGTCTACGTGTTTTAAACATAGCATAAGTTTTATGCGGTGTTCATGAGTACTCCTACAATAAGATTTAAGTATTGGGTTAAACCCACGCTCATCTGAATCACTACATGGATTTTTTTCACAAGTGATTAGTGAGATGATAGTATCTCATATTCTTGAAACGGAGACATATAGTTTCAGTTTACAAGTCTGCTGCACATTGATGATATGTAAACGCACTAGTAACTTGATGTTATAAAACATATTGTTGTGTGCGATTTGATGAGTAAATAGAGTAAGCATACGATTCGAATTTTATCCATTACTTTTACCCTAAGAGGGATAAAAGCGATATCTATGGGCCCATCGATGATTTTGTGATGACAACCCTAATCGAATGGCCAATCCTAGACTGATCTGATTTGTTCAATTAGTCGGTCCTCATAAATTGGAAATCGGGAAACAACATATGGACATAGAGAATGATTATAATACATGTCCCAGTCCATACGATATATATAATGGAGGAATATATGATCCCTTATCTTGAGGACGTGTTACTGATAAGATCAAAATTAAACGGGGAATTTTAAGAGCTACGATTGCTAGTCGGGATTTTGGAGTCGTAATTGAACTAATAGTTATTAGAATTATCCAAGTAGGAGACTGTTGCATTAGGTGTCTAAGCCCATAACTATAATTTGTATGTACTTGACCCGAGAGTAGCATGGTCCTTTTGGGTTGCATTCACCAGGGCAATTTGTTAGGATAGATGTTTGAGAAAGAGGTTATTTGTGATTTACCAATATATTAAAAGTATAATATATTATTTGAGAAATCATATTATTTAATTATTATTGATCAAGAAATAATTTGGAATTAATTTAGTGATCAAAAGAGACTAATTAAATAAACGGGGACTAATTATGTAAATCAGCGATACGTATAGTTTGGGATATTCATCCATGATGGACTAAGTTTATGTGAGAGTCCATGAAGAATTAGTCCATATGAGTTATCGAATCATAAGCCTAAGTGTATGAATTAGGGTTTACATATGACTCTTGGAATTATACATTATATATGTAACCCCTAAACTCCAAAATTGGCACAAGTTACATACAAGAGTTCTAAGAGAACCATATCCAATTTTGGTGTATCTCCTAGCCTCTCTCTCATTATCCTCCTCTTGTTCATGGTGCGTTGTGATTCCATTAGAGGTGAAACATTTGAGGCGCTAAGTTCTTGAAAGGCGAAGTTCTACAAGTTATAACAAAGTGGTAATCTTCTAACTAGGTTTTATGATTCATATATCAAGTTTTATGCTAGTTGTAGGCTTCATGCTTTGGATAATTTTATTGCATGTATAACTAGAGAAAATTTAGATCCAAAGCATTAGGGTTGTATGTGCACCATAAAATGTTAGAGTACATTAAACCCAACAGTTGCTTAATTAAAATCTACCTCTTTATTACCATTTTACTTTGATTCCATGGATAAATGTGCACAATTTTATTGTGCACCCTTTTAATCTAAACACTCATAAGATAATACTATGGTTGTAAGATTAGTTTGATTGTTCTACAAACTTGAAGTCGTTCTACATTGATCCCTCTTCAAAAGACATAGTTTTGATTAAAAATATTTCAAATCACTTATCCTAAAATATAGGTTTTTAATATATTTGATTTGAATGATTCTTTCTTTGATAACTCCATCTTCTTCGTGAATCAAAGTTCTCTGTGAAGTAGAAAATTGGAAACTAAAACTTTTATTCCTTCTCCGTAACCTAACCAAGCATTATTAATATATATATATATATATATATATATATATATATATATATATATATATTGGCACACCCCAAATCGGAACGACGGAAACTTCCGGGGGCGATTGACTTCATCTTGTAATATCATAACAATATATATAAATGAAACGTAGTCACCATCATCATCATACATTCAAGATAGCAACATACATGGTTTACAATATTATGTTTTTTCATAAAAATTACATCCCAAAATAACAAATGTATGATGTAACCAAAATACAACATTCATTCAAATCCATAGGTGTAATGAATCGGCTCACTTTGTTCCTGAGAATACAAGTCATTCGAAAAGCATCAACATATAAAATGTTGGTGAGTTCATAAGCATGTTTGTATGAAAAATTTGTAATAGTTTGTGAATCTTCAGAAAATCCAATACTTTCTTGTAAATATAGTTTGTAAGTCTTTTTTAAAATCATGTATAATTCCATGTGTATTCTTTGTTTAACTTTTTTGAAAATCTATAGAGAGTGACTCCCAGAAAACCCTATATTTTCTGTTTTATAAGAAATTGTGGCCTTAAACCCTAAGACCGGAGTGAGGTGGCTAGTTACAAAATAGTCGACATAATGTTTGTAGTTTGTAAAATTGAGTGGTATGTATATTCAACATAAATCTTATTATAGTATTATTATTTGTTATGTGAGTCGTTATAACCATTCTAATATGATAGAATGCCAGCCCTGACGTTCTTTAGGTGTCGATTTCTGAGAAGATATTTGTTACCCTAGACTGGCATGTCTAGTTGTAACGAGTAGCTCAGGTGTGGGTGTCAACCCCATATAGATCTACACACAAACTCTTGCTCTCCCTCCAGGATACTTTGGTTATAACTACAGGACTTACGTTGTACACTAAACGGTGTACACTAAGTGGGTACTAGTGAAGGAGTGTCTCACAAGAGCGTTAACGAAATTTACGCAAACAATGAGTTTCATTATTTAACGTTATAAATAATGTTACTAGTGTATATTTTTGACTACAAGCCATAGGTGATAAAAATACAATCGTTTTTACCGAAGGTGTCAAAATATCACATTGTTACTAATGGCCCAATTAACATAAAATTTGTCATCCAAATCCCAATAAAAATAGAATTGTCGTATAGGGCCTAAGTTTTACCCAAATAATTATAAGAGGCCCGTTTTTATTAAAATGTTCACAAATGGCCCAATATTATCCAAAGTATCAATAATGGCCCATTATTATCAAGAATGTCGAAAATTGCCGATTTTTTACAAAAATATTCATTTAAGACTCATTTTTACAAAAGTCTTCAAAAATGGTTCATATTTACTAAAAATGTTCAAAAATGGGCCATATTTACTAAAAAGCCCATTTTCGGCCCATTTTTACTAAAATGCTCAAAAATGGCCCAAGTTTATTAAAAAGCCCACTTTAAGCCCTTTTTTTACTAAAATGTTCAATAAAGACCCAATTTTATCAAAACGTTCAAAATTGATCCACATTTACTAAAAATGTTCAAAAATGGCCTATGTTTATCTTTATGGCCCCTTGTTAATGAAAACTTCCATATTTTATCATGCATCAAATGAAATATATTTCATGTAGAAACTAGTTTCTCATTTTTAACAACATGTTAAGCTAACTAAGTCCAACAACTTGAGATTCAACCAAAAATCTCGAGTTCATGGACTCTTAGCATGAATTTAACAACATTTAACACACATATCATACAACACATGCACATACAAGCAAGTATACAAAGATCTACACAAGACTTTGACTTGTATCCACCCCTAAAAGAAATAAAAACTCGAAATAAGGGTATGAAGCTCACCTTCAGGGTTTTTTTTTTTGGTTTTGAAGAGAAGGATGGTGATGGTTTTTCTGCCTAGAATGCTTCCTTCAGGAGATCTTTGATGTTTTAGGGCTCTAGAGAACATATACACGAAAAGAGAGTGATATTTAGGAATGATCTTAGCATAAAATGGAATAAAACACTTAGTACGATTATAACTTACCTAGTTAGTGATCTTTGAAGACGAACTCTTGAACACACACCCACTTCATGATTTTTGGAGCAAGAAGAGAGAATGTTTCTTGAGTAATATTGAGGTGACACCAACAAAGTCAACTCCCATTTCATTAGTGTTCCTTTCTTTTTTTAGTATTAAAGGCTGATAGGAGGGGAGAAAGAAAGAACTTTCGCTTGGATAGGAAGGGTAGCCGAGAACTCCTTAACCCCAGTAAATATTTTCGACCCATTACGCCTATTTATGAGTTTTCAGCCCATAAATAATTATTGAAAGAGTTTTTGGCCCAATAGAGGCCCAGTAGTGATTTTTTTGCCTTACAAGGCCCATTAGGGGGTTCTCAGCCCAACTAATACCTAATAGAGGTATTTGGCCCACTATGGTCTAAGGAAGATGTTCACGGCCCAAATAAGGCCCAATAAGAGTTTTAGGGTCCAAAACAATGTTAAATACAAGTTTTCGGCCCTAAGGATGATGTTTGAGAGTTTATTAGCCCATTAAGGCCCAATAGAAAAGTCTTGGCCCAATAGGGACTTGGGCCGAGAAGCTTCAGCGAAGGCTCACAGTTTGAGTGAAAAGAGCTTAGTGGGTTAGATTTTGGGCTTACACGAGGAAGTTTTGACTTGAAACTAAAATTTGGATCTATAAACTTGTATAGTATTGAAATTAATTTATACTACACGTAGTGTCACTTAGTTACACAAGGAAACTAGTTACACATGGATAGAAATTTCTAGCCCTAAAATGCTAGTTATGACATCATCCTCTCGTTAGAAGGAATTTCGTCCTGAAATTCTTTTGAAAGCCATTCTTCAGAATTAGAGAAGAGATGAGGGTACTTCTGATTCATCTGATCCTCGCGTTCCCATGTGAATTCCGGTCCACGTTTGGCGCTCCATCGAACCTTCATAATAGGACTGCGACTTTATTTTGTGCGCTTTACTTATCTGTCCATGATTTCAACTAGTTCCTCGATGAGCATGCAATTTTCGTTCAGCTCAATTTCATTGAGTGGAACAATGAAGGTTTCGTCCGAGCTCCAATGGTATTTGCAGCTTGTAGGCCACTGGTCCGATCCTGGCATGGATCCAGAATGGTCCGATGTATCAAGGATTTAGCTTTCCCCGATTTCCAAACCATATCGTCCCTTTCCAGGGAGAGAATTTTATTAGCATGCGATCACCTACTTGGAACTCCCATGACTTTCGTCTTTTGTCTGTGTAGCTCTTCTGTCTATCCCGAGATGATTTGAGTTGTGCCCTGATTTGGACGATTTTCACAGTTGTTTCACGGGTGATCTCGGGTCCTGTGAGGGTGTGGTTTGGTAATTGTCCCCTTGCCAGTTGGGTGTCGCCAAATTCAACCCAACAGAGAGGTGATATGCATTTCCGACCTATAAGGTGTCGAAGGGAGCGACTTTAATGCTTGTGTGGTAGCTATTGTTGTAGGAAAATTAGATTAGTGGCAAGTGGGTATCCAATGCCTTACCAAAATCTATCACACAATCCCAGAGCATAAATTCTAGTGTTCGAATGGTTCGCTCACTTTGGTTGTCGGTCTGGGGGTGGTAGGCAGTACTCATATCAAGCTGGGTTCCCATTGCTTTCTGGAGTCACTGCTAAAAATGTGAGGTGAATCTACTATCTCAGTTAGATATGATAGATATCGGTACTCCATGTAGTCTCACCACCTGTAACACTAGTAAAAATAGGTCAATAACAATCACATGTGATTATACCAATCATGTAATGTGATTTTGTTAAACTGGTAATGTAGTAAAATCACTATGTATTTCATGATACTTATAATAGAAATATGAAATTTCATACATACTTTATGGTATAAATCAAAGTATACGTCCACACGATTCCAAAAATATAGAGAACATCTAAAACTGACTTTGCATGAAGAAGTTATGATAAACCGAACACTATAAAATATCTATAACATAAGGAATTTAAAATAGACTTAGAATTAGCTATTAGGATCTAAAATAGAGTTTTAGTGCTCGTAAATACCTACACGTGGACATAAATAACGTCAAAAATGGAATTCGTATGCAAAAGTTACGACCTTCCGAAGTTACAGCTGTCTGAGAGCACGACACGTGTCAGAAACCATAATCTGACTGGACTCACGATGTGAGCATCAAAACTCACGACGTGAGGAGTCAAAACGCCACATTTCAAAGCTATAATTCTACATAATGATAACCCAAAAGCTCACGACGTGAGCATGGTTTTCTCACGACGTGAGGACGCTGTAGGACACTATTCGAGGCTAGAAACACGTGTTAAAGCTACGGGATGACTCTTTCCATAGCTCACGACGTGAATCTATCATTCTCACATCGTGAGAGGCCAAAAATCAGCCTATAAATAGCAAGTCCAGCCTCCTCTCTCCTTACACCAGTTCTTCTTTCTCTCTCTCTCTCTCTCTATCTCTATCTCTTGTTTGCTAAAGTCGTTTTCGCTTCCCGAGCTCGACGATCGCGAACTGCTAACTGTTTCTAGTTAGATTCCATAAAATCACGATACTAAGGTGAGTTTCACGGACCCACTTTCTAATATTTTCAGGGGGGGGGGGGGAACGCATGCTAAATATTATATGTACGTTATTATTATGTCTAAACGATAGTATATTAGTATCAACGTAGATAGTTATAATAACCGGGATATAGTTATTTCGTATCTGAAAGTTGTCACACCCAAAACCGTGAACGGTGGAAACGTTCTGCGGCGGAGGACGTCATGTACAATATCACAACAATGAATAGTAGTAAACAAGCAACAACATCATCCATTGCATTAATAATATAATTTTAATACAAGTGTTCTGATATATCTAATAGACACTAAAGTATAAATCAAAATGAAAGATGAGTCTTGAACGAGCTCCATCTTCTCTAAACCTTGCATCGGTACCTCTCTACCATTGACCTGAGGATACAAGTTATTTTGAAATAGAGTATCAGCTTTAAAGCTGGTGAGATCATAAGTATTTTAGTGTCTTAATTTGTAAGAATGAATTTGTACATATGAAATGTAAGTATTTGTACGTCTATGAAATGTAAGTATGAAAACGTTTTGAACATCCTAGAAAGCGCTATCCGAGGGGTATCACCACAGACTCTTAGTGTCCGCATCGAGTTTGGAAGGTAGTCTTCGGGACATCTTTTGCTAACACTCGAAACTGGTGATAATCGGATCTCAGGTCCATTCTCGAAACTGGGCATAGACAGAAAACGATTCCTTTTAACAAGGAAAATAAAGTATGGCATCTACTATTGGCGACGGTCATCCCTCTGGTGAACTCTCAGCTCAGCCAGTTGACGTTCCATATCAAGTAGGTGTCTTTCATACACCCTCTGGCGTACTCGGAGTTTTATCACTTCGGCTCATGATTCAGCCAGTGCTCGCAGCACGGATTCATGGTCTCTCTCAGATCTCTCACGAGCATCGCCCAGGCGAATGGTGCGAAGGGTATGCATTCTCACATTGGCGACAACTTCTGTGATATGATGTAGGGTTGTCCTGCCCTGAATCTCATTTCGAGCCACTATGCGGACCAGGATTGGCAAGATTCTGTCTGCAGAGCCCCCATTGCTCAGGTCATAAAAGCTTCGGTCACCATTAAATGGCATGGGCTGATCTTGTCCTTGGCTCCATGTTTCCAAGCATTCTACCCACAGAGGCGTCGGGCCATGAAAATTCGGACGAGGGTTAGGATTTGGAAAGGGAGCTGCCTCGGGTAGGTTCTCAACCTCGGGTTTGGAGTTAGCACCATCCTAAATTTCTTCATCATAGTGATCATTCAGAGGGATAGGATGATCATTCTCTCGTTCTTCTCCAAACCATCCAGCAATGACTTCCCTCGGAAGGTATGGATTGGCGTGGGGATGGAGTCCAACCATGTTATCTACGCGAGAATAGGGGTAAGAAAATAATTATTAGACGAACTATCTAGATAATTATTTAGAAATTCTTCATTAGTTACATCACTATTTGTGAAGTGCATTCCAGTTATATGTAATCAAACAGGATAGGCCTTCGAATAAGTGACCTTAACTCGAAATTCACAAAGAATAGGGGTAAAGAAAAATTTTCACAGATTCTAAGTCTATAACATCCTAGTTACATATAGCCTTAGTGTATCCACTTAGCAACTATCAACTTAGTAATGAAGATCCCGTTTAGTTCTCAAGTATGAAGTACTTATAGTAATACCAAATACCCCAATAGTATTTTAGGTTTATGTTCTATTGTTCTCATTGTGGTATTGTTGGTAAGATTTTAGACTTGTTGCAACCACACAACTACACTTAAGCACATGCTAGTCAACCCTCAGATAGTATAGTTGATCAGTCTATATCTTCCCAGTTTTGACCATATGTCTCTAAGTCCACCTGTGTTGCCCAACAATCGTAATTCTTTTGTACTATCCTAGTGACACTGATTTTAGTATGCATGCAGGCACGTATACTGTAACATCCCAAAAATACGAGCCAAAAATTTCATTTTTAAAACATGTACTTAGCAAAGCATTATGACTAAAATGTTCAACGATCATATCATTTCATAAAAGATATTGTATGTCTGGAAAACATTTTATAAACATAAAAGTGTCATAGTACAAATCCCCATGTGATATCATAATGCGGAATATAAAGCATGTGTGTGATGTACCGCTACCGCGCCGGCTCCTTCCCCTTCGAAGAATAGGTACCTGAAACCAAAACTGAAAACTATAAGCATGAAGCTTAATGAGTTGCCCCAACATACCACATACCATACAATCACATAACATACATATATTGCCAGACATATCTGGGTGCCCGACCTACCCCTTCGGTCCTCTCGACCGGATACTGTCTAGTAAGTCTGGGAGCTGTCCTCCCCTTCGGTCCTCTCGACCGGATACTAACCAGTATATCTGGGAGCTTGCCTCCCCTTCGGTCCTCTCAACCGGATACTGACCAGCATATCTGGGTGCTGGTCTCCCCTTCGGTCCTCTCGACCGGCTCTAGGGACTATTTCACCCCTTACTATTACTACATAACACGTATATCACATAATCTATCTTGCATGGTTGGGCGTGTCCGCCCCTTCGGCCCTATCGACCGGTAATCTGGGGGACTATCTCCCCAACTGTCACTAGCACATAGCATCATATCATACTAGCATAATAACATATCACAGGTAGTAGCAACCCTAGATGAATATCACAGAGACAATCATCTATCATACAATTCCTACTGGTGGGTCGGCATTGTGGCCGTAGACCTACCGCTACTAGAAGGTAACTCACCTCAAAGTAGCTGCTAATCGGTGTGGGAATTGACTGCCTGCTGCTGCTGTCGCTCCAGAACTCCTCCGGCTATAATTCCCACAAAATACTCAGTCAAACACCGCTAATTGACCCTCCGGCTAAAATGACTCGTCGAGTCCCGTCCATTCAATTGTCCTTAATCCCGTCTTTACTCGTCAGGCTAGGCATTGACTCGACAAGTTTGCCTTCTAAACTGATGTCCAAGTCCTTCATCCTACTCGCCGAGTTGTATGAACAACTCGCCGAGTTCATCTTCATCCGATGAACACTTTATGCTGTTGACTCACCGAGTTATATGAACAACTCGTCGAGTCTGTTCTTGATCTAAGAAGGTTGCCTTGAACTCGCCGAGTCAGGGAATTGACTCGCCGAGTTCCTTCATGGATGAGTTCGGCTTCTAAGTCACCGAGTCCACCCAAGACTCACTACTCTACTCGGCATAAAAGAAAAGGGGGAAAAGCTCGGGGACTCACGGCTCGACTTGCCGAGTCCGATGAGCGACTCGCCGAGTCTGCCACATACAAATACTATACACTCGATCTTGCTCGAATCTAGTTCATCCCATTACAGATCTGGGTTCTTAGGGCAGGATTTTCACATAAAGTTTCCAACATTACGTGTAGAAATGCATAAAATGGGGATTAAAGGCGAAATAAGGGCTAAGAAGGTAGATCTAGGACATTCAAGCAATTTACTCCGATAAAGGTTATAGATCTGAGCTTCTGGAGCTTAAACATGACTAGATCTAGTGGATAATCAACCTATTACGAATTTTACCTCATGCACAAGCTTGAAAAGGTTCAAGAAGAGCTCAAAAGGTACTCTAATGGGGTTTTAAGCATACAAACAGAATGGAGCAGAGATAGACCTCAGGGAACTCTAGGATAGCACCAAGATATTAGGTCTCCTTCTTCTCTTCTTGATCCACTCTCCTTCTTCTCTCAAAATCTTCAAGAAATCACTCTAATCAGTTCAATCTCACAAGAAACGAGTTAGGGTTTGATGTAGGGTGCTCTGAGGGTGAAAGGGGGCGAGCTTGGGCCGCACAAGCTAGCTTAAATAGGGGCAAGCCCTTTAGATTAGGGTTTCATCAGACAGCGGGGACTCGCCGAGTCCAGAATATGGACTCGCCGAGTCGCCAAATTAAACATGCTCTGGATCCCATCTCTACTCGGCGAGTGGGACCTACAACTCGCCGAGTCGAAGGCTAAAAATGAAAAATACTAAGATAAATTTTACGTACTAGGAAGCAGGCGTTACAAATCTCCCCCACTTATTTTAGACTTCGTCCTCAAAGTCTGCTGGTCGATCCTAAAACAGCTCGGGGTAATGCTCCATCATTTCTTCCACCGGCTCCCAAGTCCACTCGGACCCGTTTCGGTGCTGCCATTGCACCTTCACTAACTCCACCCTCTTGTTCCTTAGATCGTTCGACTTTCGGTGGAGGATTGTGACTGGGCGCTCAATGTAATTCAGGCTGTCATCAACCTGTATATCCTCTAACGACACCACCGCTTAATCATCCACAGGACACTTCCGCAGTTGGGAGACATGGAAGGTGTTATGGATCTAGCTGAGCTCGGCTGGCAGATCCAGCCTATATGCCACCTTGCCCACCCGGACTACAACCCTGAACGGTCCAATGTACCTCGGGCCCAACTTGCCCCGCTTCCTGAATCGGATGACGCCTTTCCAAGGCGACACTTTCAGGAGAACCATATCCCCGACCTGCAACTCCAGGTCTGACCGACGCTTGTCGGCATAAATTTTCTGCCGACTCTGCGCGGTCTGAAGCCTGCTCCGAACCTACTGGATTCTCTCGGTCGTCTTGAGCAACACCTTGGTGCTTCCCATGACCCTCTGGCCAACTTCACCCCAACATATCAGGGCCCTGCACCTACGACCGTACAACATCTCGAATGTAGGATGGTCAATACTCGTGTGGTTGCTGTTGTTGTACGAGAACTCAGCCAAGGGAAGATAGGTATCCCAGCTACCACCGAAGTCTAGCACGTAAGCCCGCAACATATCCTCCAATGTCTGGATGGTCCGCTCACTCTGACCATCCATCTGCGGGTGAAAGGCGGTGCTAAAGTGCAGACGAGTGCCCAACTCATCATGAAACTTCCTCCAAAACCTGGAAGTGAACCGCACATTCCGATCTAATATCACTGACACTGGCACCCCATGCCGTGCCATTATCTCCCTGATGTAGATATCGGCCAACTTTTCAGCCGAGATACTTTCCTGAATCGGAATAAAATGGGCGCTCTTGGTCAATCGATCCACGATGACCCAAATCGATTCCACTCCTCGCGCCTTTCGGGGAAGCTTTGTGATAAAATCCATCGTAATATCCTCCCATTTCCATAACGGGATGTCCAACGGCTACATCTTGCTATGCGGCCACCAATAGTCTAGACGAAGATCCCTATACATCTTCGTCGCCCCTGGATGAATAGAGAATCGGGATTTGTGCGCCTCCTCCATCAAGATCTGGCGCACGCCTCCATGATACGACACCCACACCCTACAGTGTAGTGTCAATAACCCCCGGCTCACTCTTCCGATGCTCCTCCTTCATAGCCTCCTGTTGAGCCTCCCGAATCTGCTCCAACAGGGGAGTCACCACATTCATCCTCATGCAAATATCCTTAATCGGAGCCGCCTTGCGGCTAAGCGCGTCGGCCACCACATTGGCCTTTCCCGGGTGGTAAAGAATCTCTCAATCATAATCCTTCACCACGTCCAACCACCGACGCTGCCTCATGTTCAGATTCGGCTGATCCATGAGGTACCTCAAACTCTTGTGGTCCGTGTAAATGGTACATCGAACCCCGTAGAGGTAATTCCGTCAAATCTTGAGGGCGAAAACCACTGCCCCCTACTCCAAATCATGCGTCGGGTAGTTCGCCTCGTGTGGCTTCAGCTGCCTTGAAGCATAAGCAATGACATGCCCCCTCTGCATCAATATTGCGCCCAAACCTGAGATCGACGCATCACAGTATACCACAAAATCCTCTACGCCCTCGGGAAGCGCTAAGATCGGTGCCTCGCACAATCTCTACCTCAGAATCTCGAACGCTGCCTGCTGCTCAGGCCCCCATCGAAAGACCACGACTTTCCTAGTCAACCGTGTCAGGGGTACGACTATCTTGGAGAAATCCCGAATGAATCTCCGATAGTAGCCTGCCAATCCTAGGAAACTCCGAATATCAGATGGAGACTTCGGAACCTCCCACCTCATCATGGCCTCCACCTTGGTCGGGTCTACTGAAATCCCGTTCTGGTTGACGAGGTGCCCAAGAAACTGCACCTCGCGCAACCAAAACTCACATTTGGAGAACTTGGCGTACAAGCTCTCCCTCCTCAGGGTCCGCAAAACCTCTCTCAGATGCTCCTCATGTTCCTCCTGTGTCTTGGAATAAACCAAGATGTCATCAATGAAAATATCACAGACCGATCCAACATCGGTCTACACATGTGGTTCATGAGGTCCATGAACGCGGCAGGAGCATTGGTGAGCCCGAACAGCATGACCACGAACTCATAATGGCCATATTGCGTCCGAAACGCGGTCTTCTGCACATCCTCTTCTCTGACCCTCATCTAATGATAACCTAAATGCAAATCGATCTTGGAGAACCAAGATGATCCCTGCAGCTGATCAAAGAGGTTATCAATCCTCGGGAAGGGGTAACGGTTCTTCACCGTTACCTTATTCAGCTCCGGGTAATCTATACACATCTGATGCGACCCATCCTTCTTCTTCACAAACAGGATCGAGGCTCCCTAGGGTGAACTGCTCGGTCTAATGAATCACTTGTCTAACAGCTCCTGCAGCTGCGTAGACAACTCTTGCATCTCAGGACGAGCCAACCGATATGGTGCCTTGGCTATCGGAGCCGCACCAGGGACGAGGTCAATCCTGAACTCCACCTGTCGCTCCAGAGGTATTCCAGGAAGCTCCTCCGGGAACACATCAGCGTAGTCTCACACCACTGGAACCACACTCACCGATGCTTTACCCGTCTCCCCGGTACCGATAACATACGCGACATATCCCGCGCAACCCTATTGAAGGTAGCGCCTAGCTCTCTCTACTGAACATACTGTAGGTCCACGCTGTGGCCTCTCGCCGTGAATCACCAACTCTCCCCCTCCTGGGGTCCTGAATCGCAGTAGCTGCTGCACGCAATCTATCACCGCCCCATTAGGGCTCAACCAATCCATGCCTATAATCACCTTGTTCCCCCGCAACGGGATGGGAACCAAATCCACCAAATAGCGCTCCTCAAACAACCTCAGAACACAATCCCTGAACACTACTGATGCTCGTACCGATCGATCATCGGCAATCTCTACCTCTAAAGGGCAGTCCAACATGACCAAAGACTCAGTAAACCTCTTGTTAAGCGCAAGGGAAACAAATGATCGGGTGGCACCCGAGTCAAACAACACCTGAATAGGAATACCGTTCAAATGGAACGATGCTAATGCATATACACAGAGCACATATCAATATGATAACATCACAAAAATAAAGTAGAGGGAAAGAATCATAGCAGTCACCACATCTGGTGCGGCGCGTGCCTCCTCTGCCGTCAGCTGGAATGCCCGGCTCCTCACCACTGGAGCCTCTGCCTTGCCCTGCCGGCCATCTGTAATCCGCAGGGTAGCTAGAGCCGGCGCCTTAACCGGCGCTGATGCTGTAAACTGAGGCCAATTGACCTTCTTGTGGCCCCTCTGGTTGTAGTGAAAACACAGCAACTCCGATGTCTGAATCACAGGTGCAGGGGCAGTACAACCCCTGTTGAAGTGCCCCAACTTGCCGCACTTGTAGCAGCCTAACGATCCCAACTTGCACGCTCCCTCGTGCGTCTTTCCGCATTTCCTGCAGCGGCACCGCCCCTGTTAGCCTTTTGTCCCCGCATCTGATCCCTTGGGCTTTTTCCCCGAAGCCCCCATAACATGCCCCTCTTCAGCCTTCTTCTTCCAGATGTGCTCCAGATCTATCTACCTCTCCTTTGCCCTGGAAATCATGGAGTCCAGGGTAGGGCAAGCTTAAAAACTGACACGCTCCCAAATATCAGCTTGGAGCATATCATGATAGCAGGTCCTCCTCATATCCTCGTCACCCGCGTACTGGGGCACCAGCAACGCCCTCTCCCGGAACTTGGCGGTGATCTCCGCCACAGTCTCCGTCGTCTGTCTCATATCTAGGAACTCCGTGGCCAGCTGTTGAAGCTCGACAGCCGGCGCAAACTCTGCCTTGAACCTGGTCACGATGTCCGACCAGGTCATAGCCTCGATAGTCGAGGCCCCCAACGAGTCACCAACGGACTCCCACCAATCCCTAGCTCGATCTCTCAAGCATCATGCTGCATATCTCACCTTCGACCCCTCAGGGCAGAAGCTAGTCAAATGCGCAGATTCAATGTCTGCAATCCATCGTCTGAGAGCTATGGGGTCCTTCGCCCCATGAAAATCCGGCGCACCACTGCCCCGAAAGTCCTTGAAGGACAGGGTGCGAGATCCTGACTGGCCAGATGCCATGTCGCTCCTGAATGCCCGGAGGCGATCCTCCATCATCTCCAACATCCCTTCCTTGATCGACCCAAAGATAATGGGGGTCGACTCAAGGATGCCTCTGGTGATCTCAGACGCGATGAAATCGCATAGCCCCTCATCTACTGGCTCGGAACATTATCCCGAACCCGATCCCTCTCATGTACTGCCAACTGCTGGCCTCGAGCGTAGCACCACCATTCTGAAATACAAAAGAATAACAACTGTTAGTGATACTGATACCTCTAGAGGGATCACACCTACTACAACTTCCCTGGTCTTATCTTGGCCTCCCTCGATTCGGGTACGGATCCTCTGCTTTCAGTAGTACGGGCCCATACTACCTTCCACATCTACTGTACCTTCTCCAAGGACTGCCTTGACTCCGCCAGGTTCCTTTCACTACCGTTGATCTCTGCTACTCTTATCCTAGTCTTACCCTAGGGAACCTCTGACTCCACCCAACCCAGTCCTCAGCTGCTGAAGGTCTCTTGGCGATGCCAATTTGCTATTACCATAATACAATCACATGCGACGAGGCTCGGATAATCCATCGAGTAAGGGACTCATCCTTACAACGGTTAGGAATCAAACAAGAGCTACACAATAGGGTCAAATCAAACACTCTAAGATTATTCAACCCTGTTCACATGTGACCTTAACGTATTGACCTAATAGCTAACTCCCGTCACTCAGAGCCCACATAGCACAATGCAAACAACATTTTGTGACAACCCGATATTTCAACTCTTTGTAATGACCTAAAAAGTCAAGTATTGTAACCACTTTTGAGTTAATAAAATTAACTTTGATAATAAATTGTCCAAAAAGTTCTATTTAAATTCCCTCTATGTTTAAATGTCATTAAACCATGATCGTACGTAAAAAGAACGCCCAAATCCGACTTCGTATATTGAAGTTAAGATTTTTCCAAGTTCGGCTTAGCAACAAACAACTAAAAACTCGAATCGGAGATCGAGCGACTTTTGGTCGGAATGACCTAAATGAGAATCGAAGGTCTCGACAATGGTATTTCAGCGGTGAAAAGTCTGGCAAAAACCGACGTCAGATAAAGAAGTTATGAATTTTTAAAGAAATTCCTTAATCACATCATTTTATAAATAAATAATAAAAATAATTTTGGAATTTGCCAACGGAGTCTAAACGAAAGTTGTGGAGCGTATTCTCACCTACGCGTGGATATAAAGACCATCGAAAACGGAGTTCGTATGAAGAAGATATGATTTTTTGAAGTTTATTAAATAAATTATATATAAATTTAATTCAAAAATCCGGTAATATCCGAAGGAGGAGTCAGCGTCCTCATCCGAGTTACGCGCTGCGTAACCCCGTACGCCCCGCGTACCCGAGGGCCTTGGTCTCGGTCCGTCCACATCGCCCCTATGCGAAGGTACCGACCCGCCCCATCCGACCCGCCCCATCCGACCCGTCCCATCCGATCCGTCCCATCTGAAGCCGAGGCAGTAGAGGACTCGCTCATGCATGATGTATGCGTACGCGCTGCGTACGAGCGTACGCCCCGCGTACCGAGGCTTCTCAGACCCCCTATAAATAGAAATGCGAGGGTTCCGGTGAGGCAAAATGTAGCCGCCACGTGAGGTTTCTTATGTAGTGTTAGATTCTTTAGTCTATGCTTTAAGTGTAATTTATTCCTCATATTTCAATAAATCGAGTGATCATTCGACATAATCTTCATTATTTGTGTTTCTTCTTATTTTCCGCATCTTGTTCATCAAATCACAATTAGGGTTTCATTCCCAACAAGTGGTATCAGAGCAGGTCTTTGAAAATCTATTGATTTTTAAAGTATCGGTTCTTGATTTGATGATTTTCTGCACAAGATTTTGAAGATTTTTGATGTTTTGGCGACTTGGAATCAAGCTTTCTGTTCAACCGACTGTTCATGAAAAGTTTTGTGTTCTGTTACTGTTAATCCGCTATTTTCCTTGATCCAATCTGTGTTTCTGTTCGTATTCATGATTGGATACGTTTCTTAATTCCGTGTAAAATCAACAATCGTTATATTGTTTTAGTCTGGCCCAAATAATTGATCTCATGTTATTCATATTGTTCTGGAGGCCAACATGTTTCGTTCACTGTTCACTCTTGAACCCACAAATATCGTTCATTGTTCCATTATTGCCGATTGAAATCTCAAAATCTCACAGATCAAAAGTTTTTTTTTTTGGGTTTAATTTTATTGCAATTGAATACTCTTTTGTTCTGCCGTTCTCGATTTCTATTTGCGTTTTGGTCTTCAAATCAATTCTGTTTGTCTTAATCGACTTTGCTCTTGAGTTTTTTTTTGGTCTTCAAATCAATTAGATAAAATGTTCTTGGAATCATCTGTTGGTTTTTGTATGATCGATTGTGACACTAGGTCTAGATTTGCCATTCGATGTTGATTAGGGATTATTATTTTGAGACCTGATCGATTGTGACACACTTTTACAAACACTTACATACATTTTACAAACTTATACTTGAGACACGTTCAAACGTTTTTGATAACAAACACCGACACTAAAATACTTATGAACTCACCAGCTTAATGCTGATAAACTCTTTCAAAATAACTTGTATTCTCAGGTCATCAGTAGACAGGTACCGATGCCAGCTTTTGAGAAGATGGAGCACATTCAAGACTCATCATATTATTATTTTTATTTACCTTATATTTTTGGTGTCTAAAACTGTACAAAACACGCTTGTATTAAAATTATATATTTAATGCAATGGATGATGTTGTTTGCTTATTTACATTTACTGTGTTGTGATACTTTACATGACGTCCTCCGCCCCAGAACGTTTCCGCCGTTCTTGGTTTTGGGGTGTGATAGATTGGTATCAGAGCATTATTTATAGTGAATCAAGTATATCAACCCATAAAAGATATACTAAACTATAAACCCATTAGGGATTAAAGCACTCTGACCAAGAGTCTATACTTTAAATATTAAAATATTTAATTAAGTATACTAGTCTGCATTCATGCTAAAATCAGTGTCATAATGACAAGAACAAAAGTATTACGATTGTTAAATATCACAAGTGAGCTCGGGGATGTATGGTCAGTAATGGGAATGGCATAGCCTGATCAACTATGTTGGTCCTAGGAGTGATTAGCATATGCCCTAGAATGGTTGTGATAGGTTAACAAGTCTAAAAACTAAACAACAATACTACAAGAAGATCAGTAGAACTTAAACTTCAAATACTATAGGTGTATTTTGTACTACTAGTTACACGTATACCATATTCTTATACCTCTCTTCTCGCGTAGATCTAAATGGCTGGATTCCATCACGACGACTCATACTTTCCAAATGAAGGCAATGTCGGGTGGATCGATAAAGAGCCCGAAGATGAGCATCCAATCCCTTTGGATGATCACTTCGCAGAAGGCTTTTCTGATGGATCCGACTCCGAGCCTGAAGTCAACAACCTACCGCTCGTAGGTCAAGCCCCGAACAACAACCCTCGACCAGCTTTTCCAGGTCCTACTCCCTTGTGGGCAAACAACTTGAATCGCTGGAGTGATGAACAGGGTCAACCCTTACCATACTTTGGCGACCAAAGCTTTTACAACGTCAGCGATGGTGGCTCTACTGACCGAGCTCTGCTGACCGAGCTCTGTTTGTCATTATCTGCAGAATAGCTTGTAATGTCGAGCAAGGTCGAGCAACCATCGACCGGGTCATGGAGATTGATGCCAACTCAGGTGTCAACCCAGTCCGCATCCGCCGTCTTGAAGAAGACATGGAACGGACCCGGAGAACCAATGAAACCCTGCAGCAGCAGCTGGCTACCTCACGAGCTGAAATCTTGGAACTTCGAGCTCATCAGAGGGCTCAAGATCGACACCTTCAAGATGTGTTTCGTCAAGTGTCCGGCCTCAGGGCTCGCCCGGGGAATTCCCATCGCCGTTAGATGATGTCTAGTACATCTCTGTCTTTTGATTAAAGAATAGCCTTTAACATCTGTGCTCTAAGTAGCACTTGTCTGTAAAATATTCCTAACTTTCAGTACTCTAATTAGGAATCTAAGAACTGTCAAACTTTTCTATATGGTATGATGTAAGACCTACTGCTAGGTCGATTTTCCCTGAACTTATTACATCAGTAATACCAGTATTATTGAAATCTATCTAATCTGTGGGAAAAATCTATACACTTGTGCTTTCCTACTAATATTTCTTATTGTGATTTCAAACACTCATTCAACTGTTGGGCTATGCTTAGTTAGTCCATGTGTCACTCTCACGTTGCTTACAAATTGATTCTTACCATTTTTCTTATCTTTATAAACTTATAGCTGAAAGATGCCTCCTCGCAAATCTCCCAGGAATAATCCTGCACCACCACCTCCTCCGCCTCCGGTCATCGATACTGTAGCCCTGAATGTTGCCGTAGCTGCAGCAGTGGCAACTGCCATGGCTCAGTATCACTCTTCTGATGCCAGCAGAGGTGGAACCCCTGTGGAATCAACCCCGGTTGAAACCCCTGTGCACTTGAGAGAGTGCTCATACAAGGATTTCGCAAATTGCAAACCGAAGCCTTTTTACGGCACCGGCGGAGTCATTGCCCTCTCGCAATGGCTCGAGAAGACTGAATCAGTCTTCGAAATCTGTTCATGCCCTGCGGCGAGTAAAGTCAAGTATGCCGCATGCACCTTTGAAGGAAATGCCCTGACATGGTGGAACGGCCATGTTAAGGCACTAACTCTCGTCGTAGCCAACGACATAGGCTGGGAAACAATGAAAGACCTCATGACTGAGGAATACTACCCGAGGGGCGAGATCCAGAAACTGGAGCAGGAACTTTGGAACCTAGCGATGAAGGGCACCAACGTGGTCGCTTATACTGCCCGATTCAGCGAGCTGGTGGCCCTCTGCCCCAATATGGTTCCCACCGAGGGGAAGAAGATCAAGAGGTACATATGGGGGCTAGTGCCTCCGTATCAGGGGAATGTTCTAGCATCAAACCCCGCTACCTTCGACAGTGCCAAACGATTGGCACAACGACTCATTGACCATGGAGTCAAAACCACTGCAACCACAACCACCCTAGCCATCCCGGAACCCTCCAAACCCGCTGATACTAAGCGGAAATTTTGGGATGAAAAGAAGAAGCAACAGGCTGTCAAAAAGTAGCAAATTGTGGCAATACGTGCCGCAATAACCCCTGCTGCTTCTACTACTGCTCCGGTGGGTCGGTATTCTGGAAGTTCTCCCAAGTGCAACAAATGCAACTACCACCACAACGGCCCCTGCCGTGAAATGCAGTGCTCTAACTGCAACAGGAAAGGACACACCGTCCGTTTTTGTAAGTTCCCGGCACAACCTATCAACCAAGTCCCTGGCTCTGGCGCGAGCCCGACCTGCTATGGATGTGGCGAAGTAGGCCACTATAAGAGGGACTGCCCTAAAGCAAAGAATGCTGGTGGAGTAGGAAGGGTACTAGCTATAGGCCATGGGGAAGCAGTTGCTGACCCGACAGTGGTGACTGATACGTTCCTCCTCGATAACTCCTATGCATGCATTCTGTTCGATAGTGGAGCGGAGCGAAGCTTCGTAAACCATAAATTTGCTCGCATGCTTAATCAACCACCGCACGCACTCAAAGAACTATTCACAGTAGAAATAGCTAATGGAAAAGCTGAAAGTACGAATAGCATATACTTAGGTTGTACCCTAACTCTAGATAACCATTCATTCCCAATCGACCTCATGCCAGTCTCAATAAAAAGTTTCGACGTTATCATTGGCATGGATTGGTTAAGCCTTCATCGTGCCGACATCATGTGCTACGAGAAAGCAGTCCCTCTAAACCTTCCGTCTAACGAAACTCTTATAGTCTATGGCGACAAACCCGGTGCAAGTCTTCGCATCATATCAAGTATTCAAGCACAGAAGTATCTGCGTAAGGAATACCATGCATTCCTTGCTCACGTCGTCGACACGAGCCTCGAAACGAAAGAACTAAAGAACATCCCTGTAGTGAGCGACTTCCCCGACATTTTCCCAGAAGAACTACCCGGGTTACCTCCGCAACGACAGGTCGAGTTTAGAATCGACTTAGTCCCAGGAGCTACCCCAGTAGCCAAGTCGCCCTACCGCTTAGCACCAGCTGAGATGCAGGAACTCTCTGGTCAACTTAACGAACTGCTCAGCAAGGGCTTTATGAGACCGAGTTTCTCACCTTGGGGAGCACCGGTCTTGTTCGTTAAGAAGAAAGACGGATCATTCCGTATGTGTATTGACTACAGAGAACTCAACAAACTGACGGTCAAGAATCGTTACCCTCTGCCTTGCATAGATGATCTATTCTACCAACTGCAAGGGGCGAACTATTTTTCTAAGATTGATCTGAGATCCGGATATCACCAGTTACGAGTGCTAGAGGAGGATGTGCCGAAGACAGCCTTCCGAACTCGTTACGGACATTACGAGTTCATGGTGATGCCATTCGGATTGACCAATGCGCCCGCAGTCTTCATGGATCTGATGAATAGAGTATGCCAACCTTACTTGGATCAGTTCGTCATCGTTTTCATTGACGACATCCTGATCTACTCCCGAAGTAAGAAAGAGCATGGCGATCACCTGCGACAAGTTCTAGAGACATTACGAAAATAGAAGCTTTATGCGAAGTTCTCGAAATGTGAATTTTGGATCCGGAGAGTTGAATTCTTAGGAGACGTGGTAAGCGAAGAGGGAATCCACGTGGACCCATCCAAAATTAAAGCCATTGAGAACTGGTCAGCACCTAAGACGCCTAAAGAAATTCGTCAATTCCTAGGTCTCGCTGGCTACTACTGCAGATTCATTCAGAACTTCTCTCGAATAGTGAAACCTCTTACAACCCTAACCCAGAAAGGTGTGGCCTTTGACTGGGAAGAGAAACACGAAAGAGCGTTCCAAACGCTCAAACGAGCCTTGTGCACCGCACCAATACTATCCCTTCCCGAAGGAATAGAAGAGTTCGTAGTCTATTGCGATGCATCGAATCAAGGGCTCGGATGTGTCCTGATGCAGCGAGGTAAGGTCATCGCCTACGACTCGAGACAGTTGAAGATACACGAGGTTAACTACACGACCCATGATCTTGAACTAGGAGCAGTGGTGTTTGCTCTGAAGATCTGGAGACATTACTTGTATGGAACAAAGAGCCACTATCTTTACCGACCACAAGAGTTTACAACACATTTTCGATCAAAAGGAGCTCAACATGAGACAACGACGGTGGTTCGAGCTACTCAGTGATTACAAATGCGATATTCGTTATCATCCGGGTAAAGCCAACGTAGTAGCAGACGCCCTAAGTCGGAAGGAATATTCTGGTCGCAAAGTCAAGTCATTGTCAATAACCATCCATTCACACTTGTCTAAGCAAATTCAGGAGGCTCAACTTGAAGCCATGAAACCTGAAAATGTGACGAATGAATCCGTTAGAGGAATGGACAAGAATTTAGAAGCCGAGGGTGACGGAGCCTTATATTTCATGAACCGGATCTGGACACCGAAACACGGTGGTTTCCGAGACTTGGTCATGACCGAGGCACACAACACTCGGTATTCCATCCACCTAGGTTCAGATAAGATGTATCTGGATCTTAAAAAGCTATACTGGTGGCCTAATATGAAAGCAGAGATTGCTACCTTTGTAAGTAAATGGCTTACTTGCGCAAAGGTTAAGGTTGAGTACCAGAAGCCCTCTGGTTTATTGCAACAACCAGAAATCCCGGAATGGAAGTGGGAGCGGATCACTATGGATTTCATAACCAAGTTGCCCAAGACAACGGGTGGACTTGACACCATATGGGTCATCGTTGATAGATTGACCAAGTCTGCACACTTCCTGCCTATCAAAGAAACCGACAAGATGGAGAAACTTACGAGAACATACATTAGGGAAATCGTACGGCTACATGGTGTACCTATGTCCATTATCTCCGATAGAGATAGTAGGTTCACCTCAAGATTTTGGCAATCACTACAACATTCCCTAGGAACAAGGCTGGACATGAGCACAGCCTACCATCCTCAGACCGACGGACAGAGTGAGAGGACCATCCAAACACTGGAAGATATGTTGCGAGCCTGTGTGATTGACTTTGGGAAGGCATGGGATACTCATTTAGCCTTTTTCGAGCTTTACTATAATAACAGTTATCACACGAGCATCAAGGCTGCTCCATTTGAAGCTCTCTACGGCCGAAAGTGCAGATCCCCTCTGTGTTGGGCTGAGATGGGTGATACCCAATTAGCCAGGGGGCAAGCTTCCGACAGTACTCTCACCGGTCCGGAGATCATTCGGGAAACGACAGAGAAAATCGTTCAGATCCGTGAACGATTGAAAGCCTCTAGAGACCGACAGAAGAGCTACGCTGATAAACGAAGGAAACCTTTGGAATTTCAGGTGGGAGACCGAGTCCTTCTCAAAGTCTCACCCTGGAAGGGCTTGATACGCTTCGGCAAGAGTGGGAAGCTTAATCCGAGGTACATAGGGCCTTTCGAGATTCTTGCAAGAGTCGGCCCCGTAGCTTACAAACTCGACCTACCAGACGCACTTCGTAACGTACATTCTACATTCCACGTATCTAACTTGAAAAAGTGTCTATCCGACGAGACTCTTGTAATCCCACTCGACGAGATCGAGATCAACGAGAGCCTCAACTTCGTGGAAGAACCTATAGAGATCATGGACCGTGAGGTCAAGCAGACAAAACAAAGTCGCATACCCATCGTGAAGGTTAGCTAGAACGCCAAGCAGGGACCTGAATTCACATGGGAACGCGAAGATCAGATGAAACAAAAGTACCCTCATCTCTTTCATGTTCACTAGTATCTTTACTACTTTAAATTTCGGGACGAAATTCCCTCTAACGGGGGGATGATGTGACAACCCGATATTTCAACTCTTTGTAATGACCTAAAAAGTCAAGTATTGTAACCACTTTTGAGTTAATAAAATTAACTTTGATAATAAATTGTCCAAAAAGTTCTATTTAAATTCCCTCTATGTTTAAATGTCATTAAACCATGATCGTACGTAAAAAGAACGCCCAAATCCGACTTCGTATATTGAAGTTAAGATTTTTCCAAGTTCGGCTTAGCAACAGACAACTAAAAACTCGAATCGGAGATCGAGCGACTTTTGGCCGGAATGACCTAAATAAGAATCGAAGATCTCGACAATGGTATTTCAGCGGTGAAAAGTCTGGCAAAAACCGACGTCAGATAAAGAAGTTATGAATTTTTAAAGAAATTCCTTAATCACGTCATTTTATAAATAAATAATAAAAAAAATTTTGGAATTTGCCAACGGAGTCTAAACGAAAGTTGTAGAGCGTAGTCTCGCCTACGCGTGGATATAAAGACCATCGAAAACGGAGTTCGTATGAAGAAGATATGATTTTTTGAAGTTTATTAAATAAATTATGTATAAATTTAATTCAAAAATCCGGTAATATCCGAAGGAGGAATCAGCGTCCTCATCCGAGTTACGCGCTGCGTAACCCCGTACGCCCCGCGTACCCGAGGGCCTTGGTCTCGGTCCGTCCACATCGCCCCTATGCGAAGCTACCGACCCACCCCATCCGTCCTGCCCCATCCGACCCGTCCCATCCGATTCGTCCCATCCGAAGCCGAGGCAGTAGAGGACTCGCTCATGCATGATGTACGCGTACGCGCTGCGTACGAGCGTACGCCCCGCGTACCGAGGCTTCTCAGACCCCCTATAAATAGAAATGCGAGGGTTCCGGGAAAATCACCCCATTTCTCTCCTTTCTCTCACGATCTTGCCTCGATTTCCATGCCCGTTCAAACCCGAAGCTCTGGTCTTTTTGCTCAAGTCCCGAGGGTCGATTTTACTCCCGAGATTCCCGAGAATCCCGAGAAAAATTCGTTTCCCAAGACGAAACTCTGCCCGGTTTTCCATCTCGCTATCTTCAAACTTTCAAGTGAGTTCATACCCCTTTAATCAACCATTGAAATGATTTTAAATGTTTTAAATACTTATGGGGGGGAATACAAGTTAAATACTTATAGTTATTGCTTCAATCACATGTGATTGTGTAGGGTTTCAAAGCACTCCATGGATGATGGAAATGGGCCCCTTTGATGAATTCTAGGTTAAAAGCCCAAGACTTGTCTTTTCCCTATAAATAGTCATGTATTATTCATAATTAGGGTTAAGAGGGTGAGGCAAAATGTAGCCGCCACGTGAGGTTTCTTATGTAGTGTTAGATTCTTTAGTCTATGCTTTAAGTGTAATTTATTCCTCATATTTCAATAAATCGAGTGATCATTCGACATAATCTTCATTATTTGTGTTTGTTCTTATTTTCCGCATCTTCTTCATCAAATCACAATTAGGGTTTCATTCCCAACAAGTGGTATCAGAGCAGGTCTTTGAAAATCTATTGATTTTTAAAGTATCGGTTCTTGATTTGATGATTTTCTGCACAAGATTTTGAAGATTTTTGATGTTTTGGCGACTTGGAATCAAGCTTTCTGTTCAACCGACTGTTCATGAAAAGTTTTGTGTTCTGTTACTGTTAATCTGGTATTTTCCTTGATCCAATCTGTGTTTCTGTTCGTATTCATGATTGGATACGTTTCTTAATTCCGTGTAAAATCAACAATCGTTATATTGTTTTAGTCTGGCCGAAATAATTGATCCCATGCTATTCATATTGTTCTGGAGGCCAACGTGTTTCGTTCACTGTTCACTCTTGAACCCACAAATATCGTTCATTGTTCCTTTATTGCCGATTGAAATCTCAAAATCTAACAGATCAAAAGTTTTTTTTTGGGTTTAATTTTATGGCAATTGAATACTCTTTTGTTCTGCCGTTCTCGATTTCTATTTGCGTTTTGGTCTTCAAATCAATTCTGTTTGTCTTAATCGACTTTGCTCTTGAGTTTTGTTTTGGTCTTCAAATCAATTAGATAAAATGTTCTTGGAATCATCTGTTGGTTTTTGTATGATCGATTGTGACACTAGGTCTAGATTTGCCATTCTATGTTGATTAGGGATTATTATTTTGAGACCTGATGATGAAAAGCTGAAGACAAATCGATAAGTGGATGTTTTGGAACAATGGGGTAATGACCAATTTGGTAGTCGGAATGATGTCACTCGATTGGAACTTAAATCTAAACTGAAATTGGAAAATCAATCTAAATCGTGTTGCTCAATGAAAGAATCGGGGTGTTCGGGAATAGAAGCGATTGGAAGAAGATGTTTTTGGTGGTCAATGATAAAAGTCAAAATTGGAACAAATGGTCTCACCTGCAAGTACAATCGGATACGAAGGCTGTATGGGAATGACTGTGAAGTTTGGAACAGAAACCTTATTCGCATTTGATGGTTGATTTTGGCGTATCGATTGGGAAATTCACTCGAAATCGGAAGCGGTAGTGTGATCGATTGATTCGGAATCGGAATTGTGATTGGGCTTGTATTCGTAACTCACATCTACATCAGAAACGAACCTGTGCTCGGAACGTTGAGTGAAATCGGAGTTCGTACTTTTGTTTGATCTTGGAATCGATTGACATTCGGAACTGGATGCTGGGAACCGATGCATACGGAGTTCACTGTTGCTTAAAATTATTTGGATTCCTAACTTTGGATGTTTTCCGATTTCGTTTTCATTCTATGTCTAGGAATCGGAGTTCTATTTACGGGTCGTGAGGCTGTGTTCGTCAATCAGACGATAAATGAGGAAGATGACTTCGATTTTACACATTTGGCCCCTGTAACTTCACCAACATGGCAATTTTAATTTGATTTCTGGATATTGTTACAAATCAAAGGGAAAATGATGCATAGTTACTATTTAAGTCCCTGAGTTTCTGGAAAATGACAGTTTCTGCCCTATATTCAGAAAAGTTTACAAATTTGAGGGCTGGTGAACAGTTTTGAATTCTTTAACGCACATATTTTTTTGTGAACAGAAAATTATGGATTCCATCAAGTCTTGGCGGTTCAGAAAGTTGTTTTTCGTGATAACGTCAAATTTTCACGACTTTTTCGGATTTTATACTTCATCGTTAATATCATTTTGTCACGGGGGAGCTTAGTAAATTTTTATCCATTCAAGATCATTCTCATGACCATTTGAAGGCTTTATAATCATGTTCTTGATTATAAATCGGGGGAGAATTTGGTATGGCCATTCGAAATTAGATTTGTGACTTTTCAAAGTTGAAGATTTTTGATAAAGCTTGTGGTAGAATTATGAAGGTAGCTTTTATTGCAGAAGTTCTTCATCGAGCTCTACTAAAGCTTTTACAGAGAAGTATCCTTTACAGCGGAAGTTTTTCATCGAGCTCTGCTAAGGACTTGTTATATCTCCGACTTCTTGTATTTTCTCGATCAAGTGGCGTTACGAATCTTAAAGTTTGGGTTGTTACATGATATTTTTTGATGGCTTATATCATTAGCTTATTTGAAGATCGTTGTGACTTGGAGGGGGAGCTCTTCAAAGACAAGAAGTGATTCAGTTTCTTTGTTCTGAAATGGGTTTTTATGGCGGGTTTGGTTTTCATGAAGATTCTTTGGGATTACATTCGAAAATGAAGTTTAAAGACATTACTTCAGTGCTTGATTTATATATCCTAGAGCTCGTGTTTGAAGACTATTGAAGAATCAAGATTCGTGGATCGCTTCATATATTCCTCGTTGCAGATCTTTTTATTTGCTAGATGCTTGTTTTGGAAGTTAAAGCATTGTCATCCATTCCATACTTTGAGTGGGAGATTGTAGGGTTTCAAAGAACTCCATGGATGATGGCAATGGGCCCCTTTGATGAATTCTAGGTTAAAAGCCCAAGACTTGTCTTTTCCCTATAAATAGTCATGTATTATTCATAATTAGGGTTAAGAGGGTGAGGCAAAATGTAGCCGCCACGTGAGGTTTCTTATGTAGTGTTAGATTCTTTAGTCTATGCTTTAAGTGTAATTTATTCCTCATATTTCAATAAATCGAGTGATCATTCGACATAATCTTCATTATTTGTGTTTGTTCTTATTTTCCGCATCTTGTTCATCAAATCACAATTAGGGTTTCATTCCCAACAGATTGCATTAATCACATGTGATTAATAACTAGGGAAACCAGTGATTTTATCACTGTTCAAACTGTTTTACTTCAAAATGTTTTACAAAACCCTTTTACTTTTCAAACTTATTTACAACTGTGATTCAAACAAATGTTCCTTATACTTAAACTGTTTTATCAAACCTATGCCTTCAAATTGTTTTATAGATTGACATCAAGTCGATCTTTTCTTAAAATAATACTTATGTTTCAAATGGCTTATAAAAACTTATTTATGCTTTTATATTATAAATTGCATGCCCATATATGTATAAATGTATAAATAATGTTTAAAGGGCTTAGGAAGGCCATCCGCCCTATTTCCTTTTTCTCGATTTGGATGTGGTCTGGTGGGATTTCGGGTGACCATCCGAAGGTCGTTTCAATATTAAATATATAGCAAATATACATATATAGACATAAAATTACTTCCATATTCATACGTACTAGACACACCATTAGTAAGTTACCATTGGGGTAACACACGATCATACTATTACAACTGCTAGATCAATGAGTCAGTTCATTCATGAGTCCATATACAACTATACTAGGAAGAGAACATATACAACTATACTATGAGAACATATACAACTATACTAGGAAGAGAACATATACAACTATACTAGAACGAGAAACATTACCCTTACATTAATACGTTAACAATTGTGGTCCACTGTATCGGAGCATGCCTTAAATTTCATGGCCCGAGTTTGCGTATAGATCTATATTGGATTGACTATCCTACACCTTCCTGCTAGCTACAGCCGGACCTGCAGGTCTGCGGGTGCCAAACGTCATTCCGTTATTACGACCATTCGTATGTCATTGTTACCAGTCGATAGCATGGTGCAATTATCACATTTTACCTTAATATAAATCCGGTTTAAGGTAGTTAGTACAGCAGTAGTTACTATAAAACTAATCTACAGTATTACAATGATTTACCCATTAAATATTTTTAGTGACAACCTCACTTGAACTTTAATGTACAAACTATATTTTGTTAAAAGATAGTTGCACTTGGGAAATTACACACTTTTACAACAAACGAACATACACAACAGTTAAGCCTTGGTAGAACGTTACTTTAATAGAAAATATAGGTTTTTCTAAGAGATTCAAACTTTTACAAACACTTACATACATTTTACAAACTTATACTTGAGACACATTCAAACGTTTTTGATAACAAACACCGACACTAAAATACTTATGAACTCACCAGCTTAATGTTGATAAACTCTTTCAAAATAATTTGTATTCTCAGGTCATCAGTAGACAGGTACCGATGCCAGCTTTTGAGAAGATGGAGCGCATTCAAGACTCATCATATTATTATTTTTATTTACCTTATATTTTTGGTGTCTAAAACTGTACAGAACACGCTTGTATTAAAATTATATATTTAATGCAATGGATGATGTTGTTTGCTTATTTACATTTACTGTGTTGTGATACTTTACATGACGTCCTCCGCCCCAGAACGTTTCCGACGTTCTTGGTTTTGGGGTGTGACACATTTGGACAAAAGGGAAACAATCTCAAGCAACTCTATCCTTGTAGAGAAAAACTGAACTAGCATACAATGTTAAACTTGTACTATCAGGCATAACCTAAACATGCCATCCTACTACTGTCTACTCAGTTCTAGCATGCAACTTTTCATACACTGAAGCATATAAGCAGGTACAAAAGGCATCACTCCTAGATCCTTAGTCTTATTCTAGCAAGTTGTTCTACTGAAATTGATAAACATAACATAAGCTTGTATGGGTACTTTGGGGAATAGCACATCACACACTTCATTCTTTCTTAAAATCCTTTACTTAGCCTTTTAGAAAATATTTTCTTTTTCCATAATCTTTTAATCCCTCGATTTGAGTTCAAACACCCCGAAGGTGTGTCCGAATCCCTCAAACCAGGGCTTTGATACCAACTTGTAACATCCCAAAAATACGAGCCAAAAAATTCATTTTTAAAACATGTACTTAGCAAAGCATTAGGACTAAAACGTTCAACGATCATATCATTTCATAAAAGATACTGTATGTCTGCAAACATTTTATAAACATAAAAGTGTCAGAGTACAAATCCCCAGGTGATATCATAATGCGGAATATAAAGCATGTGTGTGATGTACCGCTACCGCGCCGGCTCCTTCCCCTTCGAAGAAGAGGTACCTGAAACCAAAACTGAAAAATGTAAGCACGTAGCTTACTGAGTTCCTCCAACATACCACATACCATACAATCACATAACATACATATATTGTCAGGCATATCTGGGTGCCCGACCTACCCCTTCGGTCCTCTCGACCGGATACTGTCTAGTACGTCTGGGAGCTGTCCTCCTCTTCGGTCCTCTTGACCGGATACTGACCAGTATATCTGGGAGATTGCCTCCCCTTCGGTCCTCTCGACCGGATACTGACTAGCATATCTGGGTGCTGGTCTCCCCTTCGGTCCTCTCGACCGGATCTGGGGACTATTTCACCCCTTACTACTACCACATAATAGGTATATCACATAATCTATCTAGCATGGTTGGGCGTGTCCACCCCTTCGGCCCTATCGACCGGTAATCTGGGGGACTATCTCCCCCTACTGTCACTAGCACATAGCATCATATCATACTAGCATAATAACATATCATAGGTAGTAGCAACCCTAGATGAATATCATAGAGACAATCATCTATTATACAATTCCTACTGGTGGGCCGGCATTGTGGTCGTAGACCCACCGCTACTGGAAGGTAACTCACCTCAAAGTAGCTGCTGATCAGTGTGGGAATTGACTGCATGTTGCTGCTGTCGCTCCGGAACTCCTCTGGCTATAATTCCCACAAAATACTCAATCAAACACCGCTAATTGACCCTTGGGGTAAAATGACCATTTTACCCCTGATCAAATCAAAAGTCAAAGTCAGAGTCAACTTCCAGTTGACCCGACTCGCCGAGTTGGCCCGCCAACTCGTCGAGTCCCGTCCATTCGATTGTCCTTAATCCCGTCTTTACTCATCGAGCTAGGCTTTAAATCGACGAGTTTGCCTTCTAAACTGATGTCCAAGTCCTTCATCCTACTTGCCGAGTTGTATGAACAAATCGTCGAGTTCATGTTCATCCGATGAACACTTTATGTTCTTGACTCGCCGAGTTGTATGAACAACTCGTCGTGTCTGTTCTTGATCTAAGAAGGTTGCCTTGAACTCGCCGAGTCAGGGAATTGACTCGCCGAGTTCCTTCATGGATGAGTTCTGCTTCTAACTCAACGAGTCCACCCAGGACTCACTACTCTACTCGGCATAAACGAAAAGGGGGAAAACTCGGGGACTCGCGGCTCGACTCGCCGAGTCTGCCACATGCAAATACTATACACTCGATCTTGCTCGAATCCAGTTCATGCCTTTTACAG
The DNA here is from genome assembly GCF_051521515.1 of Lactuca serriola. Taxonomy (NCBI): domain Eukaryota; kingdom Viridiplantae; phylum Streptophyta; class Magnoliopsida; order Asterales; family Asteraceae; genus Lactuca; species Lactuca serriola. Next base: position 236,912,773 of record NC_136411.1, read on the forward strand.
ATCTGGGTTCTTAGGGCAGGATTTTCACGTAAAATTTCCAACTTTACGTGTAGAAATGCATAGAATGGGGATTAAAGGCGAAATAAGGGCTAAGAAGGTAGATCTAGGACATTCAACCAATTTACTCCTATAAAGGTTATAGATCTAAGCTTCTAGAGCTCAAACATGACTAGATCTAGTGGATAATCAACCTATTACGAATTCTACATCATGCACAAGCTTGAAAAAGGTTCAAGAAGAACTCAAAAGGTACTCTAATGGGGTTTTAAGCATACAAACAGAATGGAGCAGATATATACCTCAGGGAACTCTGAAATAACACCAAGATATCAGGTCTCCTTCTTCTCTTCTTGATCCACTCTCCTTCTTCTCCCAAAATCTTCAAGAAATCACTCTAATCACTTCAATCTCACAAGAAACGAGTTAGGGTTTGATGTAGGGTGCTCTGAGGGTGAAAGGGGGCGAGCTTGGGCCGCACAAGCTTTCTTAAATAGGGGGCAAACCCTTGGGATTAGGGTTTCATCAGACAGCGGGGACTCGCCGGGTCGCCAACATAAACATGCTCCGGATCCCGTCTCTACTCGGCGAGTCGGACCTACAAATCGGCGAGTCCAAGGCTAAAAATTAAAAATACTAAGAGAAATTTTACGTACCAGGAACCAGGTGTTACATATATTTAATTAAATATTTTATTATTTAAAGTATAACTCTTGGTCAGAGTATATTAATCCCATTGAATTTATAGTCTGTATATCTTTTATGGGTTGATATACTTAATTCACTATAAACAATGCTCTGATACCAATCTGTCACACCCCAAAACCATGAATGGCAGAAACGTTTTGGGTGGAGGACGTCATGTACAGTATCACAACAATGAATAGTAGGAAACAAGCAACAACATCATCCATTGCATTAATAATATAATTTTAATACAAGTGTTCTGATATGTCTAATAGACACTAAAGTATAAATCAAAATGAAAGATGAGTCTTGAACGAGCTCCATCTTCTCTAAACCTTGCATCGGTACCTGTCTACCTTTGACATGAGGATACAAGTTATTTTGAAAGAGAGTGTTAGCTTTAAAGCTGGTGAGATCATAAGTATTTTAGTGTCTTAATTTGTAAGAATGTATTTGTACGTATGAAATGTAAGTATTTGTAGGTATATGAAATGTAAGTATGAAAACGTTTTGAACATCCTAGAAAGCCCTATGCTTCCTACTGAGAGTAGCCTTCTACCAAGGCATCTAGTATATGTGTGTGTCTCTTGTAAGAGTGTGTATTTTCCTAAATCCGATTATCATTAACCAAAAATATAGCTTCTACATTACCGTGCATCGTGTGAATGTTCACGAAGTGAATGTAAAGGGAAAGTGAAATAGTACTATGGTGCAGTATCAAATAACTACAACCATACTAACTACTTTAAATTTGTTGTAAATTAGAGTAACATGTGATCGACCTATATTCTGCTACCGACTCTAGTAAAACGACAATGTAAGACGCCGTAAGAAATGACATTTGGCACCCGTAGACTTGCAAGTCCCACTGTAGCGAGCATCAAGGTTTAGCATAGTCAATCCAGTATAGATCTATACACAAACTCATATGCTCCCCAATTAAGGAGATTAGGGATACAAAAACGGTCATGGCAGGAAGTGACATGACCCGCTTAATGGTTCACATAATTGCAAGAATGTACAACGTGATAAATGTGCTAACTGTAAGTGTACTCTTTCTCTGTCTAGCCTGTATGTATTGTAATGTTTTGTGTGTGCTAGCTGTAATGTATGTTATCTCTATATCTAGCATGTATAGTAATGTACTGTATGTACTACTCGTACTGACTCATGAATGAACTGACTCATTGTATGTTTCATTGTTCTAGTAATAGCATTTGTATCTTCCTGTGCTACCCCTATGGTAGCTTACTGGTAATGTAACTGGTACACCCTTGCTACCCAAGGGTATTGAACTGACTGGAAGAACCTTTATAACTATATATGTACACATGATATATAACTAATATTTAAACGACCTTCGGATGGATACCCGATACCTTAACAAACCACATCCCAACGGGGAAAAGGAAATAAAGTGGGCTAACTTTCCTAAGTCCTTTAAACACTACTTATGTAACTATACATATATAGGCCTGCAATTGACAAAATAAAAGCATAAAATAAGTTTTGTAAAACCATTTGAAGTAAATTGTTTGGTAAAACAGCTAAGGGAGTAATAAATCCTTTTGTATGCTACTTATTAATCACGTGTGATTAATATAATAACTAGCATGATTCAACTTGTATCCCCCCACATAAAAACATTTAAAAAAATTTAAATCATAGATTAAAGGGGTATGAACTCACCTGTAGCGAGTGGATCGGATGGAAATGTCGGACAAGTGCTTGGTGTTAAGTGAAGACTTAAACACACACAATGGTACTAATAACATATAACGAGATATATATATATATATATATATATATATATATATATATATTCAATTAGTGACTATAACACTAATTAGACAAGTATAAGCAGTCTAAGGCGTGGAAAACACTTTAGTCAAAGTGTTAGGATGCTATCGGGTTGAAACAAAGGAGTGCAAGGCTTTGTAAGTGAGTTTATGGTCCATAGACCATACTTGTTGGAGTTTACGGCCCATGGGAGTCTACTCCTGGCTGTAAACTCTCAAATGGGTCACCAAATGAAGCTTAAAGCTATGATATCTTAAGTGGTTAAGTCTTCCAAGGCTTAAACAAGAGGATAGGTGAGTTTAATGTCCAAGAATGACCTTAACATGAGTTTGCGGCCCAAGTACCACTTCCCCATGAGTTTGCGGCCGTAAACTCATGGTAGGAAGTACCATTTGATGTTTTGAGGTTCCTAGCTCATCGGTGATTGGTTCTATGTTAAGTTCTAGCCATGTCGAAGCATCAGGGGCACAATATCACCCCTTTATAGAGTTTACGGCCTAAGGACCAATTCTTATGAGTTTACGGTCGTAATCTCTATGGGAACATGGTTTCTTGGATGTTTAAAGTCCTTAACTCTTCAAGGATATGATGTAAGCTAGGTTCTAGGCAGAAGGAAGGATTTAGGGTGCAATTATCCCCATTTATAGGGGTTTACGGCCCAAGATGTCACACCCCGAAAACCAAAGGCGGAAACATTTACGGGGTTGACTCCACGTTGAGTATCAAATCCAATGCACATAGTAAAACAGTAAACACAAAACATTACATTACATAATATTGTTTACATCAGTTTGAAAGAAAAGTTATACAAGTGTTATACATATATCATATGAACAAAAGTAAAGACTAGTCTTCGGAAAGCTTCGTCTTCTCCAAAAGGTGGCGGTGTACCTGTCTAACGCTGACCTGAGAATACAAGCAGTTTGAAAATCAGCATAAAGTTGGTGAGTTCATAAGCGGTTTAGTTTTGAAAAGAACGAGTTTCCTTTGCTTTCTGAAAAAGTTGCTTATTAAGAAAATCCCATATTTTCTTATGAAAACAATTTATTTATCTTTTGTTACAAAATTGAAAACGGTTTGTTATGACATTCCAGGAAAATCCCATATTTTCCTAATAGTTTAGTTATTCATTTGTTACTTTATTCGTTTATGAGTTGTTATGCTATCCTAGGAAAATCCCATATTTTCCTATGCTTTGAGTTGTCTATTCGTTTCTAATTTCGTTACTAGTTGTTATGTTACTTCAGGAAAATCCCATATTTTCCTATGTATTGAGGTTGGTTCTGAAGTTTGATTTCGAAGTACTAATGATTACCATACTTGCAGTATTAGTTAAGTATTCTAAACTCTTAGTTATCCTACATTCGAATGTCTATCATCTACTAACTTAGTTGTATTTTCGAATATTTGGATTCACCAGAAACGTACATTACAATATTTTCGATTATTCTTACGATTTCAAAAGAGTACATTAGTTGTATTTTCGTATCTTTGGCGACATTCTAAGGCGGATGTATTCGAAACTCAGTAGTGGTCCACAGGCGTACTTTCGTATTAAATTCAAAACTCTAGTGACATTCAAGGCATACACTAACTGTATATTCGAAGTTTGGTGTCATCCAAAGGCATTATTTCGCATTCATAGTCCTATTTCTATTCATATTCGTATTCGTTCTATCCTATTAGTTATATTCGTATTCGCATTCATTTTATCCTATTTGTTATATTCGTATTCGTATTCGTATTCATATTCGTATTCGTATTCGTATTCGTATTCGTATTCGTATTCGTATTCGTATTCGTATTCGTATTCGTATTCGTTCTATCCTATTTGTTATATTCATATTCATATTCGATTTCGTACTATCGTATTGGTTATATTCGTATTCAATTCGTATTCGTATTCGTACTATCTTATTGGTTATATTCGTATTCGTATTTGTTTAGTATTAATCTTAGTTATGATTAGTATGATTTCTTTTACAAAAAGTAATATAGTTTAAAACACTTTTTAAAGAAATCTGACTTTAGTCTAACTGTTTACCCTGCAATTTGAACCATTAGTTAACACAAATTTTGAAATCAGAAACATACATAAAATGAAACATTGAACTGAAAATAAGTTTAAGTACAAGATTTCCTTGTACTTTTGCTTGTATTCCCCCTGAAAACATTTGAAAAACGTTTGAAAAAGGGTAGGGGTATGAACTCACCGGTTGAGAAACGCGTCAGTTTGGATCCTAAACATCAGATCTAGGTTCGTGAACGCACAAGATTCCTATGGATTATGAAATGATACACATTTGTATCTCATTAGGACTTGATTAATTTATTTGTTAAGGACATACACTTCTATTTGCGGAAACACCCCATTTCAAGTGTTTGGAAGGACCCGAGTGGCATTTGAAGTCACATAAAGCTAGGATATTGAGTTTACTCTTGAAGAGTAAACTCATACATGAGTTTTCGGCCCTATATACCTCATCCACATGAGTTCACGTCCGTGAACTCATGGATGATGATTTTGGGTGCAAAATGGCTTCTTAACACAAGGATAATTTAGCTAGGATTTTATCTAGGGATTTGGGATGAATTTGGACTCACTTATAGACCATTTATTGGGGTTTACAGCAGTAAACATGGATTTTACAGCCATAAACTCCCCCTTACACCCAATCCTTAATGTTTTAAGTCTTTAAACAATCACATGTGATTCCAATGATTTTTCCAAGCCTTGAATGGATTTTTAGGGGACTTTTGGCATGGTTTTTGGAGTTTACGGCCGATGAATCCCCCTCATGGCTGTGAACTCCTTTGATGGTTGTTTTATTATGTTTTAAGGCTTCTAAATTGATGGTAGGCACTTCTAGAATTTATCCTAAGGTTTAAGGTGTGTTTAAGTGGCATCTTAACACATTTAGAGGAGTTTACTCCCGAAGAATATGAGTTTATGGCCCAAGCATGTTCTTGGGCAGTAAACTCCATTTTACTCCTCTAAATTGATGTTCAATGTGTTCCAAGGCCAATTCCATAATTCTACAAGTCGTATCTAAGCCTTATTGGTGTTTTCGAAGGGTTTAAGGGCTTAAAAACCCCTTTTATATTTGTTTACGACCCAAGCATGCTCCAGGGCCATAAACACATGAACAAGGCTCTAAATCATGGTTTAAGGCATTCTAACTCCATTCCAATAAGTCATCTTGCCATATCTAAGGTCTAATTGTGGTTTGGAAGGGTTTTGTTGCTCCAAAAACCCCATTTATATGAGTTTACGGCCTAGCACTGTTCTAGGGCCGTAAACTCATGATAATTGTCCTAATCCATGGTTTAAACTTGAATTTGAAGGTAAAATATGCTATACAAGGAGTTAAGGAGGATACCTTGGTGATTAGAAGCCTTAATTTGATGATTTGGACCCTTAAAATTGAATTGAGGAGAGAGGTTAGAGAGAGAGTAGAGAGATGAAGAAAAATCTTCAAATGAAATCTTGAACACGTTTAAATAGGTCCCAAAACTTGGACACGGTGAAATTCTACCCGATACTGGCATTAAACGGGGCTTTTGTTCGCACCCGATTAAGTTTCCTTAACCCGGCGGGGACGTTTCTAAAATTTCTAAAATAAACATTTTGGGCTAATTTCATGAGTTCCTAAGGGGTTTGGACACTCATTAGTATTAAATAAACATATAAGTTTAAATAATTTAGCCCAAAAACGAGATCGGAACGAATTGATAAACGGCGAATTTTACGGGCGGAACGGGTCTCAGCGATGGACAACTTTGGATTGTTACATTATCCCCCCGTTAGAGGGAATTTCATCCCGAAATTCGAAGATTAAGATACCGAACATGAATTGGAATGAGATACGGATGGATTTACTGCTCCGAGTTTTCACGCTCCCTATTGGAATCAGGTCTCCGCTTGACGTTCCAGCGAACCCTCACTATCGGGACGCGTCTTAGATTCGTTGGGTAGATACTTCTAAAAGACCAAGACGTGAAGTACCAGATGGATGTTACTAAGTTCCGAGGGTAACCGAAGTTTGAAGGTTACAGAATCGTTCCTACAAGTATCGCAAAGGGTCTAATGTTACTAAGTTACAGGTTTCTATAGGTATCTCTGGTGCCGACTAGTTCCCTATCGTCTTAGCTTTTGGAAAGGTCCACAGGTATAATGGCCTTGCTTATCTACATAACCAGGGAAGATGGTTTGACCGAAGGGCACCACTACGAACTCGTGGTGATCATATCAGGTCCTGGTCGTTGTATTGGATACATCATCCTCCCGGAGGTTCGGCTACTATGTAGTTCCAGGAATTAGGTCGATACTAGACTTGACTAGACGTTCGGAAGGAATTCTCGAGAATTTTCGGGAGAAGCATCGGGGAAAGAGTTGCAGACTTCTCGTTTCCCGAATATCACACGGACAGGGAATGCATGGGAAACTTTCTAAGCTATGATACACGAAGATGCGAAGGTTGGATTTAGGTTTGATGCCGAGAATCATGAGAGTCGGTTTAGAAGAAAGATGCGGACGGATGACCCTTTCGAAAACAAGAATAACAGCATGAATAAGACTCAGTCATTACATGCAAATGATCGCATCAAAGCTTTTCATGAAAAGTTTACCATTAGATCGAATGGAAAGGAATAATCATCCGAATTGAGGATACGATCTAAGGGTATGACGTTAACATTCTCTTTCTCACTGGTTGGTGATCTCGATGGTACACGTTTCGATTACTAATGAAGGATTTAGTTTAGAAAGATACTTGAATGAATGGATAGCAAATTCTTCCAACATTAGAGTCAAAAGGATCACAGGCATAAGATTCATCGAGAAACAATATACATGTGGCAACGGTCGGGTCGGCGGCTGTCCTTTCTTGTCCCATAGTTAAGACTCTCCCGGTGTTGCCAGATATTACTGCCTTAGGACAGTTTCGTCTATAATGCCCGACCTCTCCACAACTGTAGCAGGATTGACCGATACCAGCTCCAGAAGCTTGACTAGTTGACTGGGTTGGGGTTTTGCAGTTTCGCGCGAGGTGACCTTCCTGGCCACAGCTTTTAGAAAACATTGCACGACAGGGGCTATGGATCCGATGGTGGTAGCTACATCGGTTACACCATGGGAGGATACCGGCATATCCGGTGATGGGTTCTTGGGCTGAGGAACCTAGAACAGATACATCAACAGGGGTAGTGGCAACGTGGACTGCCACTATCTTCTGTTTCTTCGAGGGTTCCGTGGAAGACTGACTCTTCTTCTACTTTTTCCAAAACTTTCTTTTCTCTCCACTCTTTTCTGTTGGCTCAGAAGTGGTGTCTACTTCTTCTTGGTCATCATTGTGATCGATCAGGGTTTGCGCTAGACATTTGGCGTTGTCATAGGTATCCGGCTTCGCAGCTAAAACGTTCCCTTTCGTTGGCTGGGTTAATCCCCAGATGAACCTTTCTACCTTTTTGCTCTCCGGGGTAACCATCCCCGGACAAAGAAGTGCCAAGTCGTCAAACCTTGAAGTGTAAGCGGCGATATCCGAACCTTTCATCTTCAGGTTCCAGAGTTCATGCTCCAGCTTCTGGATTTCACCCCGAGGGCAATACTCCTCGCACAGAAGTTCCTTCATAACTTCCCATCCCATAGCATTGGCTACAGGTAGAGTCAAGGATTTGACTCGGCCGTTCCACCAAGTCAAAGCTTTATCGGTGAGCGTACAAGCGGCGAATTTCACCTTGTTGGATTTCGAACACGCACAAATTTCGAAGATAGATTCGATTTTCTCTAACCACCAAGTTAGAGCAATGACACCCCCTGTGCCATCGAAGAACATGGGTTTTGTGTTCATAAAGTCTTTATAGGAACACTCCTTCCGGTGTCCCTGATTACCTTCCGGGTTTTGGGTTTGGGAACCACCCCCTGAACCACTAGGGTTTAGTTGAGACAGGGTGGCTGATATTGTGGCAGTAATGGCTGCCTGAAGTGTTTCCAGATCGATTTGAATAACAGGTGGTGGCGGTGGAGGGTTGTTGGTCTTTGAGCTGGGTCTTTTCCTCAGAGGCATCTTGATCTAAAATAACCAGGAAAGAGAGGATCATAAGTCCTCTGAATTGAATCAAGAGATATGGAACAAGGGATATCTCATTAAGACAGATATTCTATTAAGCGGTAAAACAGGAAGGAGTTATCAAAGCAAATGATTTATCGCTAAAGGAATGATCAAGGAACAATGCTTGAATGAGGACTTCTACAACGGATCAGCTCGAGAAACAGTCCCATAGTATTTCATGGTTCGCTGCGACGACGGCTCGTTGTTTGGGATATTGGGTAAGTTTTAGGTATGTTGTGTACCACAGTCACTCCCAAGCACATGTTGGCCGTGTCTCGAATGAATATAGTTGGCCGGGCTATATTGATCCTAGACACGACTACATAACTGCCCAGGTTTAACCGCAGCGTACAACACCCATTTACTTATATTTTGTTCTACTTGTAGTTATGGATTTCGACGGTCGATATACTTGTATACTTTAGGAAATACTTATATTTGTAGAGTATACTTTTAGTTCAGAGCACTTAGGCCCCTTAATGTTTATAGTCTTATACCATGTAAGCTTTGGTATACTAGTTCACTATAAACTAGGGCTTTCATACCAATCTGTCACACCCCGAAAACCAAAGGCGAAAACATTTCTGGGGTTGACTCCATGTTGAGTATCAAATCCAATGCACATAGTAAAACAGTAAACACAAAACATTACATTACATAATATTGTTTACATCTGTTTGAAAGAAAAGTTATACAAGTGTTATACATATATCATATGAACAAAAGTAAAGACTAGTGTTCGGAAATCTTCGTCTTCTCTAAAAGGTGGCGGTGTACTTGTCTAACGCTGACCTGAGAATACAAGCAGTTTGAAAATCAGCATAAAGCTGGTGAGTTCATAAGCGGGTTAGTTTTGAAAAGAACGAGTTTCCTTTTCTTTCTGAAAAAGTTGTTGTTCAAGAAAATCCCATATTTTCTTATGAAAACAATTTAGTTATCTTTTGTTACAAATTTGAAAACGGTTTGTTATGTCATTCCAGGAAAATCCCATATTTTCCTAACAGTTTAGTCATTCGTTTGTTACTTTATTCGTTTATGAGTTGTTATGCTATCCTAGGAAAATCCCATATTTTCCTATGTTTTGAGTTTTCTATTCGTTTCTAATTTCGTTACTAGTTGTTATGTTACTTCAGGAAAATCCCATATTTTCCTATGTTTTGAGGTTTGTTCTTAAGTTTGATTTCGAAGTACTAATGATTACCATACTTGTAGTATTAGTTAAGTATTCTAAACTCTTAGTTATCCTACATTCGAATGTCTATCATCTACTAACTTAGTTGTATTTTCGAATATTTGGATTCACCAGAAACGTACATTACAGTATTTTCGATTATTCTGATGATTTCCAAAAGAGTACGTTAGTTGTATTTTCGTATCTCTGGCGACATTCTAAGGCGGATGTATTCGAAACTCAGTAGAGGTCCAGAGGCGTACTTTCGTATTAAATTCGAAACTCTGGTGACATTCAAGGCGTATACTAACTGTATATTTGAAGTCTTGGTGTCATCCAAAGGCGTTATTTCGCATTCGTAGTCCTATTTCTATTCGTATTCGTATTCGTTCTATCCTATTAGTTATATTCGTATTCACATTCGTTCTATCCTATTTGTTATATTTGTATTCGTATTCGTATTCGTTCTATCCTATTTGTTATATTCATATTCGTATTCGTATTCGTACTATCTTATTGGTTATATTCATATTCGTATTCGTACTATCTTATTGGTTATATTCGTATTCGTATTCGTTAAGTTTTAATCTTAGTTATGATTAGTATGATTTCTTTTACAAAAAGTAATATAGTTTAAAACACTTTTTAAAGAAATCTGACTTTAGTCTAACTGTTTACCCTGCAATTCGAACCATTAGTTAACACAAATTTTGAAATTAGAAACATACATAAAATGAAACATTGAACTGAAAATAAGTTTAAGTACAAGATTTCCTTGTACTTTTGCTTGTATTCCCCCCTGAAAACATTTGAAAAACAATTGTCAGTTTGGATCCTACACGTCAGATCTGGGTTCGCAAACGCACAAGATTCTTATGGATTATGAAATGATACACATTTGTATCTAATTAGGACTTGATTAACTTATTTGTTAAGGACGTACACTTCTAGTTGCGGAAACACCCCATTTCAAGTGTTTGGAAGGACCCGAGTGGCATTTGCAGTCACATAAAGCTAGGATATTGAGTTTACTCTTCAAAAGTAAACTCATACATGAGTTTTTGGCCCTATATACCTCATCCACATGAGTTCACGGCCGTAAACTCATGGATGATGATTTTTGGTGCAAAATGGCTTCTTAACACAAGGATAATTTAGTTAGGATTTAATCTAGGGCTTTGGGATGAATTTGGACTCACTTATAGACCATTTATTGGGGTTTACGGTAGTAAACATGGAGTTTATGGCCGTAAACTCCCCCTCACACCCAATCCTTAAAGTTTTAGGTCTTTAAACAATCACATTTGATTCCATTGATTTTTCCAAGCCTTGAATGGAATTTTAGGGGACTTTTGGAATGGTTTTTGGAGTTTACGGCCCATGAACCCCCCTCATGGCCGTGAACTCCTTTTATGGGTGTTTTATTATGTTTTAAGGCTTCTAAATTGATGGTAGACACTTCTAGAATTTATCCTAAGGTTTAAGGTGTGTTTAAGTGGCATCTTAAAATTGAATTGAGGAGAGTCGTTAGAGAGAGAGTAAAGAGATGAAGCAAAAGCGTCAAATGAAAGCTTGAACACGTTTAAATAGGTCCCAAAACTTGGACACGGTGAAATTCTACCCGATACTAGCATTAAACGGGGATTTTGGTCGCACCCGATTAAGTATCTGTAACCCAGCGGGGACGTTTCTAAGATTTCTGAAATAAACATTTTGGGCTAATTTCATGAGTTCCTAAGGGGTTTGGACACTCATTAGTATTAAATAAACATATAAGTTTAAATAATTTAGCCCAAAAACGAGATCGGAACGAATTGATAAACGGCGAATTTTACGGGCGGAACGGGTCACAACGATGGAAAACTTTGGGTTGTTACACAAGAACATGTCTTGGCCGTAAACTCCTTTGTTCTTCTGTTTCCTTATGATTTCTAGGCTATAAACATGTTAAACCTAGTGTACAACGAGTTACAACAAGAGCACTTACGATCTAGAAGCTTGAATGGTCGTTTCTGGCCAAGAACACTAGTGTGTGTTCTTGGTGTTCTTGGTGTAACTTGAAAATGTACAAAACGAAATGATTTCACGGATGAAATCATGTAAGATCACTAGATCATCTAAGATATCAACTAGTTAGGGCAAGATACATACGAGTTTTGAAGATCGGGGACGAAGATCGGGATGATACTTTAGAGGATTTAGGCCAAGGAAATGAAATAAATCGACAAATGGCCTTCATCTTCACCATATAGGGTGAGTTTACTGCCCACATGGATTTTACGTCGGTAAACTCCCATGTGGTGGCCGTGAACTCATGGTTAATGTGCTTAAGGCTCGGTCATTGTGCTATAAATTCAGCAGATAAACCGCGACACTTCTTCCTTTAGTGTACAAGGCTCAGAACTCTCAAACGGACTCTAAATTGTGCTGAATGATGGCAGGAATGAGTTTGACTTTAAATGAAGTCTTTGACTGAACTGGATGGAAAATTTCGGATTGTCACATCATCCCCCTGTTAGAGGGAATTTCGCCCTAAAGTTAGAATCTAGGTAAAGGAGTAGGCATCAATAATCGAGCCAAGAAGTGGCAATACTTCCTAATCGATTAATTCTCATGCTCCCAAGTGAATCTAGGTCCTCGGTTGGCATTACAATGAACCTTCACTAAAGGGAAGCGGCTCTGAATTGATCGCCTGACCTCTCGGTCCATGGTCACTACAGTTCGTCCATGAAGGTGAGGCTCTTGTGGAACTCGATCTCTTCGAGTGGGATTTCAAGAGTCTCATCATATCGATACTTTCTACAAGTTCGAGACGTGACGGGTAGAATGTACGTTACTAAGCTCGCGGAGTAGGTCTAGTCAATGAGATACAGGACCGAACCCGGTAAGAATCTCGGAGGTCCTAACCATCTGGGATTCAACTTCCCACGCTTTACGAAGCGTATTAAGCCATTCTCAGAGTGAGACTTCCTAAAGAATTTGGTCTCTCACTTGGAATTCCTAGGTTTCTTTTTCTTGCTTATCTTCCCAGTCAAAGGCCACCCTTTACTGGGTCAAAGTCGTAAGGGTTTCTATAATTTGCGAGGAGTTATGAATGGATTACGATAGTAGGTCTGCAAGACCTAGGATTTGGTGAATTTCTGTCGGCGTCTTCGGTGCCGACAAATTCCCAACGGTTTTGATAAATTTCTAGAGTACTTAAGAATTTCCCATCACTAATAGTGTGTCTTAGGAATTCGACTCTTCGAATCTACAACTCGCATTTAGAGAACTACGCGAAGAGTTTCTCTGAGGGTAATGTTTCCATGGCTTGTTGTAGATGCTCCTTATGATTTCTTTCTTACTACAAGAGTAGATAAGTAAATCATTTACAAAGAGAATGATGAACTTATCCAAGTGCGAATGGCGTACCCTATTCATTAAGCTCATGAATACTATGGGTGTATTGGTCCTATCCGAGGGGTATCACCACGGACTCGTAGTGTCCGCATTGATTTTGGAACGTTGTCTTTGGGACATCTTTCGCTAAAACTCAAAACTGGTGATTATCGGATCTCAGGTCCATTCTTGAAAGATAATTCGTTCCTTGCGTTTGCTCAACCAAATCATCTATGCGAGGCAGAGATAATGACTTCTAATGGAAATCTTGACGAGGTCTCCGATAGTCGAGGTACATATGATGCAATCCGTCTACTTGTAGAAGAATAAGACCAGAGCCCTCCAGGGTGAGAAGCCTGGTCTTCCAATTCTATCGCTGAGTAGTTCACTAAGTTGTCCAAATTGTTCTTGTATTTCTGTGGGTGTTTAGACTGTAGGACGATCTGGTTCCAGAAGTCGTACTGGGTTCTAGGTTTGTTCATATGATGATGCGATTACTCATAGTCTTGGGCAGTCTCCGTCCTGAAGTTCACATTTAGAAGTCATACATGGTTCATTAATCCCAGTCTCGTGTATACGAGTCATATATAATTAAGATTGAAAAGGTAGTCGAATAACTGATTCTTCTTTAAGCTCTTATCCCAACGAGGAAAAGAAGTTAAAGTGGAATCATCAATTCTAAACCTGTAGAACCTTGATTATATATCACCCCTATGTATACATTCTTTAGCGATAGATCAACCGTATGGATCTTTGGATTGAACTTGACGTACTGTACGAGTGGTACTTCGGGGAGGTTTGCTGAGGCTTCTTCGGAAAGGATAAGAAACATGAGGTACTCTAAGCAGATATACTTCCGAGTTCTGAAATGACGGTTTCATTAAAAAGACGTTACAGAGAAAAAGATATACGTATGAAGCTGGTATTGTGCGGATCAAATTGAATCTAGTCGTATGGTAATATCGGACTTACTTGGAAAATAAAGGCATTAGACTTGATCATAAAGGCGTTACAGACAAAACATAACAGTGCAACCTTTCACAGAGTTTCAGTATCGTAGGCTAATTACAGGACTACTGCTGCGAACAGGGTATACTACAAAATACAAGTATACGTAGCACGAGGATCCCTCTACTGGCGGGATCTCGCAAAAGATAAGTCTCGAGTTACACTAGTTTTAAACAGTTTGAAAGCATACTTAAATACTGCCAAAAAGAAGTGAACCTATGCTATAGTAAGGTTCGGGGTTCAAACTACGCTTGTTCCCCCGTTGTTCTTCTCTGATGGGCAGTCCCTGTTGAAGTGTCCCATTACACCACATAGATGGCATATCCGACAAGTTCCGACATTTGTGGGTTAAGTAATGTGTTGGATCGGAGTATTGCAGTAACAGATGGTGTGTCCCTTTTTGTTGCAGTTTAAGCACTGCATTTCCCAACAAAGTCCATGGTGGTGATAATTGCATATATTGCATTTTGGGAGATTGCTAGCATACGGTCTGACTGGGTTAGGGTTAACTGGGATACCAGAAGGAATGGCAGTGGGAGGTACATATGTCGTGGCTGCGAAGGCTGCCACTGGTTGTTGTCTTTTGCTTGTTCCTTGGGGTGATTTTCCCTTGACTTCATCCCTGAACTTTCGTTTGCTATTCTTGTGCATGAGATTCGGAGTGTTGTAGTAGTTCGTTGCTCCTGGGTGTACATGGTTGTCACTTGGATTGGAATCGTTGATACCCATTCCGCTAACATTTGCATTGTTAGCGTTAAGGTGGGTCAGAACAGCTGTCACGGTAGCTGAGACTACGGCTTGAAAGGTAGTTGCATGAATATAAAGGGTAGGGGTTTCGTTGTTTGGGTGACTGTTTCAGGATGACGGCATGATTTTGTTAACACGAAAGATAAGGACTTTGTGAGCGATTTTGGTTGACCCTAGATGTACTTCAATTGCTCAAGTAAAGTGTAAGAGTATGTTCTCAAAAGTTTGACCTACATCCCTATGATGCAGTCCTAGTACGGATTGGAAGTATGTTCGCGAAGGTTTGACCTACATCCCTATGATGCAGTCCTAGAATAGAATAGATGTAATTTCATAGTATGGTCTTATGACGCTCGACGTCTAAAACAGGGTACCATTGGTTGGTAAATAACATGATCCAACCCTTGAAGAAGAATTGGGAATTATCTCTAAGCTAGAATACCCTAGTTCAATAACTCAACTAGAGTGGGTTTCAGATAGACTCCCATGATGGCATGATGAAAGTAATTGAATAAAGAATGACACAGAAGTTAGCCAACTGCCAATATCTTTGATATTCATGACGTAAAAGTTCGGGAAAAATGACCTTGTAAAAGGTCTTACATCATAACAAGAGTAGAAAGTCCTTGACAGCAAAAAGACCTAACTAAAGAACTTATAGTACAAGATAGTTTCATAGAAAATGCCACATCGGGCATAGACAAAAAACGATTCCTTTTAACTAGGAAAATAAAGTAAGGCATCTACTAATGGCTATGGTCATCCCTCTGGTGAACTCTTAGCTCATCCAGTTGACGTTCCATATCAAGTAGGTGTCTTTCGTACACCCTCTGGCGTACTCGGAGTTCTATGACTTCGGCTCGTGATTCAACCAGTGCTCGCAGCAGGGTTTCATGGTCTCTCTCAGATCTCTCACGAGCATCTTCCAGGCGAATGGTGCGAAGGGTATGCATTCTCGCATCGGTGACAACTTCTGTGATCTGATGTAGGGTTGTCCTGCCTTGAATCTCATTTCGAGCCACTCTGCGGACCAGGATTGGCAAGATTCTGTCTGCTAAGCCCCCATTGCTCATATCATAAAAGCTTTGGTCACCATTAAATGGCATGGGCTGATCTTCTCCTTGGCTCCATGTTTCCAAGCATTCTACCCACGGACGTGTCGGTCCATGAAAAGTCGGACGAGGGTTAGGATTTGGAAAGGGAGCTGCCTGGGGTAGGTTCTCAACCTCGGGTTTGGAGTTATCACAATTCGAAAGGTCTTCATCATGGTGATCATTCAGAGCGATAGGATGATCATTCACTGGTTCTTCTCCAAACCATCCAACAATCACTTTGTTCGGAAGGTACGAATTGTCGTGGGGATGGAGTCCAGCCATGTTATCTACGCGAGAATTGGGGTAAGAAAATAATTATTAGACGAACTATCTAGATAATTAGTTAGAAAATCTTCATTAGTTACATCACTATTTGTGAAGTGCATACCAGTTATATGTAATCAAATAGGATAGGCCTTCGAATAAGTGACTTTAACTCCAAATTCACAAAGAATAGGGGTAAAGCAAAATTTTCACAGATTCTAAGTCTATAACATCCTAGTTACATATAGCCTTAGTGTATCAACTTAGCAACTATCAACTTAGTAATGAAGATCCCGTTTAGTTCTCAAGTATGAAGTAGTTATAGTAATACCAAATACCCCTATAGTATTTTAGGTTTATGTTCTATTGTTCTCATTGTGGTATTCTTGGTAAGATTTTAGACTTGTTGCAACCAGACAACTACACTTAGGCACATGCTAGTCAACCCTCAGATAATATAGTTGATCAGGCTATATCTTCCCAGTTTTGACCATATGTCTCTAAGTACACCTGTGTTGCCCAACAACCGTAATTCTTTTGTATTGTCCTAGTGACGCTGATTTTAGTATGAATGCATGCACGTATACTTAATTAAATATTTTATTATTTAAAGTATAACTCTTGGTCAGAGTATATTAATCCCATTGTATTTATAGTATGTATATCTTTTATGGGTTGATATACTTAATTCACTATAAACAATGCTCTAATACAAATCTATCACACCCCAAAACCATAACGACAGAAACGTTCTGGGGCGGAGGACATCATGTACAGTATCACAACAATGAATAGTAGTAAACAAGCAACAACATCATCCATTGCATTAATAATATAATATTAATACAAGTGTTCTGATATGTCTAATAGACACTAAAGTATAAATCAAAATGAAAGATGAGTCTTGAACGAGCTCCATCTTCTCTAAACCTTGCATCGGTACCTGTCTACCGTTGACCTGAGGATACAAGTTATTTTGAAAGAGAGTATCAGCTTTAAAGCTGGTGAGATCATAAGTATTTTAGTGTCTTAATTTGTAAGAATGTATTTGTATGTATGAAATGTAAGTATTTGTACGTATATGAAAGGTAAGTATGAAAACATTTTGAACATCCTAGAAAGCCCTATGCTTCCTACTGAGAGTAGCCTTCTACCAAGGCATCTAGTATCTATGTGTGTCTCTTGTAAGAGTGTGTATTTTCCTAAATCATAATATTATTAACCAAAAATATAGCTTCTACATTACCGTGCATCGTGTGAATGTTCACGATGTGAATATAAAGGGAAAATGAAATAGTACTATGGTGCAGTATCAAATAACTACGACCATACTAACTACTTTAAATTTATTGTAATTTAAAGTAACATGTGATCGATCTATATTCTGCTACCGACTCTAGTAAAACGACGATGTAAGACGCCGTAAGAAATGACATTTGACACCCGTAGACTTGCAAGTCCCAGTGTAGCGAGTAGCAAGGTGTAGCATAGTTAATCCCGTATAGATCTATATGCAAACTAATACACTCCCCAATTAAGTAGATTCGGGATACAAAAACGGTCATGGCAGGAAGTGCCATGACCCGCTTAATGGTTCACATAATTGCATGAATGTACATGTGATAAATGTGCTAACTGTAAGTGTACTATTTCTCTGTCTAGCCTGTATGTATTGTAATGTTTTGTGTGTGCTAGCTGTAATGTATGTTATCTCTATATCTAGCATGTATAGTAATGTACTGTATGTACTACTCGTACTGACTCATGAATGAACTGACTCATTGTATGTTTCATTGTTCTAGTAATAGCATTTGTATCTTCCTGTGCTACCCCTATGGTAGCTTACTGGTAATGTAACTGGTACGTATGAACATGGAAGTATACCCTTGCTACCCAAGGGTATTGAACTGACTGGAAGAACCTTTATGACTATATATGTACACATGATATATAACTAATATTTAAACGACCTTAGGACGGATACCCGATACCTTACCAGACCACATCCCAACGGGGTAAAGGAAATAAAGCGGGCTAACTTTCCTAAGTCCTTTAAACACTACTTATGTAACTATACATATATAGGCATGCAATTGACAATATAAAAGCGTAAAATAAGTTTTGTAAAACCATTTGAAGTAAGCTGTTTGGTAAAACAGCTAAGGGAGTAATAAATCCTTTTGTATGCTACTTATTAATCACATGTGATTAATATAAAAACTAGCATGATTCAACTTGTATCCCCCCCCCCACATAAAAACATTTAAATCGTAGATTAAAGGGGTATGAACTCACCTGTAACGAGTGAATTAGATGGAAGTGTCAGACAAGTGCTTGGTGTTAAGTGAAGACTTAAACACACACAAAGGTCCTAATAACATATAACGACATATGTATATATCTAATTAGTGACTATAACACTAATTAGACAAGTATAAGCATTCTAAGGCGTGGAAAACACTTTAGTCAAAGTGTTAGGATGCTATCGGGTTGCAACAAAGGAGTGTAAGGCTTTGTAAGTGAGTTTATGGTCCATAGACCATACTTGTTGGACTTTACAGCCCAAGGGAGTTTACTCCTGGTCGTAAACTCTCAAATGAGTCACCAAATGAAGCTTAAAGATATGATATCTTAAGTGGTTAAGTGTTCCAAGGCTTAAACAAGAGGATAGGTGAGTTTAAGGTCCAAGAATGACCTTAACTTGAGTTTGTGGCCCAAGTACCACTTCCCCATGAGTTTACGGCCGTAAACTCATGGTAGGAAGTACCATTTGATGTTTTGAGGTTCCTAGCTCATCGGTGATTGGTTCTATGTTAAGTTGTAGCCATGTGGAAGCATTAGGGGCACAATATCACCCCTTTATAGAGTTTACGGCCTAAGGACCAATCCTTATGAGTTTAGGGCCGTAAACTCTATGGGAACAAGGTTTCTTGGGTGTTTAAGGTCCTTAACACTTCAAGGATATGATCTAAGCTAGGTTCTAGGCATAAGGAAGGAGTTAGGGCGCAATTTGCCCCATTTATAGGGGTTTACGGCCCAAGAACATGTCTTGGCCGTAAACTCCATTGGTCTTGTGTTTCCTTATGATTTCTAGGCTATAAACATGTTAAACCTAGTGTACAACGAGTTAGAACAAGAGCACTTACGATCTAGAAGCTTGAATGGTCGTTTCTGGCCAACAACACTAGTGTGTGTTCTTGGTGTTCTTGGTATACCTTGCAAATCTACAAAACGGAATGATTTCACGGATGAAATCATGTAAGATCACTAGATCATCTAAGATATCAACTAGTTAGGGCAAGATACTTACGAGTTTTGAAGATCGGGGACGAAGATCAGGATGATACTTGAGAGGGTTTAGGCCAAGGAAATGAAAGAAATGGACAAATGGCCTTCATCTTAACCATATAAGGTGAGTTTACGGCCCACATGGAGTTTACAGCTGTAAACTCCCATGTGGTGGCCGTGAACTCATCGTTAATTTGCTTAAGGCTCGGTCTTTGTGCTATAAATTCAGCAGATAAACCCCGACACTTCTTCCTTAAGTGTACAAGGCTTAGAACTCTCAAACAGACTCTAAATTGTGCTGAATGATGGCAGGAATGAGTTTGACTTTAAATGAAGTCCTTGACTGAACTGGATGGAAAATTTCGGGTTGTCACAAAAGTATACAACTACTGTAAAGTTGTTAGCATGTTATTGTTATAGTAGTATACTAATGTAGATCTTTAGTTATACTTAGGATTCTATATATATGTTATGTGCGATATAGTTACATAGTTATACTCGGAAGTTCTATATGTTAATTGATAAGTATGTTGTTATTATTGGTTTTATGTCAAGATAAAACCAGGTATGTTATATGTTGTTGTTATTGGTTTTATGTCAAGATAAAACATGGTTTTAATTCTAATTATAACTGTTGTACTACCGCATGGTGTGATCCTTGTACTACCGCAAGGTATGATCCATGTACTACCGCAGGGTGTGATCCTTGTACTACCGTAAGGTGTAATCCTTGTACTACCGTAATGTGTAATCCTTGTACTACCGCAGGGTGTAATCCTTGTACTACCGCAAGGTGTAATCCTTGTACTGCCGCAATGTGTGATCCTTGTAATAATAATAAGAGGTATAAAACTAAGTCATACAGTCGTAGCTACAGACTCATGGTAGCACAACTTTAGAAGCATTATACTTTGTCGATATACAAGTATGAATGTTAATTATAAGTTTCCCAAAGACTTATACTCTAAGTATAAGAATCTAGTAGGTATATTACTTGTATATTAAGTAGACCACTATATGTATCCTACTTACTCGTATAGAATTGAAAATAAGATTTATACGTAGCGGCGTAGTTTGTATGAAATTGCAAACATTTATAGTTATAATATTTGAGACTTATAGGTATATACTTATTTGGTAAGTAAACCATTATATGTAGGATATATATACTAAATGTTGGAAAGTCAAAATAATACTTTCAAAACTATACTTTTGAGCTTGGAAAATGTGTTATTTTTATATGGAGTCAAAACCTGTGAACTCACCAACTTTATGTTAACGTATTTTAAATTGCATGTGTTTTCAGGAACTTGATAACTATGATACGAGAAATGACGTTACACCGCCCGGTGTTTCCACCGACGGCCGGGGTGTGATAGATTGGTATCAGAGCTATTAACTATAGTGAATTAGTACTTTCTTAGGAAAGCACGACTATAGTTTATGGATTACTCTGTTAGGTTTAGGTATATCCTTAGCCTATAATTCAAAGTATTATTAATTATACTACTGAAGGACTACTTACGGGAGCGGTGACAGGATAGACATGTCGATTTGGGTTGCTGGATTTCAGAACGGCTATATGCTAAAATGATCATGCCCTTCGACTGTCCTGACTGGCCGGTGCCTTATCAGCTAGACCTGAAGTAACAAATAATAATTAATAGAGCATGAATACAACAAATAATAATTATAGAATCATATATGAAGACTTAAACCCGCAATGAGAATACACCTAAATACCTGGAATGCTTTTGATCTCAAGGATTTAGATTAAATATTCCAACTAAAGTTCATATGTGCATAGATCTTATCACAACTAGGTGTAGGTGTACAACTATATTTTATTATGATCAGATCATATGAACTATTTAAATTAGGAGTAATATTTGATAGACTAAACACTTGGTGATCCAAAATGTATAGGAACTAAAAAAATGCCTAGAAGAAGTAGCGCTCAACTAAACCTTAGCTGACGACCAGAACCACAACAACAACAACCGCAACCACTACCACGAGAAACAAACCCTCCAATAATTTCATCAGAATTTGAAGAAATCATAGCCCAGAGAATCGATGCAGCTCTTGCTAATGTTACAAGAGGAGGAGTTAGAAATGAAGGTAATGTGGGGACCGCCAAAAATGTGTACCTTCAAGGATTTTATGAATTGCAAACCTAAGAGCTTCCACAGAACGGAAGGGATTGTTAGCTTAACCTGGTGGATTGGAAAGACAGAATCAGTATTTGAAATAAGCTTCTGTCCGGAATGTAAGGTACGATTTGCTGCGTGTACCTTCGCTGATGCATCACTTACATGGTGGAACATCCATATGAATACAACAACTATTGATGCTGCCAATTCCATGCAATAGGAAGAGCAGAAGAGGATGCTAGTAGAGGAGTATTGTCCCAGGGAGGAAATACATAAGCTTGAACAAGAATTATGGACTCTAACCATGAAGGGTTCAGAGATAAATGCTTATACCGATAGATTCAATGATCTTGTGGTGATGTGTCCGACACTTGTAACCTCAGAGTACAAGAAGATCGAGCAATATATCTGGAGTCTAGCATCGCAAATCAAAGGAATGGTGATCACATCGAAGCCAACAACATATGACAGTGCAAAGTGTATAGCTCATCAGCTAACCAGCATTGAAATCCAAGTGGGATTTATAGTTGAGTCTCCCGAATCTGGAACGAACAAGCGCAAATTTAAAGGGTAGAATCCCATATAATCATCTGAGGAGAGACAAGATGTGGAAACTAATTATGTAGTCACAACAATAATACCCATTCAACCAAGGAAGTATGCTGGAAAACTTCCATGGTGCACTCAGTGTAATCGTCATCACCTAGGTAACTGTTCATGGTGCAGTCAATGTAACCATCAGCATGCAGGTGACTGTTATATTTGCATGAAGTGCAAAAAGAAGGGACACACTGCCAATTACTGTAGGAGCACAACAACTACAACAGGAAATCAAGGAACAAACATTGGAATCGGCTATGATGGAGGAAGAGCGTGTTTTAAGTGTGGTGAAATTGGACATATCAAGAAGGAATGTCCAAAGTTAAGGAGTCAAGGAAGTTAGGTCGTGGTAGGTCAATTATAATAGGAAGCAGGGAAGCTATCTATTACCCTTCGGTGGTATCTAGTGAAAAACAAATTTTGGGACGAAATTTTATCAACGGGGGGAGAATGTAACACTAGTCAAAATAGGTCAATAACAATCACATGTGATTATACCAATCATGTAATGTGATTTTGTTAAATTGGTAATGTAGTAAACTCACTATGTATTTCATGATAATTATAATATAAATATGAACTTTCATACATACTTTATGGTATAAATCAAAGTATACGTCCATACGATCCCAAAAATATATAGAACATCGAAATCTGACTTTGCATGAAAAGTTATGATAAACCGAACACTATAAAATCTATATAACATAAGGAATTTAAAATAGACTTAGAATTAGCTATTGTGGTCTAAACGAGTTGTAGCGCTCGTAAATACCTATGCGTGGATATAAAGAACATCAAAAACAGAGTTTGTATGCAAAAGTTACGACCTTCTGAAGTTACAGCTGTCTGAGAGCATGACACATGTCAGAAACCCTAATCTGACCGGACTCATGACGTGAGCATCAGAACTCACGTCGTGAGGAGTCAAAACGCCACATTTCAAAGCTATAAGTCTACAGAATGATAACCCAAAAGCTCATGACGTGAGCTAGGTTTTCTCACCACATGAGGACGCTGCAGGACACTATTCGAGGCTAGAAAACACGTGTTAAAGCTACGAGATGACTCTTGCCATAGCTCACGACATGAATCTATCATTCTCACGTCGTGAGAGGCCAAAAATCAGCCTATAAATTTCTAGTCCATCCTCCTCACTCCTTACATCATTTCTTTTTTCTCTCTCTCTCTCTCATTTGCTAAAGCCGTTTTCGCTTCCCGAGCCCGGCGATCGCGAACCGCTTACTGTTTCTAGTTAGATTCCATAAAATCACGATACTAAGATGAGTTTCACAGCCCCACTTTCTAATATTTTCGGAGGGGGGGGGGGGGAAACGCATTCTAAATATTGTATATACGTTATTATTATGTCTAAATGATAGTATATTAGTATCAATGTACATAGTTATAATAACCGAGATATAGTTATTTCGTATCTGAAAGTATACAACTATCGTAAACTTGTTAGCATGTTATTCTTATAGTATTATACTAATGTAGATCTTGAGTTATACTTAGGATTCTATATATATGTTATGTGCGATATAGTTCCAGAGTTATACTCAGAAGTTCTATATGTTAATTGATAAGTATGTTGTTATTATTAGTATTATATCAAGATAAAACCAGGTATGTTATATGTTGTTGTTATTCGTTTTATGTCAAGATAAAAATTGCTTTTAGTTCTAATTATAACTATTGTACTACCGCAAGGTGTGATCCTTGTACTACCGCAAGGTGTGATCCTTGTACTACCGTAAGGTATAATCCTTGTACTACCGTAAGGTGTAATCGTTGTACTACCGCAGGGTGTAATCCTTGTACTACCGCAAGGTGTAATGCTTGCACTGCCACAATGTGTGATCCTTGTAATAATAATAAGAGGTATAAAACTAAGTCATACAGTCGCAACTACAGACTCATGTTAGCACAACTTTAGAAGCATTATATTTTGTCGATATACAAGCATGAATGTTAAGTATAAGTTTCCCAAAGACTTATACTCTAAGTATACGAATCTAGTAGGTATATTACATGTATATTAAGTAGAAAACTATACCTATCCTAGTTACTCGTATAGAATTGAAATAAGATTTATACGTAGCAACGTAGTTTGTATGGAATTACAAACATTTATAGTTATAATATATGAGACTTATCGGTATATACTTTTTTGGTAAGTAAACCATTATACGTAGGATATATACACTAAACGTTGGAAAGTCAAAATAATACTTTCAAAACTATACTTTTGAGCTTGGAAAATGTATTATTTTTATACGGAGTCAAAACTTGTGAACTCACCAACTTTATGTTGACGTATTTTAAATTGCATGTGTTTTCAGGAACTTGATAACTACGATACGAGAAATGACGTTACACCGCCCGATGTTTCCGCCGACGGCCAGGGTGTGACACCACCTCCTTTATGTAGATTCATGTTAGTCTCTCTATTTTCTATGTTTCTTTTATTGGTAGGAAATGGGCAGATTTATTCAACGAATCGACAATTATCCAAATGGCATCCAACCCATCAGCCGACTTAGACAATTTGGTTATAAAATCCATTGTTATTCGTTCGTATTTCCACTCTGGTATCACTGATTGTTGTAATAATCCTGAGGGCTTCTGATATTCTACCTTAACCTTTGTGCAAGTCAGGCACTTGCTCATGTAGGTAGCAATTTCTGCTTTCATGTTCGGCCACCAATAATGTTGTTTGATATCCAGGTACATCTTATTGGAACCCAGATGGACGGAGTATCGTGTCTTGTGCGCTTCATTCATGAACCCTCCAAATTTTGGGATCCAAATCTGGTCCATGAGATAGTGTCCTCCATCCTCCTTGATACGAGATTCTTGTCCATCCCACGTAAGGCTTCGTTTGCAGTGTTCTCCGGCTTCAAGGCTTCCAAGTAGGCCTTTTTAATTTGTGAAGACAAGTGGGAATGGATGGTCATTGTCAATGTTTTTACTCGGCAGCCCGAGTATTCCTTTTTGCTTAAGGCATCTGCCACCACGTTATCCTTGGTGGGATGGAACTTGATCTCACATTCGTAGTCATTGAGCAGCTCGAACCATCTTCACTACCTCATGTTTAATTTCTTTTGATTTAGAATGTGTTGGAGGCTTTTTTGGTATGTGTAAATTGTGCACTTTGTCCCATAGAGATAGTGCCTCCAAATTTTCAAAGCAAAGATCACCACTCCTAGCTCGAGGTCGAGGGTAGTACAATTCACCTCGTGGTTTTTTAGTTGCCTGGATATGTAGGTAATAACCTTTCCATGTTCCATTAGTACACACCCCAAACCCTGGTTGGAAGCATCACAATATACTACAAAATCTTCCGTTCCCTCTATAAGAGACAACACCAGAGTATTGCAGAGGGTTTGCTTCAGGGTTTGGAAAGCAGCTTCTTGTTTTGCATCCTAGTTAGATGGTACGCCTTTTTGGGTGAGAGAGGTGAGGGGCTTGGCGATCTTGGAGAAATTCTAAATGAACCTTCTGTAATAACCATCAAGGCCCAAGATTTTCCTGATCTCCGTTGGCGTCCTTGGAGTTGCCCAACCCTCAATGGCTTTGATTTTAGATGGGTCTACATGTACCCCGTCTTCACTAACTACGTGTCCTAAGAAATCCACCCTACGAATCCAGAACTCATATTTGGAGAATTTTGCGAAGAACTTCTCCTCCCTTAGAGTTTCCAAGACATGCCTTAGATGTTGACTGTGTTCTTCCTTACTCCGTGAATAGACGAGTATGTCATCGAAGAAGACGATTACAAAGTTGTCGAGGAATGGTCCGCAGACTCGGTTTATGAGGTCCATAAATGTTGCAGTTGCATTCGTTAGACCAAAAGGGCTTTCCCACGAACTCAAAATTTCTGTAGCGGGTTCAGAAGGCGGTTTTGGGGATATCTTCTTCTCTGACCCGTAGTTGGTGATATCGGGACCTTAGATCTATATTGGAAAAGTAACTGGCTCCTTGAAGCTGGTCGGATAGATCATCAATCCGAAGGAGAGAGTATCGGTTCTTGATAGTGAGCTTGTTTAATTCCCGATAATTGATGCACATTATGAAAGATCCATCCTTCTTCTTGACAAATAATACCGAAGCTCCACAAGGTGAGAAGTTTGGTCTTATAACTCCTTTGCCTAGGAGTTCGCTCAATTGACTAGATAACTCCTGCATTTCCGCAGGGGCTAACCTATAGGGTGACTTGGCAATTGATGTGGCTCTGCGTATCAGGTCAATCTGAAATTCGACCTGTTTCTCAGGAGGTATTCCCAGAAGATCTTTTGGAAATACGTATGGAAAGTCGCACACCTTCGGAATATCGTTGATGTTCTTTTCCTCTTTTTATTTGTCTACTACGTGGGCTAGAAAGGCATGATTTTTCTTGTTCAAGCACTTTTGCGCCTTGATGCATGATATGAGATGAAGGTTTGCGCCAAGTTTATCGTCGTTAATAATTAGGGTTTCGTTGGTGGGTAAATGAAGGAAAACAGCCTTCTCGTGGTACATAATATTGGCATGGTGGGGGCTTAACTAATCCATACCGATAATCACATCAACACTCCTAATATTAACTTGCATCAAGTTGATTGGAAAAGAGTGGTTATTTAGCTTTAACGTGCACCCTACAAAAATGTATTTTGATGTATCAGTTTTCCCATTAGCCATCTCCACCGTGAAGGCTCCGCTTATCTTTTGTGGGTTTTGATTTAGTAGGTGTTTGAATTTATGACTCAGTAAACTCCGCTCATCCCCACTATCGAATAAAATGAATGCTTAAGTGTTGTTGAGGGGAAACGTATCAGCGACTACTGTCAGATCTTGTACCACTTCTTCCTGTCCCATTAATAAGACCCTGCATGAACCCTCAGCACCATTATTGTTGTCTTTTAGATAACTCCGCTTAATATGGCCAGCCTCCCCACATCCGTAACACGTGCGGATGGCCCCGAAATTGTTAGGTTGAGGGTTCTTTTTTTGAGGAGGCGCTCTACAATACTGGGCAGTGTGCCCTTTTCTATTGCAGTCTGTACATTGGAACTCTTTGCACGCCCCGGTATAATGGAAACTACACTTGTCACATTTTGGGTGGGAACTTGCATAGGGTCTTGCAGGTGCTGGGGTGGTTGTACTGGTTCCAGCTGGTGTTTGTATGGTCTGAGTGGTAGTAGTGTGAACCGCTCCTGTTTGCTGCTTCTTAGAAGAATCTGAAGCTTGTCCCCCTTTTCTTTTACTTCCCTTATTCCTCTTGTTGTTGTCTTCCTTCTTTGATCTCTACATCTGAAGTCTTGGTGCCTTTCTTGTTCCCATGATCAAACAGCTTTTGCACCAGGCACTTTGCACTATCGAACGTTTTAGGGTTGGCAGCTATCACATTTCCCTGAATTGTAGAATTTAACCCGCAAATAAAGTGTTCGATTTTCTTGCCTTCAGAGGTTATCATCCGTGGGCACAGGAGTGCCAACTCACTGAACCTAGCCATATAGGCTTCAACATCGAAGTTTTGTATAGTAAGGTTCCAGAGTTCTTGTTCAAGCTTTTGTACTTGCCTACGAGGGCAATACTCAGCCAACATCATTGTCTTGAGATCTTCCCAACACATAGCATTTGAAACTGGAAGAGTTAAGGCCTTGACATGGCTATTCCACCATGATAAAGTTATTGGGGTTTGAGCACTAGAACACTCCTATGGTGCACATGCAACCCTAAATTCTTTGGATCTATCTTTTCTCTAATTATACATGCATTTTTTCCAAACCATTCACCCTAGCTAGCATACAATTGAAGCTATATAGTATAAAACATAGTTTGGAAGCATACCTCTTGAGTAGGGTAGAGTTCTTGACCTTTGAAAACTTGAGCACCTCAAGTTTGATGCCTATAATGGTTCAAAAACACCAATATGCAAGAGGAGGATTTAAGAGAATAAGATATTTGACTCCAAAGAGTGTGTAGCCGATTTTGGCTTATAGGGTCACTATTTATAATGTGGCAAATGCTAGGGTTACACTTTTTAAACCCTAATAACCCATGACTTTCCACATTCTCATGCTCCTTGGCTTTAACCTCCATGGATTAGTTTAGCCCATAATCATGGATCATTCGCTCACATTACAAGAATCATTGATTTACATAATCAATCCCCATATATTTAATTAGTCTCTTTTGATCACAAAATTAATTCCAAATTAATTATTGATCAATACTAATTAAATAATATTAATATATTATACTTGTAATATATATTAATAACTCATAAATAACCTTATTCTCAAAACTCCATCCTATCAAATTGCACTGGCGAAGGCAACCCAAAAGGATGATGCTACTATCGGGTCAAGTACATCTCATTTATAGTTATGAGCTTAGACACTAAAACCAACAAAAGCCCGATTAGCAAACGTACATGTAGCAGATCTCACCTTGCTTTCTAATGGACAATCACAAATTTCAAATATGGATTCAGTTTTCTCAAACCAACGTGTTAAAGCTATCACTCCACCGGTTCCGTTGAAAGTTATGCGTTTCGCATTGGTAAAGTATTTATAGGTGCATGTTCTTGTAGATCCTTAATTAACTCCATGATTGGAACTTCCCGTTCCCTGACCATTGCCACCCCCGTTGTTACCGTTGTGGATTTGAGCCAACGCTGCAGTAACTGCAGCTGATACTACTGCGTAGAATGCAGCAGAGTTTATCTCCAATGGAGGGGTGGTTTGATGGTATTGTGTTGTTGTTTCTAGGAACATACCTTTGAGGCATCTTTTAAAATGGAACTGAAGGATGACGAGTATATGATAGTTTTTTTTTTGGATTCCATTATTGTCTAGCGGTTGCGCTGATTCGATTTGTGCTTATAAGTGAAATCATACAATGTCAAGAAATAATGAGAATAGAAAATATACCAAATAACAACATCACAAATAAAACACACACTTGTTTCATTACTGATAAAATTTTGGTACATGTTACGTCCTAATTTGCCCTTTATAAGGCCTACAATACATGGGATAAAAGTCAAACAACATAACAACACAATCGAGTAGTGTCATCACTTAATCGAGGGGTTAACCCTGCATACACAAAATAAAAGGAAAAGGAGATCACATCAGGAGCAAGTGCTGGGTAGGATGGGTCCTACTCACGACGGAAAGGTCTCTGATGGTGCTGATGACGAAGTAGATGCGCCCTGGAGTATGGCCAACTAGCACTCGGTGACACACATCCAGGCTTCGAGTGCGGCCTGTCCATCCTGGTAGTCTCGCACTATCTCCTGGGTCTGCCTCTCTGCATGTTTGACCGCGGCTCTCATCGCATCCATCTGGTTGGTGGTTGTCTGGGCCTGGTCGTCAATATCATGGGCCCGCATGACCACCACCGGAAGGGGTCGGTTGGCCGGGCCTCCATGTCTGAGATTGAAAAATCCATGCTCTGTGCCGAAGGGTGGACGCAACCCCTGCTGTCTGCTCCATCTCCAGATGTCATGGGCCTATGGGGGCATAGGGCCATTGGGGCCCATCCTACGCGCATTCACCCTAACTATGCAGGGTGGGTCACTGACTTAGGACTCTACGTCCGAGTCATATCCGTCACCCTCCACATCTTCCTCGACGTCTTCATCAGTGTCTTCTTTCTCGAATTCCAATTCTTTAGGGTCCTCTTCTGGCTCTTCCTCCAGCCAACCCCCATTCCCCTGGTTGGGGAAGTAGGGATCTCCAGGATGATGAAAGCCAACCATAGAGTCTATACGAGAATATAAGCACAAAAAGGAGATATAAGAAAATACATTAAAGGTTTCACTTACTGTCAAAATACTCCTGTAGTATTTTAGTTGTTTATGTTTGATTCCTAAATCCTTTTGGTATTAGGTTTCCAAGTTTCAGATTCGTTGTCCACCCCGATAACTCCCTAACACATGTTGGTTTTATTTTGAATAAATATAGTTGATCAGGCTATATATATCCCCAATACGATTACATAACTGCTTGGGTTTAAACACGGTGTCCAACACTTCTAAAAACTTTTAATTGTTTCTTATTTTTGTTCAGAGTGTTTTAGTCCCATTGTACTTATAATTGAATATCTTGTATCATTAGATATGCTAGTTCACTATAAACAATGCTCTGATACCAATCTGTTACACCCCCAAACCGGAACAGCGGAAACGTCCGGGGGCACGTGGCTTCATCTTGTAATATCATAACAATGTAAATAAATGAAACATAGTCACTATCATCATCATACATTGAAGATAACAACATGCATGGTTTACAACATTGTGTTTATTCATAAAAATTACATTCGAAAATAACAAATTTATGATGAAACCAAAATACAACATTCATTCAAATCCATAGTTGTAAAGAATCGGCTCATTGTGTTCCTGAGAATACAAGTCATTTGAAAAGCGTCAACATATAAAATGTTCGCGAGTTCATAAGCGTGTTTGTATGAAAACTTTGTAGTAATTTGTAAATCTGCAGAAAACCCAATATTTTCTTGTAAAAATAGTTTGTAAGTCTTGTTTCAAATCATGTATAGTTGCATGTGTATTCTTTGTTTAACTTGTTTGAAAATGTATAGAGAGTGACTCCCAGAAAACCCTGTATTTTCTGTTTTATGAGAAATTATGACCTTAAACCCTAAGACCGGAGTGAGGTGGCTAGTTACAAAATAGTCGACACAATGTTTGTACTTTGTAAAACTGAGTGGTATATATATTCAACGTAAATCTTATAATAGTATTACTATTCTCTATGTGAGTCATTATAACCATATTATTATGACGGAGTGCCTATCTTGACATTCTTCGGGCATTAGTTTCTGAAAAGATATTTGTAACCCTAGACTGGCCTGTGTAGCTGTAGCGAGCAGCTTAGGTGTGGGGTGTCAACCCCGTATAGATCTATACATAAACTCTCGTTCTCCCTTCAGGAGACTCTGGTTATAACTACAGGACTTACGGTGTACACTAAGTGGGTACCAGTGAAGGAGTGTCTCACAAGAGCCTTAACGGAATTTATGCAAACATTGAGTTTCATTATTTAACGTTATAAATAATGTTACTAGTGTATATTTTTTACAACAAACCATCGGTGATAAAAATATAATTGTTTTTACCAAAGGTGTCCAAAATATAACATTGTTACTAATGGCCCAATTACATAAAATTTGTCATCTAAAGCTCAATAAAAATAGAATTGTCGTATAGAGCCCAATTTTTACCCAAATTATTATAAGAGGCCCATTTTTATTAAAATGTTCACAAATGGCCTAATATTATCCGAAGTGTTAATAATCGCCCATTATTATTAAGAATGTCGTAAATGGCCCATATTTTACAAAAATATTCATTTAAGGCCAATTTTTACAAAAGTGTTCAAAAATGGTTCATATTTACTAAAAATGTTAAAAAATGGCCCATGTTTACTAAAAAGCCCATTGTCGCCCCATTTTTACTAAAATGCTCAAAAATGGCTAAAGTTTATTAAAAGGCCCATTTTTAGCCCTTTTATACTAAAATGTACAATAAAGGCCCAAGTTTATCGAAATGTTCAAAAATGATCCATATTTACTAAAAATGTTCAAAAATGGCCCATGTTTCTCTTTTTGGCCGAAAATGGCCCCTTGTTAGTGAAAACTTCCATATCATATCATGCATCAAATGAAATATATTTCATGTAGAAACTAGTTTTTCATTTTTAACATGTAAAGTTAAATAAGCCCAACAAATTGAGATTCAACCAAAAATCTCAAGTTCATGGACTCTTAGCATGAATTTCACAACATTTAACACACATATCATACAACACATGCACATACAAGCAAATATACAAACATCTACATAAGAATTTGACTTGTATCCTCCCCCAAAAGAAAGAAAAACTCGAAAATAGGTTTATGAAGCTCACCTTGGGGAGTTTTTGGTTTTGAGGAGAAGGATGGTGAAGGTTTTTCTGCCTAGAGTGCTTCCTTGAGGAGATCTTTGAAGTTTTGGGGCTCTAGAGAACATACACACGAAAAGAGAGTGGTTTTGAGGAATGATCTTAGCATAAAATGGAATAAAACACTTGAACACACACCCACCTCACATGATTTTTAGAGCAAGAAGGGAGAAAGTTTCTTGAGTTTTTGGGAGGAAATAAGATAATTGTATGACTTTTGGAATGAAAAAGTGGAGAGGGGTGGTGATGGTTTGGCCGTATGTAGAGAAAGAGAGGACATATATGAGTCTATAGAAACTTGTTTAGTAATACTAGCTTGCATGGAAGTATCCAAAATAAATTCCTTGTTATATGATGAATAATATGGAGGAGGCACCACCAAAGTCAACTCCCATTTCTTTTTTGTTCCTTTCTCTCTCTTTTTTTTTAAAGGATGATCGGATTTTTGGAGAGGGGAGAAAGAAAGAAATTTGGCTTGGATAGGAAGGGTAGCTGAGAACTCCTTAAGCCCAATAATGATTTTTGATCCATTAGACCCAGTTTATGAGTTTTCGGTCCAAAAAGATTTAGTGAAAGTGTTTTCGGCCCAATAAGGGCCCATTAGTGATTTTTCGGCCTTACAAGGCACACTAGGGGGGGTTTTTGGCCCAATAGGGTCCCATTAGTGATTTTTCGGTACTTGGCTCACTATGGTCTAAGGAAGATGTTCACAGCCCAAATAAGGCCCAATAAGAGTTTTAGGGCCCAAAACAATGTTAAACACAAGTTTCTGGCCCCTAAGGATCACGTTTAAGAGTTTATTGGCCCATTAAGGAGCAATAGAAAAGTCTTGGCCCAATAGGGACTTAAGCCGAGAAGCTTGGGCTAAGGCCCAAAGTTTGAGTGAACATAGCTTATTGGGTTAGATATTGGGCTTACACGAGGAAGTTTCAACTAGAAACAAAATTTTGGATGTATAAACTTGTATAATATAGAAATTAATTTATACTACACGTAGTGTCACTTAGTTACACAGGGAAACTATTTGCACATGGATAGAAATTAATAGCCCTAGAATGCTAGTTGTGATATATATATATATATATATATATATATATATATATATATATATATACATATACATATAGGTAGGTAGGTTCTTCTGAGACCATTATATTTTGTGAGACGGAGAGATGCAATCCTAGCCACTCATTTTGGATAAAAAAAAACATTTTTACAATGCAAAATAATTGAAAATTTTCAATTTTTTTTAAATATTATTTTAGTCACTTTTTTATCCAAAAATAAAATAAAAATGTATCATTTCTTTTAAATATTTGTGCAAATATTATAGTAGAATATTAACATCTTTACCTATCTAACAAATCTACTAGAATACTAGAATATATATATTCTAATATTCTAAAAATCATATTGGAATATTTACGGTGTAATATTTTATTAGAATATTTCATGGATTTTTCAAAAACAAGGGTAATTTTTTTTATAATTTTATAATTTTATAATTGTTCTTAGGTAAAGAAAATGACGAAAATAATAATTAATTTTTTTTCGAATTTATCCTTTTATTTTGTATTTTAAAATTATTTTTATATTGCGTCTTACGGTTTCACAAAATTAACACGGTGTAAAACGAACCTAAACCTAAACCTATATATATATATATATATATATATATATATATATATATATATATATATATATATATATATATACCGTTTCATTTGTAATTACATATGTTGTTTAGTGAATTAGCCGTACGTTATTTTAGTGATTGTATGCGACTAATAAATGAGTTGTGAAGAATGTGCGTAATCAAATCATCATTATATCATAATATATTATAGATGAATCATTTTCTCTTTGAACACATTCATTTGAAACTTCCATTTATTTTTCCTTTCACTGAATTCATCTGAAACTCCCATTACTTTTCAATTTCTTTCTAATAATGATTATAAGTTGGTTAATAAGATTAAATAAATATGAAACCTAAAGTGTAATAATAAATAAACTCAATTTCCATATTAAAAGGATATATTTACTTCTACTTATAATGTTATGTTTTTTTAACTTTTTACATATTATTCTTAATTTATTAGTTTTAATATATTGATGGATGTAAACCATTATCATTTTTTAACTTTTTACATATTATTCTTAATTTATTAGTTTTAAAGCTACAACTTTTGAACAATTTCTATAAAATATTTAAATTATAAATTTAAATATAACACTATAGGACCAACTTAAATATAAATTTTAGTTTAACTTAAACAACCCAAATAATATTTTGTAAATAGTTAAAAGTGATAAATTGTAGTGTCTTTCTAATAATGATTATAATTTGGTTAATACAGTTAAATAAATACCAAACCTAAAGTGTAATCATAAATAAACTAAATTTATATATTAAAATAATATCTTACTTCTACTTATAAAGTTATGTCTTTTAACTTTTAACATATTATACTTAATTTATTACATTTAATATGTTGTTCTTTGTAAACCATTATCAATTAAAAACTACAACTTTTGAGCAGTTTTGACAAAATACTTAAAATGTTAATTTAAATATATAACTTTATAGTGTCAACATAAATATAAATTTCAGTTCCACTAAAAAAACCCAATGAATATTTTGTGAATAGTTAGAAGTGATAAATTGTAGTGTTAAATGCAAAAAGTAACTTATAATTTCAATTTAACTAAAATATTTACTAAATGTATTTGTATAATCGTAAAAAGTTTTCAAATAAGTAGCGTAAAATAACTTAGAATAACAATAGTTCAAAATAATTCTATATAAATGATTATATTGTTACCTTTAAAATCAAAAAACAATGTCTGATGTTTTAAATAATTATAATGATAGAAATTAAAACATTAAGAAAATAAATTTGAAAAAAAATAATTAATAATAAAAAAATACTATTAAGCCATATATTATATTTAATTTTATTCATGAGTAGTTCGCTAGTAGAAGTAATTCAAACAGTTGAGATTATACAGTTATAATAGATCTATATATTATCATATAATTCAAAATAATCGATATATTATATCAATTTAGTATACGACTTATTATATCAAATTTAACAACAACGTTATTGTTATATTAAAAAAACATATATTTGTAAAGATTTCAACTATGTAGGTGTTTCTACGCAACACACGAACATTCGCCTACTATACCTATAAAGGTGGTATTTTTACTTGCACCACATGCATTTGAAACCTTCATGACTTTTCAATTTCTTTCTAATAATTATTATAAATTGGTTAATAATATTAAATTATAATCATAAATTAACTAAACTATAAAATTAAAATATTATATTTGACTTCTATTTATAAGAGTAACTCCAACAATTCCACTAAAAATATCACTAACTTTGTGTATTTTTAACACCAAAACTTTTTTCTACTCCAACCACACACTAAAAATTTACATTAAAAACATATTTTCTTATTATTAAATACAATAGAATAATTATTAAAGTTGTAAAAGTTATAAAACTAACCAAAATAGTATTAAAAAATTCAAAATTAAAAGATGTTTTGGTGTGATGAATAGTGTTACACCAAATATAGAGGCCAATATTTAATCTCACCCTTTTTGGTTGAGTTTAGTAGTTCAATGGAACACATTTTCACACCACAACACTATTTTTGTGTATCCATTGGAGTTGGTCTAAAATTATAACTTTAACTTTTTAAAATATTATAGCTAACTTATTAGTTTAGATATTTTGTCGTATGTGAACAATTGTCATTTTAAATTCAAAAATTTTGGATAATTTATGATTTTATGCAAAATAGTTAACTTATTAAATTCAATATAATGCTAAACGGTTAACTTAAATCAAAATTTCAGTTAAACCTAAAAAAAATCGAGAGACTATTCTATAATTAGTTAAAAGTTATAAAGTATTGTATTAAACCTAAATTGTAATCCTAAACCAACAAAAAAACCATGAAACTATTTTGTATAAGCATTAAGAATTTTCAAATAAGTCGTTTAAATAAATAGTATAAATGTAGAATTTTAACTATTAGAACTCTAAGGGTTGGAATTAAAGTTTATTAAAGTGTGTGAAAGTTTACAAATTCCAAAACTTGAGGGCAAGTTTTTGAACTATCCAAAACTTTTCATTTCATAACTTATGAATTAAAGGTTCATAAAAATGAAGACTCTTCATTTTGATGTAACTTATGTGTTTAAATGTGTGTTTAAAAGAAGTGACCTTTGGATATCCATAACTTGAGGACAAATTATGGTCTCCATTAAAACACATAAATGATCAAGAATTAATCCTAAACAATTCAGCAAATAAGTCCTATCATCTTCTAAATTCATAAGAACATGAACATCATCATCAAAGTTTCAAGGATTATATGAACACATACAAAGCATGAAATTTTGATATACGCTATTGTAAATTGATTAGAACAACCATTACACCAACTAAAACAAGTTTTCATGTACGAAAACAGTTTAGGGTAATGTTTCTAGTCCATTTCCAGTAGCAAAAGTCGAAAATCTACATTCTGAGGCTCCTACTCATCGTGTGCACGAACCTACTCAGGGAGTAGGATGAGTTTACACATGAACTCGGTGAGTCCCCCATGGACTCAGCGAGTTCATCAGGCGGACAGCAAAAAATCGACTTTTTTCCACAATTTTGCACCAAGTATCAAACAAACAAACCTGGCTCTGATACCACTGTTGGGTTTTGAGCATTCTAACACTTCCTAAGTGTACACGCAACCCTAATAAACCTTGGATCTATGTTTGTCTAAATACATGAAAAATTTGGTTTCCAAGGTTTATAACTTACCTAGCATGGCATGGGGAACTTTTAAACATAAAAGGAACTAGATGAATTACATACCTTTTGATGAATGCTGATTCCTTGGAGTTTGAGAGCCAAGCACCAATAATGTGAATGCCTCAAATGGAAATCACAAATCACCACAAACTTGGAAAACTTTATGAGAGAGTATACACACTCTTAGAAATCGGCCACACCTTACACACACACTCTAGGGTCCTATTTCATGCAACATAAGCTTGTTTATATATAGTTTGCATGCTTAGGGTGAAACCCTAATAACCCATGTCTTTTCCTTTCCAAGGATCCATGGGTTAAAAGCTCCATGGATCATCCATGGACTCCCATATAAGCTTAGCCCATTAACAAATGAGTATTAGCCCACACCATATAAATATAATAGCTTATGATTTAATTAGTCATCTTTTTAATCGCTATATTAATTCATAATTAATTCAAGAGTAAAACTAATTAAATAACATGACTTTATATTAATATATTATAACTTATAATATATTAATAAATCGTAAGTATACAATTC
The DNA here is from genome assembly GCF_051521515.1 of Lactuca serriola. Lineage (NCBI taxonomy): Eukaryota > Viridiplantae > Streptophyta > Magnoliopsida > Asterales > Asteraceae > Lactuca > Lactuca serriola. The sequence continues at coordinate 236,950,405 of NC_136411.1, forward strand.
TCATAAAATTATCCATAAACAGTTTGGGTGAAGTGCAACCCAAATGGACCATGCCGGGTCAGGTCAAGTATATACCAAATAAGTTAATGACTTAGACACCTTATCCAATAGTCTCCTACTTGGATAAATCTAATAACTTTATTTGCATATGTTACTTCAAGAACCAACCAACAATCGTAGCTCTCGAAAACTCTGTTGAACTATGAAGCTCCATTTTAGATAAGTGATCATATAATCCTTTGTTCTCATGATATCAGCCGGACAAATACATGGAACAACGTCGTACTTATTGTCCATCAGTTTGTTTCCCGATTTCCGATTTGTTTGACAAAGAACTTAATTGAACACATCAACTTAATTCTGACCGGGCCCGGTACATAGGTCAAAACAAAATCATCGAGGGGCCCAGATATCGCTTCTATTTCTAGAAGGAACAGATAAACTTCGACTACTTGTTGAATTGTATACAAAGGCATGTTTTATAACATCAAGTTACTAATGCGTTTTCGTGCAATTAATGCACAACCAACTCATAGGCAACAACTCATATATGTAGGTTTGAAGACTTATATGATATTACCATATCACGATCACTCGAGATAAATTCCATGAAGTGATACAAGTGAGTGTGGGTTAATTCCAATACTTATAACTTATGAGCACTCATGAATGTTGTAGCAACCATTGATATGTCTAAACACATTTAGCCATCTACAAACTCGATTCATGACAGTCTTAATTCATACCTACTTCCAACATATGAACAACTGTGGAGTGTTTAAATAACTTAGTTATTCAGAAGAATAACCTACCTATTCTGGAAGTCAAAACATTCAAAGTGAAACACAATAATAATCGAAACCAATATGTTCTTAGAACCATTTTGAATTCCCTATAGTTTCCTTCTATAATATCCAAGTATATATAAGTTATATAAAATTAAAGTTACATAAAACGTCGAATGTAATGGGTCTGCCCTAGGCCCACAACCAAACAAGGAACAGGAAATAAGGCGGACCCACCAATTCTAAGTCAATAACGACTAGATTCTATATAACCCTAGTGTATACACCTAAAAATATAGCTACAAACTAACAATTCTAGATAGAATGTAGTCTTAAAACCAAAGACCAAAACCAAATCCTAGTGTAGTGTATGAAATAGTACTAGTGGCTATGAACATAAACTATACATATCATACTTCATCGAATAATGATAGTGGTAGTGAACATGAACTATGCATATTATAGTTTATCAAATGTGATGGTGATGGTGAACATAAACTATACATATCACAGTTCATCAAATAGCGATAGTGGTAGTGAACATGAACTATGCATATTATAGCTTATCAAAAGTGATGGTAATGGTGAACATAAACTATACATATCACAGTTCATCAAATAGCGATAGTGGTAGTGAGCATTACTATTCATATTATAGCTTATCAAAAGTGATGGTTATGGTGAACTTAAACTATACATATCACAGTTCATCAAATAGCGATAGTGGTAGTGAACATGAACTATGCATATTATTGCTTATCAAAAGTGGTGGTGATGGTGAAATCCCTTTTTGTAATAAGTTTGTAGTGTAGATGAAACATAAACAATACCCATTATAGTTTATCACATTGTTTGTAATGTATATACGCCCTAACTGTACCGATTATAATTAGCATATTCGTTTGTGGGGGTATAATACACTTAACTATACTTATTATAGTATATCATAATTATTCGTAGTGGTGGTAACCTTTTTGTATATGTAATACCTTAAGTAATGTGTTTGTTATGTAAATGAATCATAAAATATACCTATTATAGTTTATCAAAATAATTGTTGGGGTAGTGAGCATAAACTATAATTGTCATAGTTTACCAATGTTTATATTTCAATGGATATAACCTTGTAATACCATTTATATATTTACCATACTTATAAAGGTAAGAATCTATTTGGTTTCTGATGTATGTCTATATACCAAGACAAAATGATATATAATGTAATAATATATATTCACATACTGATACACACCTTGCTCAACAAGCTACAAGGTGTAAATGAAATAGATCATATTTATCTAGGGTTAAACATGTATTTTCTGTTCTTGGAAAACTTATAGAAAAATAATCAAAGGTCCAAATCAGAATCTGTAAATTCTGAGAGTTTGGAAAATGTGTCAAGTTCGTTCATAAATTTTATTATGATTTTTAGTGATCTCTAACTTGTGCGAAAGTACCCATATTTAAAGACGGGTCCGGATTTGTTCTTGAAATGATAGACTGTTTTGTAAAAATCATCATAAATCGTAGAAAAATCGTATGGGGATGTGCAAGTAGCCATTTTAAATATAATAACTTGAAATACTTGCACCTAATACAGTTTTTAAAACTAAAATGTTTAAGTTGTGCAAAACAGTCTGTGATTGGAGTCCAACTTTTCTGATGAAAGCTGTTGGAAATATTTAGTTGTGTTCTTGGTGTTTTACTTGTATTCCCCCCCCCCCCCCTTAAAACTTAAGAAAACATGAAAAGATAGGGGTATGAACTCACCTTGTGCGATTTTAGTGGATGGATGTTGAAGAAAGGAAGTATTCAACTGAAGAACACTTAGAATGTTGCTAGAAGATTCGAAGATCTAACACAAATATGATGGAGTTTGTGTAAGGGGTCTATGATTCAAGTTAAAAGGAAGTGTAATAATCACATGAAAGATGATGATACTTACCAAATGAAGAAGAAAAGTCTTGGAAAATTACTTGGAAATCTCGAAATTGAGAGAGAAGAGTTTATAGAAAAGTATTTGATCTTTTGGTGGAAATGAGAGAAATGAGCGAGAATGAGGAGAAAGGAGGGCTTTCTAGCCCTTGACCAAGTGTGTGGCTGGAAAATGGTGGGAAAAGTACTGTGGAATGACTAGGTATGGTGGAAGGACAAGGGTGGGTCATGGAGTGGGTATGGGGTGGTTGCTTGTGTCATACACTAAAGTAGAGTCAACACTCCACCAATAATATCCCACCCATTCTTCTTGGATAAGGATTATGCCTCAAAACGTGATTAATTTGAAATATGAGGTTTTGTATGTTAAAAATATGATTTTGGGTGAAAATCCCGCGTTAAAATATTCAAAAACGGGCTTAAAACGCAAAACTAGTCAAAAACCGGGAAAAAAGGCGAAGTCTGCGAAGCTTCTCGCATGGGATCGAAGGTGCGAGGGTTCGACCCTGAGAAGGCTGGAACCGAAGGTTGGGTTCGGTTGCTTGGGGACGACCGAAGGCGAACTTGTTAGACCCGAGCTTGTCAGAAGCAAACCTAGGCGACAAGCGAAATAGACCGAGAGGAGGTTCGGTCCGAAGGGACCTTCGGGTTCGGTCCTTGTGGTTTCAGTCCAGCAGGGTTCGGTCCCTATAGGGGACCTTCGGCTCTAAGAGGGTTCGCTTCTTAAGAGGAGGTTTCGGCTCCTTAAGGCCATTTCACCTGTTTTTACCCCGTTTTAAGCGATTTTTGACCCGGTTAAGGGTCAGGATGACCCGGATGGTTCCAACAAGTTGAGAGAGATTTGGGAGAGATTTGACATTCATGGAAAGATTTCTCATACAGAGAGAGATTTGGCAAAGATTTCACATATTTGGAAAGATTTGGGAGAGATTTAACATTCTTGGAGAGATTTCTCATACAGAGAGAGATTTGGGAGAGATTTCACATACATGGAGAGATTTGGGAGAGATTTCACATACTTGGAGAGATTTATTTTGTGACCTTTTTGAGTATTTGGCTTTGAAACGCAAGCTTTAAATCCCCGTTAAGCCATGTTTAAGGATCTTACACACTCCCGATGAGTATGCAACATTGTTTTATCGATTTGGTTCATTACTTACCATAGTTTTAGGTTAAGGAAATCTAGATATACGAACTTTTCAATTGACGATTTCTCATTAGAATAGCTAGTATAACGTAAGCCCTAGTACCCAAGGGTTAATTGAGTCGACCGGTTTGACTTGTTGACTTTGACTTGACTGAAAATTGACGGTTGTCACATTGTGATCCTAGCACCTCAAGTGTGATGCCTCAAATGTCTCACACAACACCAAAACACTTAGAATAACTTAGAGAGAAATGAAAACACTCTAGAAATCGGCTAGCTCTCACTTTTCATACTTAGTAGCTGATTTTGGTCTGCAAGATGATGCTTATATAGTGTGTCAAAATTAGGGTTACACCATGTAAACCCTAATTGACATGGCTTTTCATTTATTGGATCCATGGGTTCAAAAACACCATGGAGCCTGTATGGAGCATGTTATGGGTTTTAGCCTAACTTGATAAACCATAGATCATTAGCCCATTATACAAGAATGGATGATTTACACAATCAATCCATATATTTAATTAGTCTCGTTTTGATCACTTAATTAATTCCAAATTAATTCTTGATCAATACTAATTAAATAATATTATTAATATATTAGAACATATAGTATATTAATAAACCATAAGTGTCCTTTCCCTCATTTTAGTCTACCCAAGTGTATGATGTCATGCAACCCAAATGGACCATGCGAAACTGGGTCAAGTACATACCAGAAATAGTTATGGACTTAGACACCTTATCCAACAAGATGATGTAGAGTTAGATCAACATGCTCCTTTATGCTCCAAGCTTCTTATACATCACACCTTCTTCACACAAAGCACCAAAGTCATTCTTTAAACCTCACAAACACTTAAGAACAAGGTAATATCGATTAAGGTTTTTCTCAACCGTCAAAGGGGTGGCAAAGGACTAGAGGAAGGGACTTAAGGTCCTTTAAATAGGGTGCTAACCCTAAAATTAGGGTTTCATCTCCCAACACCTACTTGTCGAGTCCGAGTCCACCGACTAGTCATGTAGATCCCTTATTCCACGTGGCTAACCCGCCTCTACACGACGAGTTGGGGGCAACCAACTCGTCGAGTAGGTCCATCAATATGTTATATAATGCTCAAAACATGTACCTAGGAGTCGGGGTGTTTCAGTTCTCCCCCACTTGAACTAGAATTCGTTCTCGAAGTCTACTGCAGCGAATAAGTCTTGGTAGTGTTCCTACATCTCTGCCTCCGGCTGCCATGTCCACTCGGATCCCCTCCTATGCTCCCACCGTACCTTTACCGAAGGTACCTCCTTGTTCCTTAGAACCTTCTTTTTCCTCTCTAGAATGGTCACTGGCCTCTTGACGTAATTTAAGCACTCATCGAGCTATATATCATCCAATGATACCACTATCCCCTCATCTGCTATGCACGTTTGCAACTGTGACAAATGGAAAGTTTTGCGGACCTAACTAAGCTCCTCTGAAAGATATAGCCTATATACTACCTTTCCAACCCTAGCAACGATACTAAACGGTCCGATGTATCGGGGACCCAGCTTCCCCCTCCTCCTGAAGCGAACTACACCCTTCAAGGGTGAGACAACTCATATCGGCGCCAACACCTACTCATCGAGTCCGGGTCCACTGACTCGTCGAGTAGATCACTTATTCCACGCGGCTAACTCGCCTCTACACAACAAGTTTGGGACAACCAAATCATCGAGTAGGTCCATCAATATGTCATGTAATGCTAAAAACTTGTACCTAGGAGTCGAGGTGTTACACATATGCATATATTTGTTCTTATACATATACATATGCATATATTAATGAATATGCATATAGTTATTCATGTGCACATAATATACATATACTAATGAATATGCATATTCATAATATACTTATGCTTATATAGATGTATACATTTATTCTTATGCATATGAATATACATAAACTTATTTATATGCATATGATTATACTTATGAATATTGATGTACTTATTCTTATGTATGCGTCATATTATTCATATGTAAATGTATATGCATATCCTTCTTCATATCTATATGAATATTTATATGTCATATACTTATACTTAAAAATATGCATATACATATTCCTAATCATATATATTTAATTGCCTTATGTATATATTAATTCTTATGCATATGCATATACTTATTCATATCTATATGTATAAACTTATTCTTATTCATATGCCTGTACATATACTTTTGAATATAGATCTACTTATTCTTTTGCATATGTATATGCATATACATATGTATATGTACATGCATATGCTTATTTGTATGCATATGAATATGCATATGTCATGTACTTATATGCATATGTCATGTACTTATTCACATGCATACGTATATTCATATGCATATGCATATACGTACTCATATTCATATGAATATTTATTCTTATGCATATGCATATGAATATACTTATTTATATGCATATGAATGTACGTATTCTTATTCATATACATAAATTGATTTACATGCATATGCATAATTTTCAATCAATTCTTTTAATCCCAAAACTAATTACAATTACTTTCTAATTAAATATTAATTAAGTAATATGATTTCTAATTAATATATTATTTTCATAATAAATTCAACCTGTCTCCAAAAGTCATCATGTCTAGTTGCTAGTTATGACGGCAACCCAAAAGGACTGTGTTACTATCAATTGAAGTATATATCAATTATAGTTATGAGATTAGACACCTAATCCAACAGGTATGCGGGAGGGTTTTGCAGCAAAAAAATATGTGGTCCAGATTTGTTCTCACGGTCTAATTATATGTTAAATTTGATGTCATAACTAACTTTAAAATTTTCGTATATCTCTAAATTAGTAATTTATTTAAAATAATTGATTAATAATTATGAATTTTTATTATGGAAGTTTAATTAATTTTGTAACGGTGGTTCTCACAGCTTATAAACTAATATATATATATATATATATATATATATATATATATATATATATATATATATAAGGTTCGAAAAGACATGAGGTGTGACATTGCGGCAAGGCTAGGCCTCAAGCTTAACGAGTCATGATGTTTTTCAAGGCGTGACGTAACGTGGCGATTTTCTATTAGTTTATAATTATATTACCACATAAATATAGATATATATCAAATACAACTAGTTTTTAGAAGTGTTATATCAACAGCTAATAACAAAAAATTAATGAAAAACACAACACATGTATGTCCGATTAGAAAATACATAAAAGAGTGGAAAAAAACGTGTCTCGAATGAAAAAATATGTGCCATAACAAGGAATAATGTGCCATGGCATGCCATATCAGGTCTTACCATGCACCGCGTCTAACAACAATGTTATGAGGTTTTTCATAATGATGAAGTCATGCCTCACACCATGACACGCCTTGGTAGTGTCGGTCCAATACATGGGTTAGATGGGCAAAGGCCCATGGCAACATAAATGGAGGGGCATCAAATTAGTCCAGTAAGCAATTGTATGTATATATGTTTTGGCCCAAAAAAGTTTAGTCTAATGCTCTTTTCTAGTGCAAGACATGTGATCCGGGAAGGAAAATACAAAAGACAAAATTACAAAAATAGTCCTTGTGGTTTGTCAAAAATAACAAACTTAGTCCCTATCTATTTTTTTTATGCATTTGGCCATTGTGGTTTGTAAAAGTTGCATTGGAGGTCCTTTTTCATAACACCGTCAATTTGTAGCCGTTTGGGGTCATTAAGTTGGGGGTATATTCGTCTTTTTACGTTTGCTTCTCCACCCCCTTTAATAAGCCCTAACCAATGTTCACACAAATCAAGCTAGCATCTCTGAAAAATCGAAGCTCTCCTCTCTTGCAAGAATGGTGATTTGTACGTGTGGAAGTGTTGCTGTGATAGTCACGTCTTGAATGGACCTCAACCCAGGAAGGCGATTCCGGTCTTTTGCTCGAAATGGTCGAAGCTGTCCATTTCTTGGGTAGGTGGATGATCCGATGTGCCATAGAGTTGTGGAGGTGATTCCTGGCTTACTGAGGAGAATGAATAATGTTCAAATGATGTTGATTCAAGCTCGTGCAGATGTTGTGAAGCTTAAGTGGATGCTTATTCTGTCTTGGTTCTTTTTTTTTCCGTTTATATACGTATGCACTAAGTAGTAGTTGGATTTGGGGATGTATTTGGTCAGTGTATTTTGGATATGTAATGTCGGATGGTGTGTAGAACTGGAATGGGATATTACCAGTTGATTTTGGGATGGAATGTCATGTATTAGAATCTTAATGTAATGTATGGTTTTGGTTAATCGGTTTAATGGTATTTTGTGTTATCTTAATTATAAAGCATTGTTTTTTATTATTATTATTGATCAGGAATATTGGAATGGAATGGAAAGAGTTGTTTCCATTTATCAAAGATTGGAATGGAATGAGTTGTGTCCATTTATCAAAGATTGGAATGGAATGAGAAAAATACAAGATCAAAACCCTATAAGTAAACAATGGAATGGAGTGTGTTTTGGTCATTTATCAAACAATGGAATGGAATGAGTTTTGGACATTATCAAACAATGGAATGGAATGATTTTTGGTCATTATTAAACAATGGAATGGAATGAGAAACACACCATATCAAAACATGACATCTTCACTTGATCCACCCACTGAACCTTGGCTTGTTCCACCAACTGCATCTTTACTTGATCCACCCAAACCACCTTGACTTGATCCACCTACTGCTCTCTGACTGACCCCCCTTTCCCCTTACATGTTCTAGAGTTATGTCCTTTGTTATGACACTTGGAACAAGTAACAGTCAAGAATTTCCTAGATAGGTTTCTTGACTGGTTAGTAGGCTCATCTATAGCCCTCCTCCTCTTTTTTCATAGGTCTTCGAACCTACAAAAGTATTAAGGAAATCATAAAACTGGATGAATAAGAAAATATGTTAACTAACATTCAACTTACTTGTGTGTGATGTGTAGGTGGTATAAGAGTGGTTGGACATCTTGATTTTGGTCACATGCTCCTACCATTGATTGGATCTATTTTGTTAGAGTACATTGCCCTCCATGTTTCTAGATTATAACAAGGATGCACCCAATATTCAGCTTGTTGGGATTTTTCACCATTTTGAATATGTTCCCATATTTCACAAACTCCATGCCTGCATACTATGCCTGTTATCTCCCAGTACCTACAACTATATGTAACCTCTTTTAATTTGACCACATACTTATCAAGCATCATACCAGTCACTTGATATTTTCCAGAACCACAGAAGAGTGCCCTATATTTGCTTGCAGCTATTTTGATTGTGTCAAGTATAGTAGTTGCAGTAGGGGTTAATAGACTTTTGCATTTATCAATTTCTTTTTGTACAATGCAATGTCTCTTCATCAAGTACACTCTTATGTACTCTAAACATGTAATTATAGGCTTGTCCCTTCCATGCTCTAGCTTAGAGTTGAATATTTCACACAAATTTTTGAAAAGAAAATCTGAATGGGCTCTACCTGAGAAATGAGACCTAGCCCAATGAACTGGAGGAATCTTACTTAGCCATTCATGAGCCTCTGCATTGAAATCTTTGAACTCATTCATTGTCCTTTCAAAATGCCTAATGGTTGTATTTGTAGCACACCTCCATAAGTGATATCTAAACTCTTCTCCCCTCCATTGTAACTTCATTTCTTCATGTATATGTCTCAAACACCATCTATGCTCTGCATTTGGAAACATTTTTGCTATTGCAGGTATTATGCCCTACATATAATGTAATTTATAGTTAGTATTGTCACAAGATTTAAAAGATACTTATGTTATATGTATACATACCTTTTGTCTGTAAGATACAAAAGTGAAGTTGCATGATGCATCCAAATCCAAATCATCACCAAGGCATTCTAAGAACCATGACCATGAACTTGTTGTCTCAGCTTCCACAACTGCATAAACTAGTGGATATACTCCATTGTTGGAATCAAGACCTACAGCTGTTAGAATTTGTCCAAGGTGTGGTCCTTTCAAGAAACATCCATCCAATCCTAATAATTCCCTTTTTCCAGATGTGAACCCCAACTTAAGTGCTCCAAGACAAATGTATATCCTCTTCAAAATACGAGTTTGAACATCAGGATTTGGTTCATTACATACTTCTAGCTTCACTGTTGTACCTGGGTTATTGGTTCGTAACTCCAAACAGTAATCTCTCAGCAAATTATATTGCTTTTCGTAGTCACGATACAGTTGTTCCTTTACAATTGATTTAGCCCTGAACACCTTCATTCTTGATATGCTTAATTCCAAATCCATTTGAAGCTCTTCTTGTAAGGCTGTTACTGGGATGCGAAGGTTGGAATCCACTTTTTTTGACAATAGTGCTTGTAAGATATCTAGATGTACATGCCTTCACATGTATACTTTGTAAGAATAAATGCTCATCAATAACTGTCTTCACCAACCATTGTTCCTCTTCCGTAGATCTAGATATCTGAATAGCAAAAGGACAAGAATCTTTTTGTGAAATTATAGTTTTGCCCTTCGATGTGGCTTTACTTACAGTGGAGGGACCACCATCAGTGGAATCTGGAACCACCCCTTTACACTTGAATCTTACTCTCAGTTTTCATTTTTTGCCATGTGTAGGGCCCTCCTTGTTTTTATTGAAAGCATCTTCACGTGACCTTGTATATCTTTTTTGGTTTTAAAAGCTTGAACCATAAAAAATGGTGTAACATGAACTACCCCAGAAGAATAAGGCACCTTCTTGTTCAGGTTTTTTAACATTCTCTTCCTTAGGTTTTCGTCATATTCTGCACTTTCAAACTCATCATTGTTGATCACACCTAAATCATCATCTTGATTTAAATCTAATTCTATGTTTGGAGCTTGTCCAAACCATTAAAATTCATCCACACAACTGTGAAACTCTCTCATATCAACCTCCCAGTCATCTAAAATAGCTTTTGGGTCAACAATGTAGTCAGAATCATCATCTTCTTTTGTATGCTCTTCTGAATGATCTTTTGAATCCTCTGCATGCCCTTGTTCATCTTCTTCATCATGTTCTTCGTCAACTTCAACCTCTCTTTCAAACTCACCCATATTCTGATACCCATCACTACTAAAAGGCTCAAAATCATCTAGCATTTCCCTATGATTCTAGCAATTAATATCAACTGTAATTTCTTGCATTGTATTAGTTATTTTGGTACAGGGAAATACGAATCATCCTTAAACTCATTAACCATGTCTTGTTTGTTTGGCTCAAAAGGAACTAAGGACATGGAAAAAAATACACACCATCTTCTCTCTGAGCTTGATTAGCTGATTCTTTAAGTCGGACATTCATGTCTAATTTCTTGCTACACGAACCAATTCCCTTCTTCTTAGGCCTAATCCTATTAAACTCAGGAGAAGGATCATCATCCAGTTGCTCAATAACAACTTTACTTGGGGACATGAAGTAAGTATGAAGTCTTGTAGAACCATGTTAATCACTCTGTTTTGAGGGACAAATTGAGTCATAAATATAACGTCTTGATCATTTCCTAGAGCCTTCAATCCAAAATCTAAGTCTAGATTAGGAATTCTATAATGATAGTACATTGTGTCATCCACAAAATACCCAATCTCACGAATCATGTCATTTAGATCATGAACTGAAAAAAGATCAGTGTCAACAAAGTCATAGAATGCCAACCTTCCCTCAACGTACTTTCTTCCTGGGAACTTTGAAAAAAATCCACCATGATGTATCTTTAAAGTGAAGAAATTGTCGTGACCATCTGAAAAAGAAAAATGATGAGCCTTGAATATATAAACCAAGAAACACCAAACAAACGATGAAACAACTTACTGTAATCTTTATCAAGTTCGGGTGCAATCGTATGAGGACCACGTAAATTCCACATACAAAATACCATTTTCAGTTGATAAAACCTAAAATCGGATGGGAGGGATGAAGGATGAAGATCGTCAAGATGATCAATAAGCTAAGGTGAAGAGTAGATGAAGGTGGTTTCTTGGACTCTGCTTAATGAGGATAGTTTAATGACGTATCGCTGCCTAATCCATCTTAAATGAGCGCCAAATGTAAAAAGACGAATATACCCCCAACTTAATGACCCCAAACGGCTACAAATTGACGGTGTTATGAAAAAAGGACCTCCAATGGAACTTTTACAAACCACTATGGCCAAATGCATCAAAAAAAATAGATAGGGACTAAGTTTGTTACTTTTGACAAACCATAGAGACCATTTTTGTAATTTTGTCAATACAAAATAATTGGCAACAAGAAAGGAGCGCAAGCTGTATCCGCATGTGTATTTGGCTCATTACCAATCGATGTCTTGAAATCCAAAAATTGTAGAGATCGAGAAGCCTATTAATCAAATTCAAATAGACTAAATCTGTGTTTTAAATCCATTTTTTTGTTTTCATTTCTTCTATTCTTTTATTCTCCAATTTATAAAAACCTTTGTGGCTTTTGTAAGGATTTGGCGATTCCTTTTTTCTGATTTGGTGATTCATTGATTCGTACTTTAGGCATACCATTTTCGTGATTCATAGATTCGTTTTTGAGGAATATCCTTTTCTGGTTTGGTGATTATTTTCTCTTATTCTCCTTAGCTAATAACTATTCTAAATTTGTGATTCCCATTTCTCGATTTGTATGTTAGTACACTTGGAGTTCGAAGTTGGAGACTAGGAGATCGAATCCTTCATTTTAGATTTCCTGATTTGAAAGAGTTATAGACTAGAATCCGATGCCTTGTTAATCGGTAATTCTCGAATCTTTTTTTCTTATCACCTTTCTGATTCCCTTTTAAGTTATACCATATGTTAATCAATTTAACTTTTATTCTTTGTGTTATGTTTTGTGATTCTAGAGGCTGGAGGTACACCAAATACTAATCAATTGAAATTTCAAACTTTCCAGTGTTGTTTAAAATGGGTTCTTATTATTTTTTTTCATTATTCATTTTCCAGATTAGTTTGACATACATATATTTAATAGGGTAAACAAAAACAAAAAATGTAGGTTTCTATCTCTGCTTAAATTTTTTTTTTTTTGTTAAAAATCAAAATGTTAGTGAAAATAGTTCTATTGAACTGGTTAATAATTTAAATGACCCGCCTGATACTTCTAATAATTCCATTGAAAATTTCAATTATTTGGTTAATAATTCTAATTATTGTGAAAATACTGAATTTATTGATAAAGTTAAACTAAGTGAATTTAATACTTTTTTTTTAGAAACTTGTTGCCATATGAAGCTCACCGGTGAAAGTATGTGAATGAATTATCAAATTTATATACTGAAAGTCAATTTTACAAATCTTGCTTAAATTATAATGGTTTTTATTAAAAAAAAAAATAAACGAATGCATCCATTTAAGTGATATTTGTAGGTTTTGGTTTTTATTAATATTGATTTTATTTGTCATTAAGTAATTATAGCAGTTTTACTAAAAAAAAAAAAAAAAACTCTAATAGATAGGGCATAAAACTCTTATTTTGCCATGGGCATTAAAACCAAATGAATTGGGCTTACGTTTTGGCATGCATTTTAGAAAAAAAAAAATTATATATATATATATATATATATATATATATATATATATATATATATAGAGAGAGAGAGAGAGAGAGAGAAAGAGAGAGAGAGGGGTAGGTTCAAATCTGGATGAACAAATATTATATGGATGTAGGGATTAAAGTGGACCAAGTACTATTTAATTTTAATAAATAATTAATTAAATCAATTACCCTTTAATTTAGGCAAATTAATTTATTTAAAACCCTATTGCCTCTTCCATCATACCCACAAAACCCTATCCCTCCTGCCCCAGACAACCTCTCATCACATTCATCATCGTTCCTTATATAATCTCGCCACTGTCGCTTCTTCCTTCTTCTTCACCATCAGACATCGCCATTCTACCCCATAATGTTCACAATTGTCATCGTAGGCTCCTCTGAAACAATCATTCATATCGTCTTCATCATCTTCACACACCATTGTGTGTCGCTAGTATAGAGAGAAAGGAGGACCGAAGTCTCCAAGCATGCTCGATCACTGGGATTGTCGCCGTCGGAACGTGTATATACCACCGTGTCTGCTACCAACAACCACGATAACAACACACACCACCACCAATCGTGTTTCTCTCTAAACCTAATTATCTTTCTCTCTTTTTTTCTATAAAATCTTTGCGTGTCAACGACCATTACGACCTCCTAGAATCAAACCAATCCAAGTTACGTATGTTTTTCTAATCTAATCCAATTTTCTAATCTAAGTTTTTCTAATCTAATTTGATGGTTAAATCCAGAGCAAGTGTGTATCTGGTTTACGTCCTCTTGTGTGGGCCGAAGGAATAGTGTCATGTTTTGAAAATGTGGTTTCCGATTTTGACTGTTTATGGCTGGCTTTTGGTGGCCTAGAATTACAGAACAAGAACTGCAACAAATATCTGGAGAGTATCCATCTTTAACCATTTTTTGATTATTTATATTACATTAGTCTAAAATAAATATATTAATCTATCTTTACAATCTAATATTTTCCTTGATTCTTACTTCTTTAAATTCAAATGCTACAGTTGTTCCACTATTTGAGAAGGTACTGAGTGCCAGTGATGTTGGTGGAATTGGTCTTTTGGTTCTCCCAACAGCATGTGTTGAAGTAAGTATATTGTATATTTATTAGAAACGACAATTATGTCCTTTGAATAATACTCACGTTCACATACTCCACATGCATATTTTCCACCTATTTATCAACTAGAGGGGCTTCCAATCAGAATACAGGATGTAGCAAAGTTGTTTGGATGAACAATAGTGGATGGAAATTTTGAGACAATTTCATGACAATTAAGATTCACCACACCAAAATGTCAAAATATAACAGCATGAAACAAGAAAGAGAATGAAGATTCTTTCATGAATGATAATTTATTTTTATAGAAGGGAGATCTTTTTTTTTCAAGAATGACTCACAATAAAACTTGTATTCTAACAAAATGTGGAAAAAAAATCAAAAAATAAATGTATTTTTATAGAATGTGACAGTAAAAATTGTTTTTTTTTTTTGAACCTTATATTCTTCAATAATGTTAATAATTAATGATTATTCTTTAACAATGTTGTTATTCTTCAACTCATGGTTCAAAATTTTGTTACTTTTGAAAATGTTCATTCAATGTATTCTATCCGAATTTGTATTCAATTAGAATATGTGTTTTAAACTCTTGGTCCACATTCATTTATATATCCATACAATACTTACCATCCACATTTTATATATATATATATATATATATATATATATATATATATATATATATATATATATATATATATATATATATATATATATTGCATATCCATGTATAGATGTTTTTCAATATGTTTTGAATGGAGTCATCTATTTGTACGTTTATCTATATATGTTTCGAACCATGCCATCCAAATGATATTTATCTTTATTTGAATACATGTATGCTGTCAAGAGTCACGGGATACAAATTAAGCAAACGGGAGTACAAAAACCCGAAATTCTTTTATTTTATGATTTTTAAATTAAATATTATCCTATATTATGTTCCTATAAATCTTTTTACCGATCACATGTGTCATAATTAATAAAAATATAAATATTTTAATACCTTTGTATGACATATCACTACAAGAAATCAAGATATTAGCGGTGATAGGCGTCGCCGCTAAAGAGTGTCTATGTCGCCACTAACGCTATTAGCGGTGACCTATCGACGGAAAAAGGTCACCACTATTGCCTCGCTACAATTTTTCAAGATGTTGCCGCTAATACCATCTGTTGCCGCTAATGATATATCGCTGCTAATGCCATCTGTCGTCGCTAATACTTACGTGTCGCCGCTAAAATATTTTTTATTTTATCTTTTATTTAACATTAAAAATATACAAGACAATACTAATGCATAAAAACTGCTACAAAAATTAATTTTGCAGAAACAATAATCCAAAATATGAATCCATACACAACCGGTCCAAAATATTCATCCAAACAAAGTGCAATATATCCAGAATATTAACTCAAACAAAACATTTCATGAAATCCTAAAAAAGTAACTACTCATCCTCACCACTTCCATCGTTTCCTTCGTTATAAAGTAGAATATTCATAAAGTTGATGATTTAAAAAGTATCCTCAACACGGGAACGCATGAACAAATAATCTGAAACGGATAGAGTATTCACAAAGGTAGGCATCTGTGACAATTGGAAAATTTTATGTCAAACAGTCTAAAAGATTGTGTGTGTAAGTGTATCCACAATGTAACCTTGTTACAATAATACTTGAAAGCCAAAAGGGCATTGGTTTTATAAGTTAATACATATATATGAACTTTGAAAACAAAGGGGACACTAGATGTATATGTACATATATATATATATATATATATATATATATATATATATATATATATATATATATATGTATTGCAAACTATATACGTAATTAGCATTGATAAGTCAATAAGCTAAAAGAAATCCAAATGCGCCCACTTACTTAAAAGGTTTTCGGCCTAGGACTCTACACATGAGATTTCGGTCAAGCTTAGACCGAAATTACATATGATTTCGGTTTGCTTTAGGACCGAAATCACATGTGATTTTGTTTGAAGCATGTGCTGAAATCACATGTGTTTTGGGTATTTTCTTGGGAGTTTTATATAGGAATTCAGTGGGAATAAAGG
The DNA here is from genome assembly GCF_051521515.1 of Lactuca serriola. Lineage (NCBI taxonomy): Eukaryota > Viridiplantae > Streptophyta > Magnoliopsida > Asterales > Asteraceae > Lactuca > Lactuca serriola. The sequence goes on from NC_136411.1 coordinate 236,967,015, forward strand.
ATAAGGGTAGTTGACTCTATGATAAGATAGTTAATCTGTTTCCTATGCAAATTATATCCAACGAATAACAAAGTAATTAACCAATAGTTATCAAAGTAAATATCCCATCATCAGTTCCCTCTTTATTAGGGCCGAAATTACCTTCCACAAACTCCACGTTTCCATTATCACTTGTTGTTAATTCCATTCCCTCTCAAATAGCCAAGTCCAAGCTTCCAAGTTCAACATTCTCCAAGCATTATCATTAGATTTTTGATAAGTATATTCGAGAATTCCTAGCATTCTATACATATTTATGTTAGTTTCATCCTATTTGCACACATTAAGATGTGTTAAAACCCTTAGAATAACAATATTTTCAAGGAAGTTCATCAACACATTCAAGTGGTTAGGCTTGGAAATCTTCACACCACCTTCTCAAACAACCCATAAATCCACTCAAGGTGAGTTCATACCCCCCCCCCCCCCACATTTTCAATCTTTTCCATGTTTTAGGTGGGCGGGGGAGGGGGGGTGGAATAGAAGCCAAATTTTGTTTATCATACAAATAAAAGTGTTGGGTATTGAGAAATATAACATTCCTATGTTATAAGTGTTGGGTATTGAGCACTATAACATTCCTATGGTGCGCATACAACCCTAGATGCTTTGGATCTATGTTTTCTCTAATTATACATGCATATTTTCTTTTTTCAAAGCATACACCCTAACTAGTATACAACTGAAGCTATATAACATAAAAACTAGTTTAGATGATTACCTCTTATATGTAGGTTGTAGTTCATAGCCTTTGAAAGCTTGACCGCCTCATGTGTGATGCCTCTAATACGTCACAAACACCAAATGTGTCACACCCCAAAACTGGAATGACAGAAACGTTCTGGGACTGAGGATATCAGGTACAGTATCACAATACAGAATAATAGTAAACAAGCAACAACATCATCCATTGCATTAATAATGTATTTTAATACAAGAGTGTTCTATATAATTTATAAGACACTAAAAATATGAATCAAAATAAAAGAAGAGTCTTGTATGTGCTCCATCTTCTCAAAAGATGGCCTCAGTACCTGTCTACTGATGACCTAAGAATACAAGTTATTTTGAAAGAGTTTATCAACTTTAAATATGGTGAGTTCATAAGTATTTTAGTGTCACTGTCTGTATGAAATTTTTTGTAAGTGTTTGAATATATAAGTTTGTAAATGTTTGTAGTAAATGTTTGAATCTCCTAGAAAATCCTATATTTTCTACTAATAGTAGCCTTCTAACAAGGCGTCAAATGTGCTGCATGTTAGTCCATTGTAAAAGTGAGAATTCCTCCCAAAGGTGACTATAATTTAATAAAATATAGTTTGTACATTACTGTTTATGTGAAGATCACGAAGTAAATGTAATGGGGAAAATAATGAAGTACTGTAGTATTATGTTATAGTAACTACTGCTAAACTTAACTACCTTAAACCAATTGTTAATTAAGGTATAATGTGATATAAGTGTAACCATACTAATTGACTAGTATTTTCACGACGCTGTAATACGTCGAACAGTAATGACATTTGTCACCCGAAGACCTGCAGATCCCACTATAGCTAGCAGCAAGGTGTAGGATGGTCAATCCAGTATAGATCTGTACATAAATTCACGCTCTCCCTCCAGGAGATTCTAGATACAAATCGAGCCATGGCAGGTGATGCCATGGCCCGACACAGTGATTAACATTTATGCTATAGTATACTTGTATATGTATTGCATTACTAGAGTATTGTAAGTTCTCTCTGATTCTCATCCTAGTATGTTCTTTTGTATAGTGTATAGTGTGTATGTATTGTACGTACTAGTCTAAGTTCTCTCTGTATAGTCTATAGTGTGTATGTATTAACTCATGTATGAACTGACTCTTTGTATGTTTCATTGTACTAGAAAGTAGTAAGTAGTATACCCTTAAACTATACCTATTATAGTTTACTAGAAATGTTGTTTGAATGACTTAGTATGTTTATACACCTTTGCTACCCAAAGGTGATGGAACTGAAGTAAAAGATTTATATCCACACATATATACATAATATATAACTAAGGATCAAATGACACTCAGACAAACAACAGAGTACTCTAAGTCCACAACCAAACAAGGAACAGGAATTAAAGCGAGTTATCAGTCCTAAGTCCTTCAAACCTTACTTATATAACTATATATGTACTGGACATGGTTTTGACAATATATATGTTTAAAGAATTGAAAGTGAATGTTTGGTAATTAAGAACAAGATTTATATAGAGTTTAACAATTAAAAGAGTTTGATAATCATTTTGAATTAGTTTTGTTGACAATACAGTCAAAAGTACAGTAAATCCATTTGTTTGATAGTTATAAATCACATGTGATTGATATTATAACTAAAATGATTCAACTCATATTCCCCCCCTATAAAAGCATTTAAAAACATTTAAAAGGTTAATTACGGGGTATGAACTCACTTGTAGTGAGTGGTTTGGATGAACAAGTGGTGTAAGATGCTAGGTGTCAAGTGAAGACTTAAGCACACCCGAGGATCCTAGTTAGCACATAATGACACATATATGCATCTAATTATTGATTAAACAATTAATTTAGCAAGTATAGACACCCTATAACATGGAATACACTTTGATTAGAGTGTTATAAGTATTAAAGGTTTGGATCTAGATGCAGTAGGGGTCTACCATTGAGTTTACAGTCCACGGTAATTACCACATGAGTTTACGACCCATGAGCTTTTGGCCTAATGAGTTTACGGCCGTAAACTCATGGTAACTAATACCATTTTGTGTTTAAGGTCCTTTAGTTCAGTAGGAAGTGTTCTAGACTTAGTTCCATGGCTTAAGAAAATGTCGTGGCAACTTTGCACCCAAGAATTAGGGTTTACAGCCTTGGGAGATGCCTTGGCCGTAAACACCTTTGATTCATACTTTCTGGTTGATTTCAAGGTGTAAACTAATTGATTCACGTATATAACAAGCTAAGACAAGAATACTTACAATGTAGAAGCTTTTTAGGGTGTTTAAGGCTCAAAAACACTAGTATGTGTTCTTGGTGAAATGAAGAACACTTGAAGATCTATGAAAAAGAAAGGATTTCATGAATGAAATCATGTATAACCACTACATAATGAGTTGTAACAAAAAATCAAGAGAAGAAATGCTTACATTTTTGGAAGATTGGAATGAAGATCTTATGATACTTGAGAGAGAATTGGAGGTTCTTGAACTTGAAAGGAAGGAAAGGTGGAAAATTTTGGATTAGTGTCTAAGTCCATAACTATTTTGGTATGTACTTGACCCGATGGTGCATGGTCCTTTTGGGTTGCCTTCACCAAATCAACTTGATAGGATGAATTATGGAGAGAAAGGATTAAATATGATTTATTAATATATTATGAGAATAATATATTAAAGGAGAAATCATATTGTTTAATTAATATTAGTCAATAATTAATTGGTAATTAGTTTTGTGACTAAAAGAGATTAATTAAACTTTAGGGACTGGAATTGTGATTAAAAGATAATTTCAATTTGGGCAATGGATTGCCTTATATTAAGGAGTGGACGAATTCTATGGAGAAACCCATTAGAAATCGTCCAAGGCCTTAATTAAAGGAGTCCATGGGTTGCTTAGGGCTTAAGCATCCAAATTAGGGTTTCCTTGTTAGATAACCCTAATAGCCTCACTATATATAGAACCCTTAAGGATCTAAAACGTGGGGAACTTCTCTTTTAGGGTTAGAACACGTTTTGGGCAGCCTCCATCCTCTCTCCTCCTCATCCTCTTGCTCTTGGTGTTTGTGAACCATTAGAGGAGTGACATTTGTGACTCTAAGCTTTCTAAAGTCAATACAAGAAGGATTTAGGATTGTTATTGCTACATAACAATCAAGGTATGATCTAAACCCATATTTATATGTTATATTGATTATCATATGCTAGATCTAGGGTAAATAGTCTTGGATAACTTGCATTTACAATAGAGAAACCTAGATCCAAGCATTAGGGTTTGTATGAGCACATAGGATGTTCTTATGACCAAAACCCATCAGTGGTATCAGAGACTAGATTGGTTTCTATTGTATTGATACCTTGTATATTGAAAAAATTCGATTGTTGTGGTTCTACATGATGGACTCGGCGACTCCCACTGTGGACTCGATGAGTTGCCCCCTTCTCGGCGAGTCCATGGGGGTACTTGGCGAGTTCGAGCGTCAGATGGAGCTATTTTCGGGATTTCTTGCTGTTTATCTTTGAGATACTTGCCTTTATCATATTAGATCAATATAAATCCGATTTTATGATATATATGAGTATATTCTTGATCTAATTGAAGATATTTATCAATTAATAAAATATTTATTTCCTTATGTTATAATTGACTAATTATTTTGATTAAATTGGTAAATTGTTTTGCAATAAATCATTAAATAAATCAAATATGGATAATTATGTGATTAAATGTTAATTTAGATTATTTGTTATTTGATTCTTGTGTTATGAAATGTTTCATATTTTCCCCTTTAGGTTTTATAGTTTAAATTTGAACTCAAAAGTTTTGTTGTTTTGAAATTTAAATAGTTGAAACCCTAATGTTTTGAAAAAGGTTTCAAAACTTGCACTCAAGTTTTGGAATTTAAATTATGATTAATAGTTTAATTTTGATGTATATTTAAATTCTAAACCCTAATGTTTTGAAATGTTTCAAAACTTGTCCTCAAGTTTTGGAATTTAAAAGTTGATTAAGGGTTTAATTAGGAATGTTAAATTCTAAAACCCTAGTACTGTTTTGAAAAGTTCAAATCACACCCTTATGGTTTTATTAATTAATTAAGGTGTATAATTAAAAGAAGTTTAATAAATCCATAAAAGTTTTTGTTTACAATTTAATTGAATTAAAGGTATAATTATTAAATTTGACCAGCTAGTATTTTAAAAGTGTAAAATATACCCTATACTATATATATCATTAAAAGTCTAATATTATATATGTATGAGTAAAGTGTCAAGTCTTACCATTACTAGGCCTCATTCATGAAGCTGGTCTATAAGGGGTGTTTAAGGAAATTGCCTATAAAATGGCGATTGAATGGGTATCCACTCTTACCCACCGCACTCTTCACTAGTGGAGGGTCGTTAGCTGAACGGGTAGGATAGGAAAAAAAACCTTCCATTATAAGTATAATGAAGTAGAAAAGCAACTAAATGCTTTCGTAAAATTCCCAATCTTAGTTACTTTAGGCAAAAGTGAATTGATGCAATTCCATGAAATTACACTTTGTGCCCTTGCGAAGACGTTAGTGGAGCGTGTGTGGTTTACCGACACACTAAATGGTTCTAAGCAAAGGTAGCAAAGGGTGACTCAATGTTTGTCATAGTTCGGTGGAGCGTGTGTGGTTTACCGGCACATCGAATAGGTGACTGTAACATGTGAGGGCACCATGTAGGTTTGCATGGTTATTCACACCCGCTTTGTGATCCTCGGCATCCCAGTCACAAACTAGAGGGGCGTATCGAGATATAACATGCCATTGAAATGTTCAATGAATCTCAAAGGATCTAGGAGTTTTCATAGAATTAAAACTTAAATTACTTTTTCATTTTTCATGGTGGAAATTAGTGAATCGTCATTCACTTACCTTCAAATATTCTAGAACTAGATTACGGCATCCCTTTTCTAGGTTGTAGCATATTGTGTTGGGTCCTAGCCTTAGTATATCATTTGGGTGATTTAATAAGGACTCAATCAATCAACTAACTTGAATTTGTTTTCTCCCGTTTTGTAGATGTCAAAGTTCGACAACTATGGTATTCCCAAATACCGTGGAACAAGCTTTCCACATGAAAATGATATTCCACAATTTGATCGAGGAACAAGAAATCATGCTTCACTTCCTCCACCTCCTCCAATTATTCTCCCTAACCCACAAGTTCAAAGGCTTGAAAAGTTCAAGATCACTCAAGCCCTTTTGGCAAGTAAACATAAAGAAGGAAAGCCGGTGTGTGCACACGTCCTAGGGATGAAGTCACACATTGATAGGTTAAGAATGTTGGGATCCGTTGTCTGTGAGGAAATGGCTGTTGATTGGGTTCTTCAGTCACTTCCTAACACATATAGTGAGTTTGTAAGAGAGTACTATATGATGAACCGCGACGTGACCCTTATAGATCTCACCTATATGCTTATTGCTGCTGAATCAGCAATGGTTTGGCGCAATAGAAAAGCAAAGTCGATTGGTGAATCTGCCTTCAAGACCTCTATGGATATAGACAATGGCAACGAAAGACATGCTATGATCGAAAAGTTTGATCATAAGAGAAAGGCAATGTCTGAAGTAGTTCCATGTCATGTTCCAAAAGAGTCAATTTGCCTTTATTGCCAAGAGAAGGGGCATTGGAGACGAAGCTGCCCCATTTACCTAAGAGATGTAAGAGATGGGAGAGTCGAAACGTATGGCTCTAATATAGGTAAAATCCATTAACTAACTCTTTTAAGCTTCTATTCTAGATTCTTAATACATAATGTGATAAGATTACAATTGACGTTTTGTAGGATCGAAGAAAAGAAAGGAAGCTTAAGGGAAGAAGTGAGTAGAATCTAACCATGAAGGAATGGATTTCGATCGTATTTCTCGAAGATTAGATTCTTAAGCTACTACTTAGAGTTAGAATTAGATTGCTAAGAAAGATGTATTAGCATAGTTTTTCAATGAATAGCATTGTAAGGACAAATTTTTTCCGCAATAAAATAAATTTTGATTTTATATTATTTATTTATCCTTGCAATGGCGTATATGAAAAATTGATGTTTGAATGTTTCTATTATTAGCAATAATGGATTTGGTTCTTATTAGGTTATTTGTGGAAATGTCGAAGAATTTATCGAATAAGGAAAGTTTCTCATCACCCAAGTTTCAATTAGACAAAAACTTGGAATCATGCAACTTGGTTGCACGATGAATGAGAAATTTCATATTTGGAAATTAGACTAATTCATTGACAAAGTGTCAAGTGAAGGACTAGGAGATCGAATACACAAAGTTGCGTGTTGATCAAGTCCACCATAAGAGTAACAAAGATATTCGTCATGATTTACTAAAGGTTTAATAAATATGATTATACTTATAAGATTAAGTGTAATTCTGAATTGATTAAAAAAGGTTTAAATCAATAGCAGAACGAATAAAAAAGAATCAAGTAGGCAGAAAGATAAAAGTTTCTCCATTCTAAGAAGAAGGGAGAGTACCTTTTATGCTTTATGATAGGTCTTAATGATTAAGAACCATATCTCAATTGATCCTCTAAGTGAGTCTTAGTACAATTGTATGTCTAAGAAGAGGAATCAAGAATTGAAGAAATGGTTAAATCAAGAGGTCAATCATACTTCGTTCCAAAACAAGCCTTAGAGTTAAGATTATGACATTGAGTGACAAGAATTAGAAAGGTTTATAACATTCATCAAATGTGGAAAGTTGTGATGTCTTGGATAAGACAGAGACCAACTAGGACCAATTTATGAAGTGTTTTGATAAAAACTACACTAACTCTTGAATATTTGTTTGTCAAAAAATGTTTATTGACAAGAGAATCTTATATGTAAAGGAGTCAGTGGGAGTCTTAATGGTCTTGAAAAGTTTCAATAACAAATCAAAATAGACCTTATCGATCATCACTAGCACACGAGTTGAGGTTTACAACCTATCGTGTTGACATTATTTTGTTTCTGTGTTGTTCCAATTGAGTTAATTATGCATGTGAGTCCTATGAGTTCTCATTTGAATGCAAGGACCTTGATCAATGAAAGGTACATTGATAGGAAAAGGTGAGCTGCTTAACTACTTGGAAGACATGGTGGGCAGGCATGCTACCATAAGGCAATAAATCAAGATTAAGAAAGTTCGGTCCATATGAGTTTGAATTTGTCGTGAACTTTGGTTTTGACAAATTCACATGGATAGGAACGCATACACCATTAAAATCTAAGTGTCATAAGATTCCCTCCTTCATGAAAATGACTGTGAGGAAATGCTTTCACTAAGAAAGATTTTAAAAAGGATAGTGACTGTGAAATTGTATTCTCAAATTCGATTATGGTTACGGTATCCCTTTCTATGATTTGAATTGTGAGGTTTGACAATTAGTCTGAATTGTTTAGACGCACATATGAGCTATCTAAGAAAAGGGTTTATAAGTTCAAGAAGCCTTGATAAAAGATTATCAATGCATTAAGTATTAGAAACATGGACTTAAGAAATTCAATAGGTATTAATTTTCTGAAAGTTAAGATGTTTCTGAATACATGTCGAAGCTAGTGGGAGCATAAAGTGTTATGTTTTATAATAATCATCATGATAGTGGGAGCATAAATGTTATGATTGTATGATTATTAAGGCAAGTATTGCAAGTTAGCAATATTAATTATAGAAAAACAAGAGTTACACCTTGCAAAGTCGTAAGGGTTGTAAAGTTGTTTTGATATAATTAAGGGAGAGAATATTATGCTTCATTTCAAATCTAAAGGCTTAGGTTGTGGAATGTTAATAATTTAGTCAAGGAAACGTAGTGCATTATTAAAAATCCAATTATGATTACGGCATTCCTCTTCATAGTTCGAATTTTTAGAACGTAGCACATAAAATATTATGGCATAAGATTGATAAAGTATCGAATCTTCGTGTAAGACATTATGCATCGTGTCCCATACGCTTCGGGTATAGGATTGATTGCAAATGATATAATATTTGAACATTCTAAAATTTTCCAAATGTCTAGAGCATTTAGAGGGTAAAAGGACAAGAATCGGTTTTCACAAAGATAATTAAACAACTATCAAAGGACAATCCAAAGTTCGCCGATGATTGGTCGCTTGTGAGTAGTTGGAAGCATGATATTGGATGGACCATATCGACATTATTATGATTAGATAAGATTCTATTGAGAATGAGTTGTCATATGGTAAGTATGGAAATGTTTCCATATTGGGAGTTGGATATTGAAAATCTATGTCTAGATTAGAAACTTTTATGCAAAAGGATGTTCAAAGGAATGTACTTTGAGTGAGAGACATCATATCTAAGGAATTGTCTTGTAACAATCTCTGATAGAGGACTTTGTAATTTCATTGGCAATAGTCTTTGTGACTTTGGTGCAGTGACATTACGAAAGGATCATTGCATAAAATGTTAGAATCTAACATATTCCATAAGTGACAGGAATTCGATATTCTTTCACTTATGAAAAAGGATTAGGAGTTGTGAAATGAGAATGATTGGAAATGTGTTCAATTTGATCTATTTCACAAAGTAAGAACCATAGGTAAACATTGTGTGCAAGCTAAGAGCATGGGACAAGTGTGATAATTCAAGTAAGAAGTTGATTAACCGAAACAACAAATAATGAGTAATCGATATGGTGATAAATAAAAGGTGTTTTATTTATACTCAAAGGTTTGAGGCCATATGGAATTAGTATTATTCTTGTGTTTCACTTTGCATTTTTTGACTTCCTGAATAATTTAATTGGTTGAGAACAGTCAAATTATTCGAACGGGCCACAGTCGTTCATATGTTGGAAGTAGGTATGAATAAAGTCTGTCGTGAATTGGTGTGTGGATTGTCTAAAAAAGTATTAGACATAAGCAAATGTTTGCTGCAACATTCTGAGTGCTTAGGAATATGATTTGAGCATTGGATTAAACCCACGCTCACTTGGATCACTCCATGAATTGTATCACGAGTGATTGGTGAGACGATAACATCTTATATTCTTGAAACCGAGATGTGTGAGTTGTATCTTGCAAATCGGTTGCACATTGATAATTGTTGTGTGTGATTCGGTGAGTGAGTGCAAGCGAGCATTGAATCAAAGTTTATCCATTCCTTTTATCCAAAGTAGGATAAAAGCGATATCTTTGGGCCCCTCGATGATTTAGTGATGACAAACGTAAATGCTCGGCCAGGCTAGGGCTAATTTGATTTGTTCAATTAGTCAGTCGTCATAAATCGGAAGTCGAGAAATAGTACAAAGAGAATGATTAGAAATCATGTCTTATACGATATCTAGAATGGAGGAATATATGATCCCTTATCTAAAGGACACGCGTATCTGATAGGATCAGAGTTGATAGCGGCTTTGGAAAGCTACGATTGCAGATCAGGATCTAAAGTCATACGCATAATAGTTATTAGACTTATCCAAGTGGGAGACTGTTGGATTAGTGTCTAAGTCCATAACTATTTTGGTATGTACTTGACCCGATGGTGCATGGTCCTTTTGGGTTGCCTTCACCAAAGCAACTTGATAGGATGAATTATGGAGAGAAAGGATTAAATATGATTTATTAATATATTATGAGAATAATATATCAAAGGAGAAATCATATTATTTAATTAATATTAGTCAATAATTAATTGGTAATTAGTTTTGTGACTAAAAGAGATTAATTAAACTTTAGGGACTGGACTTGTGATTATAAAATAATTGCAATTTGGGCTATGGATTGCCTTATATTAAGGAGTGGACGAATTCTATGGGGAAACCCATTAGAAATCGTCCAAGGCCTTAATTAAAGGAGTCCATGGGTTGCTTAGGGCTTAAGCATCCAAATTATGGTTTCCTTGTTAGATAACCCTAATATCCTCACTATATATAGAACCCTTAAGGCTCAAAAACGTGGGCAACTTCTCTTCTAGGGTTAGAACACGTTTTGGGCAGCCTCCATCCTCTCTCTTCCTCATCCTCTTGCTCTTGGTGTTTGTGAACCATTTGAGGAGTGACATTTGTGACTCTAAGCTTTCTAAAGTCAATACAAGAAGGATTTGGGATTGTTATTGCTACATAACAATCAAGGTATGATCTAAACCCATATTTATATGTTATATTGATTATCATATGTTAGATCTAGGGTTTATAGTATTGGATAACTTGCATGTACAATAGAGAAACCTAGATCCAAGCATTAGGGTTTGTATGAGCACATAGGATGTTCTTATGACCAAAACCCATCAGAAAAATGATGTAAACTCATGCTTATAGCATGAGTTCATGGCCATGGTGGAGTTTACGGCCAAAACTCATGATGTTTGGCCGTAAACACCATTTAAAGGGGTTTAATATTTGATTGTTGGTCAATAAACCTAGAGGATACTTTCTTTCACTCATTCCTTTAATCTATTTAAGATTAAAACACCCAAACGAACTCCAAAAGTGCTAAAAGTTAGCAGAAGCAAGTTTGACTTTGACTGAAAAGTAGGGTTTGTACAAGATAGAAATTTCGGGTTCTCACATCATCCCCCGTTAGAGAGAATTTCGTCCTAAAATTAGATTTTAAGAAATTAAGTAGTTACAAATAACTAAGATAAAAGATGAGGATATTTCAATTTCATTTGATCCTCGCACTTTTTCATGTCAAGACGTGGAAAGTAGAATGTACGTTACTAAGTTCACGGGGTACGATGAGTTTGTAAGCTACAAGGTCGATTCTAGCAAGAATTTCGAAAGGCCCTATGTATCTCGTATTTAGCTTTCCACGCTTTCCGAAGCGTATCAAGCCCTTCTACGGTGAGACTTTCAAAAGAATGCGGTCTCCCACCTGGAATTCCAAAGGTTTCCTTCATTTGTCTGTGTAGCTTTTCTGTTGGTCTCTAAAGGCTTTCAATCGTTCACGAATCTGAACGATCTTCTCTGTCGTTTCCCGAATGATCTCCGTACCTATGAGAGTGCTATCAAGAACTCGTCCTTCAGCTAGCTGTGTGTCACCCACCTCATCCCAACACAGAGGGGATTTGCACTTTCGGCCATAGAGGGCTTTAAATGGAGCAGCCATTATGCTCGTGTGATAACTGTTGTTCTAGGAAAACTCGACAAAGGGTAAGTAAGTATCCCATGCCTTCCGAAAGTCAATCAAATAGGCTCTCAGCATATCTTCCAATGTTTGTATAGTTCTCACTTTGTCCGTCAGTTTATGGGTGGTAGGCTAGACTCATGTCCAGCCTCGTCCCTAGGGAACTTTGTAGCGACTGCCTGATGCTCAAAGTGAATCTACTATCTCTATTAGAGATAATGGATATAGGAACACCATGCATTCGTACAATTTCCTAGGTGTACGTTCTTGTAAAATTCTCCTTCTTGTCAGTTTCTTTTATGGGCAGGAAGTGTGCGGATTTGGTCAATCTATCGACGATGACTGAAATGGTATCAAGTCCACCCGATGTCTTGGGCAACTTGGTTGTGAAGTCCATTGTGATCTGCTCCCACTTCCACTTTGGTATCTCTAGTTGTTGTAATAAACCTGAGGGTTTCTTGTATTCGACCTTGACCTTGGTGTAAGTAAGGCTTTTACTTACGAAGGTAGCAATCTCTGCAGGTGCTAGATGGTAGGACCATTTCGCTACTGGGTAGGCCCTGGAATTTAGTCGATTTTGAACTCGACTTGTCATAGAGGAGGTAAATCCTAGAAGTTCATATTAGAAGTCATATTTGGTTCATCAACCACAGCTTAGCGTATACGAGTCGTATATAATTAATATTGAAAAGGCACTCGAATAAATGATTCTTCTCTAAGCTCACATCCAAACAAGGAAAATAATTTAAAGCGAATCTTCAATTCTAAGCCTGTAGAACCTTGATTATATACCACCCTTGCGTATACATTCCTTAATGATAGATTAACCGTATGGGTCTTCGGATTGAACTTGACGTACTATACGAGCGGTATACTAGGGAGGTTTGATGAGGTTCCTTCGGGAACGATACGAAACATAAAATACTCTACGCATGAGTACCTCAGAGCTCTGGAATGACAGCTTTGCTAGAAAGGCGATTACGGGGAAAAGGATTTTCACATGAGACTAGTATTGTGAGGATCGAATTGACTCAAGTTATATGATAATATCGGACGACTCGAAATAGAAGGCTTTTGAATAGATCGTAAAGGTGTTACACAACATAGTGATGCAACTTTGATAGAGTTTCTGTATTTTAGTTTTATCTATATAACTACCACTGCGAACAAGGTATACTACAAAAAGTAAGTATACGTAGCATGAGAGTCCCTTGACTGACGGGATCTCGCAAATGATAAGACTCGAGTTGCATTAGTTTTTAACAGTTTATAAGAGTACTATATCAAAACGCCCTAGAATTTCAACATGGGTCCGGAGTAGTCTCTTATGCGGCAGTGATCCTCAGTATCTTCCAGTCTGCGCCAGAGTTCTTTGTTATGGGACAATTGTTTTTGAGATGTCCTATTTCACTTCATATATGACATATACGACTGATTTCGACATAGGTGGTTGAAGTAATGTATTGGGTCCGAGTTCTGCAGAAACGGGTAGTGTGCCCGTTCTTATTCCATCTTTGACAATGTAACACTCGACATGCACCCAGGTGATGGAAACTACAATTTGAGCATTTGGGTAGATTTACGACATAACGCTTTGCAGGGATTGGGGTAATAGACGTCGTGGCTACAGAGGTCGGCCTTGATTTTTGTCTCTTGGATATCTTTTGAGATGTTTTACTCTTCTTCTCATCCCAGAATATTCGTTTCTTGCTCTTTGGTTTGTGGGTTAGGATGTCCACCTGTGTTGGCGTTCGTTGGTTTCCTTGGATGTTACTTCAGCCCGAGGGGTTGATATTGCCTTTTATTTCGTTCAGTCTGTTGGATTGGAATTGTGCCATGACAGCGGTCACAACAGATGTTACATCCGCTTGGAATGTAGCGGCGTCTATATGGAGGATCGGGGTTTCGCCGATTGGTAGACTATTTCTGGATGACGACATGATTCTGTCATATGAAAGAAAAGGATTTCGTGAGTGGTTTAGGGTTGAATCTAGATGTATTATACTCTTTTACGTAAATGTAACTTTTTCGTTTTGTTAAACTGTTCTCGGTGGTTTGACCTACATCCCTATGATGCAGTATTGGAAGAGAGTTGAAGTGAGTTCATAGAATGGTCACTAGTCGATTGATATTTTGAACTAGACTATCATTGGTTGGTGGATAACATGATCCAACCTTCGACAAGAATTGGAAGTGATCCTTGAGCTAAATTATCACAACTCTATAATTGACGAAAATGAGTTTTAGATAGAATTCTATTGATAGTAGAATGAAAGAGTCTGCACAAGGATTGTCACAGGGATTAGCCAACCGGTAATATCATTGATATTTAGGATGTAATAAGTTCGGGAAAAATTGACCTTGGAGTAGGTCTTACATCATATCCGAAGTAGAAAATTTTTGACGGTATACAAGACTAACTAAAAGTACTTACAGTACGGGGATAGTCATATAGAAAAGTGCTACATGGGGCATAGATAGGAAAAACGATTCCTTATACCAAAGGAAGAAAGATATAGTATTTCCTACAGGTGATGGTTATCCCTCTAGTGAACCCTTAGATCAGCCAGCTGAGGCTCCATATCAATCAGGTGTCTTTCGTACACCCTCTGGCGTACTCAGAGCTCTATGACTTCAGCTCGAGTTTCAGCTAGTGCTTATAGCAGGGCCTCGTGGTCTCTCCTAGACCTCTCACGAGCGTCCTCAAGATGAATGGTGCGGATGGTATGCATTCTTGCATTGGTATCAACCTCCGCGATGTGATGGAGAGTTGTCCTACCCTGAATTTCGTTTCAGGAAAGTCTGCGGACCAGGATTGGTAAGACTCTGTATGCTGAGCCTCCTTCGCTCTGGTCAAAAAAGCTTCGGTCTCCATTGAATGGCGTGGGCTGATTCTGCTCTTGGCTCCATGTTTCCAAGCTTTCCACCCATGAAGGCGTCAGGCTTTGAAAAGTCGGACGAGGGTTAGGATTTGGGATGGGAGCCACCAGGGGTAGGTTATTAACTTCAGCCTCGGAGTCACAACAATCAGAAAAGCCTTCAACATTGTGATCATCCAAAGGGATTTGATGGTCATCTTCTGGCTCTTCTTCTAGCCATCCAACATTGCCTTGGTTAGGGAAGTGCGGGTCGTCGTGGGGATGGAATCAATCCATGTTATCTATACGAGAATGGGGATAAAGAAAAATTTAATAGACATACTAAATAGATATTTGTAAGGTGATCTTTATTAGGTACTTCAATACCTGTATAATGCATACCAGTTATATGTACTCAAGACAGGATAGACCTTCGAATAAGTGACCCTAACTCTAAACCCACAACCAAACAAGGAACAGGGAGTAGAGCAAAGATCACAAATTCTCAGTTTATGACATCTTAGTTACATATCACCTTAGCGTATCCACTTAGCAACTATTGACCTACTAAAAAGACCTTTTTAGTTCTCAGATAAAAATTATTGTAACACAAAATACTCCTATAGTATTTTAGGTTTATGTTTTGTTCAAATGTTATCATTGTAGTAGTGTTGGTATGTTTTTAAACTTGTTGCCACATCACAACCATTCTAGGGCATATGCTAATCACTTTTTGGACCAACATAGTTGATTAGGCTATGCCACTCCCAGAACTGACCATACATCCCCGAGCCTACTTGTGATATTCAACAATCGTAATACTTTTGTTCTATCCTAGTGACACTGATTTTAGTATGGATGCAAGTTTGTATACTTAGTTGAATATTTTATTATTTAGATGTATAAAATCTTGGTCAGAGTATTTTAATCCCATTGTGTTTATAGTTAGTATATCTTTTATGGGTTAATATACTCAATTCATGATAAACAATGCTCTGATATCAATCTGTCACACCCCAAAACCGGAACGGCGGAAATGTTCACGGGCGGAGGACGTCATGTACAGTATCACAACACAGAATAATAGTAAACAAGCATTAATAATAGTTGTATGACACAAAAAATGTATAAATAACAAAATAAAAGACAAGCCTTGAACATGCTCCATCTTCTCAAAACCTAGTCCAGTGTACTTGTCTGTTAGTGACCTGAGGATACAAGTTATTTTGAAGGAGAGTATCAACATTTAAGTTGGTGAGTTCATAAGTATTTTAGTGTCAAGTGTTTGCATTTGTTTCATGAGAATGTTTGTATATGTATTGTAAAAAGTTTGTATACTTCCAAGAAAATCCTATGTTTTCAGCTTAAATGAAAAGCAATCTTCCACCAAGACCGAACTGTTTGTATGTCCCATTCTCGTGAAAATAGTGTAAAATGTATGTTTGTACTTGAAATAGTATAAATGTATATTTTCCATATTTGTAAAACTACTGTTACTCGAAAAGTAGTATGCATTTCTCATGTGAGAATATAACTGTGTGAATGTAATGGAAAAATGAAGATTTATAGTAGTATTGTACAAAACACACTACCGATGCATTAACTACCTTGAAAACCAAACTGGTTAATTTAGGTTAAATGTGATAAGGTTATAACCATACTTGATAAACTAGTATAAAACACGACGTTCTTTAGGCATCAATAATGGTATGACATTTGTCACCCATAGACCTGCATGTCCCATTGTAGCTAGCAGCAAGGTGTAGGATGGCCAATCTCATATAAATCTATACACAAACTCATGCTCTCCCTCCAGGAGACTCTGGTTATAAAACGTGGCATAGGAAGAATATTGATATGCCATGAAATAGCATCTTACATTTTAGTTAACTTGTTCTTGTTATAGTATGTAAGTTCCTTCTTGTTCTTGTAAATGAATAGTATACTTTGTAATGAATAGTAATAGTATATATGTAATGACTCATGTATTGTTCATATGTTCTATAAATAGTATGTAGTGATCCTCTAAACTATACATATTATAGTTTACTAGTATGTTTGTTTGAACTGTTACTGATTTGTAGAAAAGACTAATTTGCCCAAAGTGTGCAACTGAGTTAAGTATTGTGGCAACCCGAAATTTCTATTCTGTACAAACATATCAAGTCAATAGAAGTCAGAACAGTTATTGTTAATTTTCAGACTTTTTAGAATAAGTTGAGTATTTTAGGATTTACACTTTAGAGATATCAGGAGAGAGGATGCACTAGGGTTATTGTGCAACACTGTTATTCCAAAACTCTAGGAAATTAGAGTTTATTGCCTGAATAAAATATTTTCAGCCAAAAACCCTAAATTTGGGAGTACATATATATGAGAATTTTTCATTATTTACACTTTTTCCAACAAGATCCAAACCCATTTCTCTTTCAAGTATCATCCAAAAGATTTTCAAGATCTTCAAACTAGTAAGTGATTCTAGCTTTCTTAAGTATCATCCAAAAGATTTTCAAGATCTTCAAACTAGTAAGTGATTTTCAAGATCTTCCATTTTCACCAAGAACACCAGGAACACACACTAGTGTTCTTGGACTTTTAGCAAATTTCAAGCTTCAATATAGGAAGTACCTCTATCCTAGAGTCTTATAAAGCTTGTTATACATCTTTACATCAAGAAATAGTTCCAAGAACACCAAGAACAAGGTGTTTACGGTTCAAGAAGTTCTTGAACCGTAAACACCAAGTAAAGGTGCCAAAGTGTGCTTAGTCCCATCCTATGCCATAGTAACTAACATGGATCCATTCCTTGATGTGCTAAGGACTTGAAAACCCCCAAAATACCATAAAAATTATGAGTTTACGGTAGTAAACTCAAAGGAAAATGGTTTAGGAACCGTAAACTCCAATTAGGAGTGAAATGATGCCCTAGTTCCTTCCATAGACACATACTTCAAGTAGAAAAGCTTCTAGGGACTTTTATGGCTTCAAACAATCAAATGGTCAAAAGTGTATGAGCTTAAGGACATAAAATCATGGGTTTACGACCATAAACTCTTTTGTTAGTGACCACAAAACCGTAAGCTCTGTGATGGATTTTTCCTTGAACCCCAAGCACACTAGCCTTTCCCTGTAGCACTTAGATGCAATCCTTGGGACTTATAACACTTGTATAAGGTGTTTAGCATGTCCTAGGGTGTCTTAACTTTGTTTATTAGTTGTTTAAAGACTAATTGGATACATATATGTGATATTATATGTTAACTAGGATCATAGAGTGTGTTTAAGACTTCACTTGACACCTAGCAATCCTACATCTTCAGTTCATCCGTACCACTCACTACAGGTGAGTTCATACCCCTTAATCAATGGTTTAAATGTTTTTAAATTGTTTTATTGGGGGGGGATACAAGTTGAATACTTATAGTTATTATATCAATCACATGTGATTAATAACTACCAAATCAATAGTTTGCTTACTGTTCAAACTGTTTACCAAACTGTTTTGCTTCAAACTGTTTTACAAACTCTTTTACATGTCAAACACTTTTACTTAAACTCTTTTGTACTTATTATCAAATGCATGCCTATGTATGTATAGTTATATAAGTAATATTTAAAGGGCGTAGGAAGGCCAGCTCGCTTTATCTCCTTTTCCTTGTTGGGATGTGGCTTTAGGGCATCGGTTATCCGTCCAAAGGTCATCTAAATATTAGTTATACATTATGTATACATATATAGACATAAAAGTTCTTTCGACCAGTTCCATACCTTTGGGTAGCAAGGGTATACAAACACGGTTAAACGGGTCATGGCACTTCCTTCCTTGACCGTTTTTGTATCCAGAATCTCCTTAATTGGGGAGCGTATGAGTTTGCGTAGAGATCTATACTGGATTGACTATCCTACATCCTGTTGCTCGCTACAGTGGGACTTGCAAGTCTACGGGTGCCAAATGTCATTTCTTACGGCGTCTTACATCGTCGTTTTACTAGAGTCAGTAGCAGGATACTGGTCGATCACATGTTACTTGAAACGACTTTTGTTTTTAAGGTA
Organism: Lactuca serriola; assembly: GCF_051521515.1. Lineage (NCBI taxonomy): Eukaryota > Viridiplantae > Streptophyta > Magnoliopsida > Asterales > Asteraceae > Lactuca > Lactuca serriola. The sequence goes on from NC_136411.1 coordinate 236,985,795, forward strand.
GTTAGTACAATAGTAGTCACTTATTACAAATAATATTGTACTATGATATTTTCCCATTACATTCACTTCGTGAATATTCACACGATGCACGGTAATGTAAAAACTATATTTTTGGTTAATGATAGACAGAACTGGGAAAACACACACTCTTAAAAGAGACACACGCACAGACACTAGATGCCTTGGTAGAAGGCTACAATTAGTAGAAAACATCGGGTTTTATAGGAGAGTACAAAACATCTTACAAAACATCTTACAAACATTTTACAAATGCTTTAATACAAACACAGACACTAATATACTTATGATCTCACCAGCTTTAAAGCTGATACTCGCTTACAAAATAAGTTGTATTCTCATGTCAGCAATAGACAGGTACAGGTGCCAGGTTTTGAGAAGATGGAGTTCGTTCAAGACTCGTCTTTTATTTTGATATGTATATTTTGGTGTCTATATAACTTGACACAACACACGTGTATGAAATTATGTTATTATTGCAATGGATGATGTTGTTGCTTGTTTACTATTATTCATTGTTGTGATACTGTACATGACGTCCTCCGCCCCAGAACGTTTCCGCCGTTCATGGTTTTGGGGTGTGACAGATTGGTAATAGAGCATTGTTTATACGGAATTGAGTATATCAACCCATAAAAGATATACTAACTATAAATACAATGGGATTAAAATACTCTGACCAAGAGTTTATAGTTTAAATATAAAAATATTTAATTAAGTATACGTTCCTACATTCATACTAAAATTAGTGTTACTAAGATAGTACAAAAGTATTATGATTGTTGGGCAGCACAATTAGACTTAGAGACATATAGTCAAAACTTGGAAGATATAGCCTGATCAACTATATTATCCGAGGGTTGACTAGCATGTTCCTAAGTGTGGATGTGAGGTTGCAACAAGTCTAAAAACTTACCCACAATACCACAATGAGAACAATAGAACCTAAACTTAAAATACTATAGGAGTATTTTGCATTACTACAAGTTACTTATGTACTAGATTCTTATACCTCTCTTCTCGCGTAGATTTAATGGCTGGATTCCACATTCTCGGAGACCCGTACTATCCCAACCACGGCAATGCAGGATGGCTGGAAGAAGAACCAGAAGATGATCACCCAATTCCTTTGGATGATCATGAAGCTGAAGGCTTTTCTGATGGTTCTGACTCAGAGCCAGAAGTCAATAACCTGCCCCCAACTGATCAAAACCCGAACCCTCGTCCATCATTTCAAGGACCCACACCCCTGTGGGCCACAAAATTGAATACATGGAGCCAGGAACAGCGTCAACCTATCCCCTACAACGGAGACAGAAGCTTCTACAACCTCACTGAGGGAGGTTCTGCTGACAGGGTCCTACCCGTCATGGTTCGTAGGATTTCTCGGAACACGATACTAGGTCAATCAACTATCAATCGAGTCTTGGAGATTGACACCAACTCTGGCGTTAACACTGTCCGCATTCTCCAGCTAGAGTCTGCTCACGAAAGGGCTCTGTTTCACAATTCAGCTCTTCGGAGGGAACTCACTGAAACCCGAGCTGAAGTCAGAGAACTTCGATTTCAGCAAGCAAGAGCTGATAGGCGCATGAGGGACATAGAACGTCTCCTATCGGGATCAAGAACTCACTCTGGTAGTTCTCATCGCCGATAGATTCTCATCAACTTCTCTCTTTTGGATATAACCTAGTTATGTAAAATCTGGTCTAATTCCCTATCTTGTAAATCATAGGCCTGTTAAGTCTTGGTTAGGTTGTAATTCTATCAAAATTTTCCTATTTGGTTGATGTAAGGCCTCCTTCTGTTGGCCGTTTTTTCCGAACTTGTTACATTTGTAATTCCAGTAATATTGACAGGTACGTAATCTTATGGGAGTTATTATCCAAATGTGATCATCTATTAGTTCTAGACCTACGTTCAATCGTATTGTTGGGCTATGAAGAGTTAGTCCATGAGTCATTTTCATCAATTCTTTTATTAAATTCTTATCAATGTTTTCATCTTCATAAACTTTTAGATCAAAGATGCCGCCTCGTAGAAATCCAAGGAGAAACCTTAATAACGAAACACCACCTCCTCCACCTCCTCAACCACCTACTCCTCAGTTCGACACGAAAACCTTAAATGTTGTTGTAGTTGCAGCTGTGGCTACAGCTATGGCTCAACATCATTCATCTTGTTCCAGCGGAGGAGGAACCCATGTCCTGTCTACTCATGGTGAAATCCCTGTGCGCTTGAAAGAGTGCTCCTACAAGGACTTCACCAACTGCAAGCCATTGTCCTTCAAGGGAACTGGAAGAGTCATTGCCCCCTTGCAATGGTTTGAGAAAACTAAATCGATTTTCGAAATCTGCTCTTGTCCCGAGGAAAGCAAGGTGAAGTTCGCTGCTTGGACCTTTGAAACGAAAGCCCTAACATGGTGGAACAACCATGTTAAGTCGCTATCTCTTATAGTGGCTAATGCCATGGGCTGGGAAACTTTGAAATACCTCATGATTGAGGAGTACTGCCTGAGGAGCGAGATCCAAAAGCTAGAGGAAGAGCTATGGAGCCTAACCATGAAGGGCACCAACATAGTCGCCTACACCGCCAGGTTCAGCGAGCTGGTGGCCCTCTGTCCCAGCATGATTCCTACAGAAGGAAAGAAAATCTAGAGATACATATGGGGGCTGGTACCACCATACAAAGGAAATGTATTGGCATCACACCACACTACATTTGATAATGCCAAACAATTGGCACAGCGGCTCATAGACCATGGGGTTCGTACCCCGGCCGCAACAACTACCCAGGCCATCTTAGAACCCGCTAGAAACGCTGATTCCAAGCGGAAGTTTTGGGATGACAAGAAGAAGGCCAAGGCTGCCAAAAAGCAGCAGGTCGTGGCAGTACATGCTACGATAGCACCTGCCGCTGCTGCTCCGGTAAAGCAGTACGCTGGAAGTTTGCCTAAGGGCAACAAATGCAACTTCTATCACGTCGGTGCCTGCCGGGAGATGCAGTGTCTGAACTATAACGGGAAGGGGCACACTGCCCGTTTCTGTAAAGCTCCAGCGATGCCAATCAACCAAGCCTCCGGTGCTGGAGTGGGCCAAACTTGCTACGGATGTGGTGAGGTAGGACACTTCAAAAGAAACTGCCCGACGGCAGGGTTTGCCGGTGGAGCGGCAAGAGTTCTGGCCATAGGCCATGAGGAAGCGGTTGCCGACCCCATAGTGGTTACTGGTACGTTCCTCCTCGATAACTCTTATGCATGCATTCTATTTGATAGTGGAGCGGAGAGGAGTTTCGTGAACCAAAAATTTGCTCATTTACTTAAGCAAAAATCATGAGCACTTAATAAACCGTTCACTGTAGAAATGGATAATGGAAAGACAGAGAGCACTAGCAGTATATTCATAGGGTGTACCCTAACTTTAGGTAGCCATTCATTTTTGATCGATCTCATGCCGGTCTCCATTAAAAGTTTCGACGTCATTATTGGCATGGATTGGTTGAGTCTTCATCGTGCCGGTATCATGTGTTACGAAAAGGCTGTTCGCCTTAATCTGTTGTCTGGCGACAAACCTGACACGAACCATCGTATCATTTCGAGCATTCAAGCTCATAAATTCTTGAGAAAGGAATGTCGTGCATTCCTTGCTCATGTGGTTGATGTGAGCCAAGAAACGAAGGTCATTCAGAACATTCCAATAGTACGCGACTTTCCCGACATCTTTCCAGAAGAACTCCCAGGATTACCGCCGCAACGTCAAGTCGAGTTGCGAATCGAATTAGTTCCAGGGGCTACCCCAGTAGCCAAATCGCCCTATCGTCTAGCACCTGCAGAGATGCAACAACTATCCGGTCAACTTAACAAACTGCTCAGCAAGGGCTTTATAAGACCAAGCTTCTCACCATGGGGAGCTCCAGTCTTGTTCGTCAAGAATAAAGACGGATCGTTTTGTATGTGCATCAACTACAGGGAGCTCAACAAGCTGACCGTCAAAAATCGTTATCCATTGCCTCGTATTGACGATTTATTTGACCAACATCAAGGGGCGAACTTCTTTACAAAAATCGAATTTAGATCCGGATATCACCAACTACGAGTGCTAGGGGAGGATGTTCCAAACACAGCCTTCCGGACTCGTTATGGGCACTACGAATTCGTAGTGATGCCGTTCGGATTATCAAACGTGCCCTTTGTATTCATGGACTTAATGAATAGGGTGTGTCATCCTTACTTGGATCAGTTCGTCATCTTCTTCATCTATGACATACTTATCTACTCTCGAAGTAAGGAGGAGCATAGTCAACATCTGCGTCAAGTCCTCAAAACATTATGTTCGGAGAAGCTCTACATGAAGTTCTCGGAATGCGAATTTTGGATTCGACGAGTCGAATTCTTAGGGCACATGGTTAGCGAAGAGGGTATACAGGTGGACCCTTCCAAAATAAAGGCCATTGAGAATTGGTCAGCACCGAAGACACCTACATAAATTCCGCAGTTTCTAGGCCTCGCTAGCTACTATCGCAGGTTCATTCAGAACTTCTCCAGCATTTCGAAAACTCTTACAACACTGACCCAGAAGGGTGTGGCCTTTGACTGGGAAAAGACGCAGGAAAGAATGTTTCAAACGCTCAAACGAGCCTTGTGCACCGCACCAATACTATTCCTTCCCGAAGGAATAGAAGACTTCGTTGTCTAGTGCGATGCGTCGAATCAAGGACTCGGATGTGTTCTGATGCAGCGAGGTAAGGTCATCGCCTATGCCTCGAGACAGCTGAAGACACATGAGGTCAATTACAAGACCCACGATCTTGAACTGGGAGCTGTTGTGTTTGCTCTGAAGATCTGGAGACATTACTTGTACGGAACGAAAAGCACTATCTTTACGGACCACAAAATCCTACAACACATATTCGACCAGAAGGAGCTCAACATGAGACAATGATGGTGGGTCGAGCTACTCAGTGATTACGAATGCGAAATTCGTTATCATCCGGGTAAAGCCAATGTAGTAGCTGACGCCCTAAGTCGGAAGGAATATTCTGGTTGTAAAGTCAAATCATTGACTATGACTATACATTCGCACTTGTCCACACAACTTAAAGCGGCTCAGCTCGATGCTTTGAAGCCTAAAAATGTGGCGGGTGAATCCCTGAGAGGGATGGATAAGAACTTGAAGGTTAAGGGTGAAGGAGGTTATTATTTCATGGACCGGATCTGGACCCTAAAACTCGTTGGTTTCAGAGACTTGGTCATGAACGAGGCGCACAACACTCGTTATTCTGTGCACCCAGGATTAGATAAGATGTATCTGGATCTTAAAAAGTTATACTAGTGGCCTAACATGGAAGCAGAGATTGCTACCTTCGTGAGTAAATGCCTTACTTTCGCAAAGGTCAAGGTCGAATACCAGAAACCCTCCGGTCTATTACAACAGCCCGAGATACCGGAATGGAAGTGGGAGCGGATCACTTTGGATTTCATAACTAAGTTACCCAAGACAACGGGTGGACTTGATACCATATGGGTCATCGTCGACAGATTGACCAAGTCTGCACACTTCTTGCCGATCACAGAAACAGACAAGATGAAGAAGCTTACAAGAACTTGCATTAGGAAGATTGTATGACTGCACGGTATTCCCTTATCCATTATCTCGGATAGAGATAGTAGATTCACTTCGAGGTTCTGGCAGTTGTTTCAAAGTTCCTTAGGAACTAGGCTGGACATGAGTACAGCCTACCATCCACACACCGACGGGCAAAGTGAGAGAACTATCCAAACCTTGGAAGATATGTTGCGAGCCTGTGTGATCAACTTTGGGAAAGCATGGGATACTCATTTACCCCTTGTTGAATTTTCCTACAACAACAGTTATCACACGAGCATAAAGGCTGCTCCATTCGAGGCCCTCTATGGCCGAAAGTGCAGATCCCCTCTGTGCTGGGCTGAGGTGGGTGATACCCATTTAGCTAAAGGAAGAGTTCCTGAAAGCGCTCTCACAGGTCCAGAGATCATACGGGAAACGATTGAGAACATTGTTCAGATCCGTGAACGATTGAAAGCCTCCACAGACCGACAGAAAAGCTACGCTGATAAACGTAGGAAACTGTTGGAATTCCAGTTGGGTGACCGTGTTCTATTCAAGGTCTCACCCTGGAAGGGCTTGATATGCTTCGGAAAGCGTGGAAAACTAAATCAAAGGTACAAACTTAACTTACCGCGCGAACTTAGTAACGTACATTCTACCTTCCACGTATCGAACTTGAAAAACTGTATGTCCGACGAGACTCTTGTTATTCCACTCGATGAGATCGAGATCAACGAGAGCCTCAACTTCATGGAGGAACTAGTAGAGATCATGGACCGAGAGGTCAAGAAAAAGAAATAAAGCCGTATCCCGATAGTGAAGGTTCACTGGAACGCCAAGCGAGGAGCGGAATTCACTTGGGAGCGTGAGGATCAGATGAAACTGAAATATCCTCGTCTTTTTACTTAGTTATTTGTAACTACTTATTTGCTTAAATTCTAATTTCGGGACGAAATTCCGTCTAAGGAGGGGATGATGTGAGAACCCGTAATTTCTATTCTGTACAAACGTATCAAGTCAATAGAAGTCAGAACAGTTGCTATTAATTTTCAGACTTTTTAGAATAAGTTTGAGTATTTTAGGATTTACATTTTAGAGATATCAAGAGAGAGGATGCACTAGGGTTATTGTACAACACTATTATTCCAAAACTCTAGGAAATTAGAGTTTACTGCCTGAATAAAATATTTTCAGCCAAAATCCTAAATTTGGGAGTATATATATGAGAATTTGTCATTATTTACACTTTTTCCAAAAATGCAAGATCCAAACCCATTTCTCTCTCAAGTATCATCCAAAAGATTTTCAAGATCTTCAAACTAGTAAGTGATTCTAGCTTTCTTAAGTGATTATATGGCTGAATCTAGTGTTTTAACACTCTTCTAACCATGAAATCGTTCCAAAAGGTTGATTCTTCCATTTTCACCAAGAACACCAAGAACACACACTAGTGTTCTTGGACTTTTAGCTCATTTCAAGCTTCAATATAGTAAGTACCTCTATCCTAGAGTCTTATAAAGCTTTTTATACATCTTTACATCAAGAAATAGTCCCAAGAACACCAAGAACAAGGTGTTTACGGTTCCAGAAGTTCTTGAACCGTAAACACCAAGTAAAGGTGCCAAAGTGTGCTTAGTCCCTTCCTATGCCTTAGTAGTTAACATGGATCCATTCCTTCATGAGCTAAGGACTTGAAAACCCCCAAAATACCATAAACCTTATGAACTTACGGTAGTCAACTCAAAGGAAAATGGTTTAGGAACCGTAAACTCCAATTAGGAGTTAAATGGTGCCCTAGTTCCTTCCATAGACACATACTTCAAGTAGAAAAGCTTCTAGGGACTTTTAAAGCTTCAAACAATAAAATGGTCAAAAGTGTATGAGCTTACAATCGTAAACTCTAGGGTTTACGACCGTAAACTCTTTTGTTAGTGACGACAAAACCGTAAACTCCGTGATGGAGATTTCCTTGAACCCCAAGCACACTAGCCTTTCCCTACAACACTTAGATGTAATCGTTGGGACTTATAACACTTGTATAAGGTGTTTAGCATGTCCTAGGGTGTCTTAACTTTGTTTATTAGTTGTTTAAAGACTAATTGGATACATATATGTGAAATTATATGTTAACTAGGATCATAGAGTGTGTTCAAGACTTCACTTGACACCTAGCAATCCTACATCTTTAGTTCATCCGTACCACTCACTACAGGTGAGTTCATGCCTCTTAATCAATGGTATAAATGTTTTTAAATGCTTTTATGTGGGGGAATACAATTTGAATACTTATAGTTATTATATCAATCACATGTGATTAATAACTACCAAACTAGTAGTTTGCTTACTGTTCAAACTGTTTACCACACTGTATGCTTCAAACTATTTTACAAACTCTTTTACTTGTCAAATACTTTTACTTAAACTCTTTTATACTTATTATCAAATGCATGCCTATGTATTTATAGTTATATAAGTAATGTTTAAAGGGCTTAGGAAGGCCAGCTCGCTTTATCTCCTTTTCCTCGTTGGGATGTGGCTTTTGGGCATTGGTTATCCGTCCGAAGGTCATCTAAATATTAGTTATATATTATGTATACATATATAGACATAAAAGTGTAGTGACAAAGAACATGCTTTGGCATGCGGAATTAAAGCTTGCACAATTGAACACGGTGATTTGGGTATTTAAGAGATATATTGAATGTATATGGTGTTAAAAAAAAGATCTAGATCTAGACTACATAAATAACACACACTTACACACTCACTTTTTCATCTCTCAAGCACACCTCTACAAGTGGTATGAACCCACTATTTATAGAGGTGTTTAGATGTCTCTCTCTCTCACTCTAAGTAACAAATGGGTCTAAAGGATAAAGCACCACATGCAAGTGGGTTTTACAAAAGTCAAACATTTACAAAGTCATGAATGAATAACTTTGCACCCCAACATTCTCCCCCTCAAAGTTAGGAATGAATGACCCACTTCAAATCTTCCAAAATCAAACACTACGCGGTTGAGCCTCAAAGGTGACACATGTCGAAACGAACTTCAATCTTCAATTCTTCCATGATTCTTCAATTTGGGCTCTAGGATGTGAGACCATATAATCCGAGCAGCAACGAATGATTAACTTCAAATAATCACCCCAAAGTTGCGCATAAAAACACACCCCAAAAATCTTCAATAATTCCAAACCCATTTCGAATACAACACTTCCAAACTTCAAATTGCATCATCTTGTGAGCTTTAAAACTTTAAGATCACTTCGGTCTTCAAATCCACGTAATATGAAAAATTCATGTTCGAATTTCCAAATAAAACTTCTCCCCCTTTTGTATAATCGAAATTTGATTATAAAACTCTAAAGGAAAAAGAACGTGCTCTATTTGGAATTTTTCATGTCAAAACTCCCCCTTAACATGTGGCATAAACTTTGTGCTTCAATCCGGAAAATACAAAAAATATTGAATTTTTAGCTTCGTTCACGGATTGCCTTTGACAAAATTTCTCAAAAATTGGTAGAAATTGTCAATTTCAAAATTCTGCAGTGACCCGTTGCACCAAAAACAGCCAAATATGCGAATCACACTCCCATTTGCGAAACTGGGTAGAATGTGTAAATTCGCACAAACTGCAGGGACCTGATTTGAAAATATTCCAATTTCTCACAAAATTTTACCCCAAATGCGAAACTGGGTAAAATTTGCCATCTTGCGAAGACTACAGGGATGCGAAATGAAAATTCTGCACTTTTGTCTTTTTATTACCCCATTTTTCGAAGTTGGACCATTTGTATTTTTTCGTGAAAAGATCAGGGACCAAAGTCGAACTTATTTGTTTTCTTCTTCATTGAACGATTAACAAGGAATGTTTCACATTTTCATTCCCACACCCTTCGCATCTTTCACCCAATTAATCAAATAAACCAAATGCAAATGAACAACTACCAGATATGCGAACTATGGATAAGAAAATACTTCGCATCTTAACTCCAAAATTGAACAAAATGCGAACTCATGTTTGAAACCCAGATGCAAATTTGATTTTATATGCGAACCCAAGTGATCTCTGTAACCAAATGCGAACTCAAAATTGAGACCATCAATCACAAAATTGTCCGTTATTCGCATTTCATTCACCAAGAGTTTACATTTCCAGATGCGAACACATGTTTTGATCTTTAAACTGATTCACCAAATGCGAACTTAATAACACTACTGTTCAGTTCTTCAACCATGTGAAATCAAAAATCAATTCATCTTCTTCATATTAAACCCATATAGTGCCGCGAATCGATCATTGTACATTACACTTCATTCCAAATCAATGCTTCAAACATACGATATCCAATATCGATTTACAGATCGTGATTATCGTGTTTTTCAGATCGCGATCTCTTTCTAACATCGATGAATAAAAATTGATTTTGACTTTTTATGAAGCTTTGACTTTGCAAATGAACAATCAACAGACACAAATCTACAAATCTATTATCGATTTTCAAATCAATCAGAGGATAATTGATTGTTCTTGATCGATTTCATCAACAATTTGATGTTTTTCAAATTTTTGTTTAATCAAACTCGATTTCATCATATCCCATTCATTTGAAATCGAATCTAAGAATCAATCGACCGATCAAAATTGGTAAAACTAAATCTGATCTTTAGAACGAAGAGAGTGATCAACCAAAATCGGTAATGAACAATGAAACTCAAAAACTCATTGATTGAACCGAGAGTCAAGAACATCAGTTGCGTACAACCAATCTATGCACGAAATTAAGAGTCATGAAACAACGAATCATTTATCTGACTGAAGTAAATTTTCGGACTTTTGTTTTAAAGAAATTGGATCGAAAATCTGGATAAAAAAATTATTTCATGAACAGTATATGATCCACTTTTTGGGCTCAATTATTCGAATCAGATTCAATGGCATTTTGGGCTCCATTGATGAACAGTAACAATGAATAATGGACTGGATCTTTGAATAAACGAAAGTGATTTACTTTTGAATTTTTCTTTGGGCTTGAAATTCAATCTGATGAACAGTAAACTTGATTTTGTTTTTGGTTGGCTTTGATCTTAAAAAAATTATTGGATCATTAATGGGGTTTTTCAAGAAAAAATTTGATACAATGAATCAAACGATCAAAAATCAGGAACGCAAGGCACGATTCAAATGAAATTAAGAGAGATCATAGAGAGAGAGACTCACCAAAATTGTTCAAGTTGCGACAAAAATTTCCAAACCGAGAATCGTTCTTCAAAAGTCACGTTGATCGTGAAAACCAAGCTCTGATACCAATTGTAGTGACAAAGAACATGGTTTGGCATGCGGAATTAAAGCTTGCACAATTGAACATGGTGATTTGGGTGTTTAAGAGATATATTGAATGTATATGGTGTTACAAAAAAGATCTAGATCTAGACTACATAAATAACACACACTTACACACTCACTTTTACATCTCTTAAGCACACCTCTACAAGTGGTATGAACCCACTATTTATAGAGGTGTTTACATGTCTCTCTCTCACTCTAAGTAACAAATGGGTCTAAAGGCTAAAGCACCACATGCAAGTGGGTTTTACAAAAGTCAAACATTTACAAAGTCATGAATGAATAACTTTGCACCCCAACAATAAGTTCTTTCAACCAGTTCCATACCTTTGGGAAGCAAGGGTATATAAACACGATCATACATTACTAGTAAGCTACCGTAGGGGTAGTTTAGGAAGATACTAATACTATTACTAGAACAATGAAACATACAATGAGTCAGTTCATTCATGAGTCAATACGAGTAGTACACACAGTACATTACTATACATGCTACATAGAGAGAGAACACACATTACAGCTAGCACACGCAGAACATTACAGTACATACAGGCTAGACAGAGAAAGAGTACACTTTACAGTTAGCACATTCATTACATGTACATTCATGAAGTTATGTGAACCATTAAACGGGTCATGGCACTTCCTTCGTTGACTGTTTTTGTATCCAGAATCTCCTTAATTGGGGAGCGTATGAGTTTGCGTAGAGATCTATATTGGATTGACTATCCTACACCCTGTTGCTTGGTACAGTGGGACTTGCAAGTCTACGGGTGCCAAATGTCATTTCTTACGGCGTCTTACATCGTCGTTTTACTAGAGTCAGTAGCAGGATACTGGTCGATCACATGTTACTTAAAACGCCTTTTGTTTTTAATGTAGTTAGTACAACAGTAGTCACTTATTACAAATACTACGGTACTATGATATTTTCCCATTACATTCACTTCGTGAATATTCACATGATGAACGGTAATGTAAAAACTATATTTTTGGTTAATGATAGTCAGAATTGGGAAAACACACACTCTTACAAGAGACACGCGCACAGACACTAGATGCCTTGGTAGAAGACTACATTTAGCAGAAAACATAGGGTTTTATAAAAGAGTACAAAACATCTTATAAAACATGTTACAAACATTTTAGAAATGCTTTCATACAAAAAAGACACTAATATACTTATGATCTCACAAACATTAAAGTTGATACTCGCTTTCAAAATAACTTGTATTCTCAGGTCACCAGTAGACAGGTACAGGTGCCAGGTTTTGAGAAGAAGGAGTTCGTTCAAGACTCGTCTTTTATTTCGATGTGTATATTTTCATGTCTATATAACTTGATAGAACACACATGTATGAAATTATATTATTAATGCAATGGATGATATTGTTGCTTGTTTACTATTATTCATTGTTGTGATACTGTACATGACGTCCTCCGCCCCAGAACATTTCCGCCGTTCATGGTTTTGGGGTGTGACAAGTATGTACTTTGAAAATGGAGTTTAATATTCATGTATATATCTAGCAAGTATAACTATGATTTAGCCGACCGTCGGACTAGTGATCCTACCCTAATCCCGCAACCAAACAAGGAAAAGGAGACAAGGTATTCAGCAGTAGTCATAAGTCCGTTAAAGCATACTTATACATAAATGTATAAACGAATGTCATTTTATTAAACAACAATCTAAAATAGTTTAAAATAGTTTTTGAAATGATTTTAACAACAATTATTAGCATAAGAAATCCATTGTTTGTTTGTTTTCACATTTAAATGTTAACACAATTCTATTATGTGCTACTTGTATCCCCTAAAAGCATTTAAAAAGGTAAATTGTAGGGGTATGAACTCACCTTAAGTGAGTGATTCGATTTAATGTTCGATATAGGATGATAAGTTCCTTGAGTTAGATCCCGAGACAAAACAAGTCTTATAATGCATATTACATAGTATATAGGCTTTGAATTAGTGAATATAACCTCTAAGGCACTAAGGAAACAACCTAAGATGTAAGGAACACTTACAAAAGAAGTGTTAGAACCAAAATGAAGAAGTTGCTTGGTGTTTACGGCCAACCTTCGGTGTTCACGACCGCAACGAGTTTTTAGCCTTCGAAGACTCAAGGGTTTACGATTGTAAACCAGAAATGGAGAATGCTTGATTGAATAAAAGATGAACTTTTGAGATCCACAACAAGATTCGAAGGTGATACAAGGATCTTCGGTGGATAAATCGGAGAAGAGATAGGGTTTACAGTTGGAGACTTGAGAGGAAAAGATGGAGTTTGCGGTCAGAAGATAGGAAGTGAGGATAAAATCGGTCAAACCCATATATAGGGGTAGTGTTTGCTGTCCGAGGTGAGTTCACGGCCGCAAACTGACGGCTTACGGTCCAAAGAATGATCACGGTCTAAAGAGATTACGGCAGAGAACCGACGGTTTTCGGTTGCGAGACGATTTCGACTGCGAGTGGTTTCCTGTTCTGAGAGGTTCTTTTGATTTTTTAATGTTTTATGTCTCAAATTTCAATAACTCCTTTTTAACTAAGTGTTTAACATGCAAAGGTTATTCATCTACCCTTAATATTACATCGAAGAATAAGTTTGAATTTTATTGAATAAGTTTGACTTTATTTGAACAAGTTTGACTTTTACAGGAATAGAAATTTCGGGTTGTCACATCATCCCCCCGTTAAAGGGAATTTCATCCTGAAACTAAGACTAAGAAATATACATAGACTACGGGAAAAGATGAGGATACTTATGTTTCACTTGATCCTCCTGCTCCCAAGTGATTTCAGGTCCCCGTTTTGCATTTCAGTGGACCTTCACTATTAAAATACGATTTTTTTTTGGTTTTCTTGACTTCCCTATCCATAATCTCGACCGGTTCTTCCACGAAGTTGAGGCTCTCATTGATCTTGATTTCATCGAGTGGGATAAAAAGAGTTTCATCAGATAGACACTTCTTTAGGTTCGATACGTGGAAGGTAGGGTGTACATTGTTAAGTTCTTGAGGTAGTCGGAGTTTGTAAGCTATAGGGCCGATTCTAGCAAGAATCTCAAAAGACCCTATGTACGTTGGATTTAGCTTACCATGCTTTCCAAAGTGTATCAAGCACTTCCAGGGTGAGACCTTTAGTAGAATAAGGTCACCAAACTGAAATCTCAAAGGTTTCCGTCTTTTGTCAGTGTAACTTTTTTGTCGATCTCTAGAGGATTTCAATCGTTCACGAATCTGAACAATCTTCTTTGTTGTTTCCCGAATGATTTTCGGACCCATGAGAGTGCTGTCAGGAACTGGTCCCTTAGCTAGTTGTGTGTCACCCACCTCAGCTCGGCACAAATGGGATCTGCACTTCCGGCCATAGAGGGGTTCAAATGGAGCAACTTTGATACTATAATGGTAGTTATTGTTGTATGAAAACTAGACCAATGGAAAATGGACATCCCATGCTTTAACATAGTCAATCACACTAGTTAATAGCATGTCTTCCAATGTTTGTATCGTCTTCTCACTCTGTCCATCAGTTTGTGGGTGGTAGGCTGTAATCATGTCTAGCCTAGTTCTTAGGGACTTTTGTAGTGACTGCCAGAATCTTGAAGTGAATCTATTGTCTCTGTCAGATACGATAGATATAGGAACACCACGCAGTCATGCAATCTCGCTAGTGTATATTCCTGTTAGTTTCTCCATCTTGTCGATTTCTTTGATTGGCTGGAAGTGTGCAGACTTAGTTAACCTGTCTACAATCACCCAAATTGTATCACGACCACCCGTGGTCTTGGGCAACTTGGTTATGAAGTTCATTATAATCTACTCCCACTTCCACTCAGGTATCTCTGGTTGTTGTAATAATCTCGAGGGCTTTTGGTATTCGAACTTAACCTTGGCGCAAATAACACACTTACCATGAAGGTAGCAATTTCTACTTTCATATTAGGCCACCAATATAACTTTTTGAGATCCAGATACATCTTTTTTGAACCTGGATGAATGGAGTATCAAGTATTGTGCGCTTCTTTCATGACAACATCTCTGAAACCATCGAGCTTCGGTGTCTAGATCCAATCCATGAGGTATAAGGCTTTGTCACCCATGACTTCTAAGTTCTTATCCATCCCTCTAAGGGATTCACCTGACACATTTTCAGGTTTTAAGGCTTCCTGCTGATCCTCCTTAATTTTTGAGGACATATGCGAATAGATTGTCATAGTCAATGCCTTAACTCTACGACATGAGTACTCTTTCCGAATTAGGGCGTCAGCTACTACGTTGGCTTTATCAGGATGATAGCAAATTTCGAATTCGTAGTCATTTAGTAGCTCGACCCACCACCGTTGTCTCATGTTGATCTCTTTCTAGTCAAATTTATTTTGAAGGCTTTTGTGGTCTGTAAAGATAGTTCCTTGTACCATACAGGTAGTGTCTCCAGATCTTCAGGGAAAATACTACTGCTCGCAACTCAATATCATGAGTAGTATAGTTGACTTCGTGCGTATTATGCTATCTTGAGGCATAGGCGATGACTTTTCCCCGTTGCATAAGAACACATACAAGCCCTTGGTTGGATGCATCACTGTATACCACGAAATCATCTATTCCTTCTGGGAGGGATAATATCGTTGCGCTGCATAAGTCTTTCTTCAGCGTTTGAAACTCCTTTTCTTGTTTCTCATCCCAGTCAAAGGTTACACCTTTATGCGTCAATATAGTAAGTGGTTTCACGATCCTTGAGAGGTTTTGTATGAATTTGCGATAATAGCCAGCGAGGCCTAGGAATTGATGGATTTCTGTAGGCATCATTGGTGTCGACCAGATCTCGATGGCCTTGATGTTGGAAGGGTCTACATGAATTCCCTCTTAACTAACCATGTGACCCAAGAATTCGACTCTTCGAATCCAAAATACGCATTTAGAGAACTTCGCATAAAGTTTCTTCGCTCGTAGTATTTCCAAGATCTATCGTAAGTGTTAGCTATGCTCCTCCGTACTACGAGAGTAGATAAATATGTCATCGATGAATACAATAACGAACTGATCTAAGTAAGGACGGCAAACCCGGTTCATTAATTCTATGAATACTGCGGGCGCATTGGTTAATCCGAAAGGCATCACTACAAACTTGTAGTGACAATAACGAGTTTGGAAACTGTTTTGGGAACATCTTCCTCTAACACTCATAGCTGGTGATACCCAGATCTCAAGTCAATCTTTGAAAAGTAGGTTACTCCTTGAAGTTGGTCGAACAAGTCGTCTATATGTGGTAGAGAGTATCAGTTCTTAATGGTAAGTTTGTTTAGCTCTCTATAGTCGATGCACATATGGAACGATCCGTCTTTCTTCTTTACGAACAAGACCGGTGCTCCCAAGGGTGAGAAGCTTGGTCTAGTAAATCCCTTGTTGAGAAGTTCGTTAGTTGACCGGATAGTTCCTATATCTTAGTTGGTGCTAGTTTGTAAGGGGATTTGGCTACAGGGGTAGCTGCTGGAATTAAGTCCATTCTGAACTCGACTTGATGTTGTGGTGGCAATCCTGGAAGTTCTTCAAGAAAGACATCGAGAAATTTGTGGACTTCTGGGATGGTCGTTATGTCATTCACCGTTTGGTTCACGTCAACCACGTGAGCAAGGAACACATGATATTCCTTTCGTAAGTACTTCTAGGTTTGAATACTTGAGATGATTTGAATGTTCATTCCTCGTTTGTCGCCATAGATAAATAGAGTTTTGCTATTCGGTATATTAAGACGAACGGCCTTCTCAAAGAACAAGATGTGAGCACGATGAAGACTCAACCAATCCATGTCGATAATGACGTCGAAACTTTTAATTGAGACAGGCATCAGGTTGATTTGAAATGAATAGCTATCTAAAGAGAGGGTACATCCTATGTATATACCGTTAGTGCTCTCAGTGTTCCGGGTAACCATTTATACGGTGAAGGTTTCTTTTAGTGCTTGTGGTTGTTGGTTAAGTAAGTGTGCAAATTTTTGATTCATGAAACTCCTCTCTGCTCCACTATCAAACAATATGCATGTATAAGAGTTATTGAGGAGAAACGTACCCGTGAGCACTGTAGGGTCTGCCACGACTTCCTCATGGCCAATAGCCAAAACTCTTCCCACTCTGCCAATATTCCTCGTCTTTGGGCAGTTGCGCTTGAAGTCACTGCACCCGTAGCAGGCCTGGCCTGCTCCAGTACCATGGACCTGGGTTGGTCTTGCCGGTGCCTTACAGAAACGGGCAGTGTGCCCATTCCTGTTGCAGTTAGCACAGTGCATCTCTCGGCAGGGTCCATTATGATGGAAGTTGCACTTGCTGCATTTTAGCAGACTCCCAGCGAACTGCTTTACTGGTGTAGGGACAATAATGGTTGTTGTGGCATGAACAACCACAATCTGTTGTTTCTTGGCAAATTTTTGCGTTGATTGGTTCTTCTTCTTATCCCAAAACTTCCTCTTGTTATCGTTTGATTTGGTCGGTTCTAGGACAGCAGGAGTAGTTACCTGAGGATGGATTCCATGGTCAATCAGTCGTTGTGCCAATTTTTTCGCACTGTCTAATGTAGTGGGGTTTAAAGCCAATACGTTCCCCTAAAATGGAGGTACCAGTCCCCATATGTACCTCTCGATCTTTTTGCCCTCCGTGCGGACCATCCCCGGATAAAAAGCCACCATATCATTGAATCTAGTCGTTTAGGCTACTATGTCAGAACCTTGCATTGTAAGACTCCAAAGTTCTTGTTAAAGTTTCTGAACATTGCCCCTCGGGCAGTATTCCCCTGTCATAAGATCCTTAAGTGTTTCCCAGCCCATCGCGTTAGCCACTATGAGAGTAAGTGACTTGACATGACCATTCCACCATGTGAGGGCTCTGTCGGAGAAGGTGTAGGAAACAAATTTTTCTTTGCTTCCTTCTGGGCAGGAGCAGATCTCGAAGATTGACTCAGTTTTCACAAACCATTACAACAATGCAATGATTCACCCAGTACCATCAAAGGCTTTGGGTTTGTAGTTGGTGAAGTCCTTGTATGAACACTCCCTAAGGTGTCCATAGCTATCACTTTAGGTAGGATTAATACCCATTGCACCCCCGTTAGTACTGATAGTGTTGATTTGAGTTAAGGTTGACGTTACATCCACAGTCACTGCAACTTGAAAAACTACAAGATCAAATTGAGGTGGAGGTGGTGGTTGAGTTGGAGTTATTGGCAAATTGCGCCTGTTCGATTTGCGAGGAGGCATCTTTCAACTATAAGTTTACAAAAATGGAGATAATTGTAAGAATTCAATAGTGAGCATAATGAGAGTGTTCTTTCAACTAATTCACCATAGTTTAACATGTAAATGATTGCAATAGAGATCTACCACTAGAAAGATGAAGGAATTTGGGTAGAGATTTTCCTAGAGAGTTAGATGTCCATCAATAACATTGGTATTATAGATGTATGGAGTTGGGGAAAATTGACCTTGTAGTAGGTCTACAACATACCAATAGAGAAAACTTTGACAGCATAAAGACTTAATGAAACTTGAAAGTTCAAGGTCTAAACATAAGTAGGAAAATAATACTAGAGTCTAAAGGTAGACTTAATCTATATCCAAAAGAGAGAGTAGAGTATGCTCTATTAGCGAGAAGTTACGTTCTTGTTGGCACTAGATTTTGCCCTGGATTCAGCTAGTTGCTGTTCTGTTTCCTACACACTTCTTTTCAATGCCACTTGGTGTCGGTGTGAGTCCTTGTTAATTCTTGGTCATTGGTCAGATGGCAGAGACAAACTTTGTTGACTCCTGAGTTAGCATGAATTTCCTTGACTTGTTCGGAGGTTACTTTTCCTTGTTCAACATGGCGAGCGACACGACGAACCAAGATAGGTAGGATTCTGTCAGCTGAGCCTCCCCCACTCAAGTTGTAGAAGATTTGATCTCCATTGAAAGTAGGTGGTTATCCCTGCTCGTCGCTTCACCTTCCCAAGTTTACTTCCTAAAAAGGCGTCAGGCCTTGAAAATCCTGTCGAGGGTTAGGATTTTGGGCAACTAGCGGCGAATTATAGACCCCGGCTCCGAGTCAGAGTATTCTTGAATCTCATCTTTGTTCTCCTCCTCAGAACTCTCCTCGAAGTCTTCTTCCTCTGGGACTACCGAGTTATCTTCTTGTGGATCAGCATCGAGCCATCCACCATTCCCTAGATTGGGAAAGTACGGGTCTCCCGGCAGATGAAATCCAGCCATGTTATCTATGCGAAAATAGGGGTGTAAGAAACATATAATCGATGTATTCATAAATATAATTATAGGATGATCCTTACCAATTACTTCTATACTTACATAGTGCATACCAACTATATATAACTAAAGACAGAATAGAAGTTCAAATAAGTGATCCTACTCTAAGACCACAACCAAACAAGGAACATGAAATAAAGCGAAGATCACAGATTCTAAGTCTATAACATATTGGTCACATATAACCTAATCGTATCCACTCAACAACTATAGACCTACTGGTAAGGGTCGTTTTAATTTTTTTTAGGATTTCAAAGCACTCCATGGATGATGACAATGGGCCCCCGTGATGAAGTGTTTGTTAAAAGCCCAAGACTTTCCTTTTCCCTATAAATAGTCATGTATTATTCATAATTAGGGTTAAGAGTAAGGAAAAATGTAGCCACCACGTGTGGTTTCTTATGTAGTGTTAGATTTTTTAGTTATTCTGAAAGTGTAATTTATTCCGCATGTTTTGAATAAATCAAGTGACCATTCGACATATCTTCATTATTTGTGTTTGTTCTTATTTTTCTCATCTTGTTCATCAAATCTCAATTAGGGTTTTAATCCTAACCTTTTTCACATAAGTAATTATAGTACAACAAAATACTCCTATAGTATTTTAAGTTTATGTTATGTTCTAGTGTTTCTTTGTAGTGTAGTTGTTAAGTTTTTAGACTTGTTGCAACACCACAACCATTCCTAGGGATATGCTAATCACTTCTCGGATAGATATAGTTGTTCAGACTATATCAATCTCAAACCTGATTATATATCCCCAAGCCTACATGTGTTGTTCAACAATCAAAATACTTTTGTTCTGTTCTAGTATGACATGGCTCTAGTATGAATGCATGTATGTATACTTTAGTAAAATATTTTATTACTTAAAAATTATAACTCTTGGTCAGAGTGTTTTAATCCCAATGTGCTTATTGTTGTATATCTTTTATGGGTTGATATACTTAGTTCACTATAAACAATGCTCTCATACCAATCTGTCACACCTCCAAACCGAGAACGTCGGAAACATTCGGGGGCAGAGGACATCATGTACAATATCATAACAAAGCACAATAGTAAAATAAGTAAAAACATCCATTGCAATAATAATATAGTTAATACAACTGTGTTCTGTGATCAGTTGTATGACACCAAAAATGTATAACTAACAAAATAAAAGACGAGCCTTGAACATCCTCCGTCTTCTCAAAACCTGGTCCAGTATACCTGTCAACTGGTGACCTGAGAATACAAGTTATTTAGAAAGATATTATCAACATTTAAGATGGTGAGTTCACAATTATTTTAGTTTCAAGTGTTTGCATTTGTTTCATGAAAATGTTTGTATATGTATAGTAAAAAGTTTGTATACTTCCCAGAAAATCCTATATTTTCTGCCTAAATAAAAAGTAGTCTTCTACCAAGACCCAACTGTTTGTATGTTCTTTTCTCTTGAAAATAGTGTAAAATTTATGTTTGTATTTGAAATAGTATAAATGTTTATTTTCCATATTTGTAAAACTATCTTTACACGAAAAATAGTATGCATTTCTCATGTGAGAATATCACTGTATGAATGTAATGGAAAAATGAAGATTTATAGTAGTATTGTATAAATATACACTATTGATGCATTAACTAACTTGAAAACCAAACTGGTTAATCTAGGCTAAAATGTGATAAGGTTATAACCATACTTGATAGACTAGTATAAAACACAACGTTCTTCAGGCATCGAAATTGGTATGACATTTGTCACCCGTAGACCTGCAGGTCTCACTGTAGCTAGCAGCAAGGAGTTGGATGGTCAATCCCATATAGATCTATATACAAACTCACGCTCTCCTCCAGGAGACTCTAGTTATAAAACGTGACATAGCAAGAATATTTCTATGCCATGAAATAGCATCTCACATTTTAGTTATCTTTTTTGTTGTTATAGTATGTAAGTTCCTTCTTGTTCTTGTAAATGAATAGTATACTTTGTAATGAATAGTAATAGTATATATGTATTGACTCATGTATTGTTCAAATGTTCTACAAATAGTATGTAGTGATCCTCTAAATTATACGTATTATAGTTTACTAGTATATGTGTTTGAACTGTTACTGACTTGTAGAAAAGACTAATTTTCCCAAAGTCTGCAACAGAGTTAAGTATGTACTTTGAAAATGGACTTTAATATTCATGTATATATCTAGCAAGTATAACTATGATTTAGCCGACAGTCGGACTAGTGACCTTACCCTAAGCCCACAAACAAACAAGGAACATGAGTCAAGGTATTTAGCAATAGTCCTAAGCTCGTTAAAGCATACTTATACATAAATGTATAAACGAATATGATTTTAATAAACTGCAATCTAAAATAGTTTAAAAGAGTTTTGAAATGATTTTAACAACAATTATTAGCATAAGAAATCATTTGTTTCTTTGTTTTCACATGTAAATGTTAACATAGTTCTATTGTGTTCTACTTGTATCCACCCCTAAAAGCTTTGAAAAAAGGTAAATTGTAGGGGTATGAACTCACGTTAAGTGAGTGATTCGATTGAATGTTTGATACAGGATGATAAGTTCCCCGAGACAAAACAAGTCCTATAATGCATATCACATAGTATAAAGGCATTCAATTAGTGAATATAACCTCTAAGGCTTTAAGGAAACAACCTAGGATATTAGGAACACTTACAAAAGAAGTTTTAGAACCAAAATCAAGAAGCTTCTTGGTGTTTACAGCCAGCCTTCGGTGTTCACGGCAACAAAGAGTTTTCGGCCTTTGAAGACTCAAGGGTTTACGGTTGTAAACCATAAATAGAGAATGCTTGATTGAAGAAAAGATGAACTTCTGATGATCCACAACAAGATCCGAAGGTGATAGAAGGATCTTTGATGGATAAATGAGAGAATAGATAGGGTTTACGGTTGGAGACTTGAGAGGAAAAGATGGAGTTTGCGGTCAGAAGAGAAGAAGTGAGGATAAAATCGGTCAAACCCATATATAGGGTTAGTGTTTGCAGTCTGAGGTGAGTTCACGGCCGCAAACCGAAGGTTTACGTAACGAAGCATGATCATGATCCGAAGAGATTACGATCAAGAACTGAAGGTTTTCGGTTGCGAGACGATTTCGACGACGAGGGGTTTGCGGTTCTGCGAGGTTCTTTCGGTATTTGAATGTTTTAAGTTTCAAATTTCCACAACTCCTTTTTAACTAAGTGTTTATCATGAAAAGGTTATTAATCTACCCTTAAGACTACCTCAAAGAATAAGTTTGACTTTTATTGAATATGTTTGACTTTATTTGACCAAGTTTGACTTTTACATGAATAGAAATTTTGGGTTGTCATGCACTGCAGCTATGTCTAAAACACCTAGACAAACTATAGACGCATACATGACAGTCTTGCCTCAATACCTACTTCCAACGTATGATCGACTGTGGATGGTTTGAATAACCTAGTTATTCGGGAAGTCAAAACATGCAAAGTGAAACACATGAATAATGCTAATCCTATATGGTCCCAAAACGTTTGAGTCCCATATTGATTAGTAATTATTCATTGTATAATGTTTCGAATAATCAACTTAATACTTGAATTAAAACAATAGTTGTCCCATGCTCCAAGAAAGCACACTATGTTTGTCTATGGTCCTTACTATGTGAAATAGATCAATTGACAACATTTCAATCATGGTAATTTCACAATTCCAAATCCTTATTGAAAGTATGAGAACTCCAAATTCTTGTCACTGCTAAACTTTCATCTAATGCAGCCTTTGTAATGTCATGGTACCAAAAGCCACAGAGACTTGACCAACGATATTACAAAACTTTCCAGTGGAGTTGATAACAAATCAATTCCAAGGAAGGGAAGACCCAAATTCAAAGTACATTCTTTTGAACACCATTCTTGCATTAAGTTTCCTAATCTTAGATAGTTTTAAACAATAACTTCCACTTACGGAAACATTTCCATATTCCCATTTTTACTATCACCTCTGAACAGGAGTTTCCTCTTTTCAGAATATGTCAATATGGTCCATCGATTTTATACTTCTAACTACAAGCAACCAATCCTCGGCGAACCTTAGATTTTCCTTAATAGTTGTTAACCACTTTAGTCATATCCAGTTCTAGTCCTTTTTCCCTCTAGGCATTTGGAAATTTTAGAACGCGAGAATATTATAGCATATGCAATCGATCCTATACCCGAAGCATATGGCATGCAATTCATAATGTCTAACATAAATACATGATACTTGACCAGTATTTTGCTACAATATTTCTATTTTCCATGTTCTCATAATTAGAATTATGAAGAGGGATGTCGTAATCATAATTGAATTTTCAGAACGCAATTAACATTTCCATATAGAATTTCCTTATGTCGAATCTTTTCAACATAACATTCATATATGTCATTGACTAAATTTGATTAAAACTCAATCTAGTCTTTTTAGAATTTGAAATTAAGTATAACTTCCTCTCCCTTAATTATAGCAAAAAAAAAATTCAAACCCTGAAACTTTGCGATTTGAAACATTTTGTTTTTCTATAATAAACATTGCTAACTTGCAACACTAACCATAATAATTATGCCCCCACTAGCATAATAATTATTATCTTACTAGCATAACACTTATGCTCCCAATGGCTTTGATATGTAATCAGAAATAAGCTAGACTTCTACAAATCAATACTTATTGACTTTCATTACCAAAGTTCAGATTTCTGACACGAGATGTTTCGATAAGACTTTATCTAGGATTATAAAACCCATACACCTTTCCGTAGATAGCTCACATGTGTGTCTAAATAATTTTAGAACTTACATAAATAAGTATCAAATGTTTAGACTCTTTTCCATTTCTCATAATTTCAAATTATGAAGAAGGATGTCGTAATCCTAATCAAATTCGAGAACGCAAATATCACAATTGCTAACTTTTAAAATCTACTTAGTGAAAGCGTTTCCTCAAAATCATTTTCATGAATTAGAGAGAAACCTTATGACACTTAGATTTTATGGTGTATGTGTTCCTATCCATGTGAATTTTTCATAACCATAATCACAAGACAAGGTTAGGCACAAATTCAAACCCATATGGACTGAACTTTTTCAATCTTAATTTCTTGCCACATGACAGCTCAAGGGCATACCATTGCTTCCAAGTTGTTATGCAAACAAATGATAACTCATAGAACTCACATGCATAGTCAACTTAACTGGAATGGGCACAGAAACAAGAACATGTCAACACGATAGACTATAAACCCCAAGTCGTGTGCTAGTGATTAAAAATAGGTTTATTCTTGATTAGTTCTTGAAACCTGTGAAGATCTTTAAGACTCCTACTGACCTCTTGACATAGGAGATTCTCTTGATATCATCTATTCCTTGACAAACAATTTTTCAAGAGTTAGTGCGGATTCTAATGAAAACTAACACTTCACACCATTAGCCTTAGTTGGTCTTTGTCCTTACCAAGACACCACAGCTTACCAATTTCAAATGTACAAGAGTAAAAAACATTTTATTCTACATTTGATAAGTGTTATAAACCTTTCTTAAGATTATGCCACTCGAGGCTCATGGTTGGAGTATGAATCTAAGACTTGATTTTGGAACGAAGTATGATTCATCTTTTTGATTTAAGCATTCCAACAATTCACGATTCCTCTTCTTAGCCATACAAATGAACTAAGATATCCTGAGAGAATTAATTGTGATAAGGTTTTCCATAATCATTAAGATGATCATAAAACAAGGTACTAAAGTACTCTCCCATCTTTTCAGATTTGAGAAACTTTTATCTTTCTGGCTAATTTGATTCTTCTCATTTGTTCAACCATACATTGAAACCTTTCCAATGTTTCAGAATTATACTTAAACTTGTAAGTATAACCATATATAATAAACTTTTGTGGTGGACCTGACCAGCGCACACCCAGTGTACCCAATCCCCTAGTCCTTAACTTGACTCGCATATACATGTGAAAAAGTAATTTGTCTTTATTTAACAAAGATGAAGGTTCTCATTCATCACACACTACAAGTTGCATGATTCCAAGTTTCTATCCAACTAAAACTTGGATGATGAGAATGTTTCCTTATTTGGTAAATTTTGACACTACCACAAACGAAAGAATCAAATTCATATTGCTAACATAGAAACATACAAACATAAATTTTCACAAATGCCATTTCTAGAGATATAATGAAATAAAAACAAAATTTTATTTATTTATAAAATTAAGAAAAAAATTTCCTTACAATGAAATTACAAATGAAAACTATGTTATTACAAATTTCTAAGCAATGTATCATAACTCTTTAAGTAGCAGCTCAAAAATCCCATCATCAATCCTTGCGATTGAAATCCATCTCAATGACCAGATTCAGCATACTCTTACTTTAAGCTTCCTTCCTTTTGCATGATCCTACAAAACATCCAAATGCAACCTTGTCACATTATGTATTAAGAATCAAAAATTAGGAACTTAATAGTGTTAGATAGTGGACTTACCTGAAGCAGAACCATACAATCTGACTAAAGTTCTCAGGTAGTTAGGGCAGCTTCGATTCCAATGTCCCTTTCCCTGGAAATAGAAACAAACAGACTCATTAGGACTGACATATGGAACAATCTCATATTTAGTCTTTCCCTTATGATCAACACTTTTGATCATGGCCAATTACTTTCCTTTAGGAGAAGGAATCATTTCTTGGATATCCATGTCATTGCCCATGTTAGCTTGAGAGGTAGATCTTCTAGTCAAATTTGCTTGACCATTGCGTCAAATCATTGTTGATTCAGCAGCAATTAGCAAATAAGTAAATCAATAAGGGTCATGATGTGATCTGTCACATAGTAGTCCTTAACAAACTCATTATATGACTCAAGAAGTGACTGAAGAACCCAGTCAATAGCCAACTTCCTTGGGAACATGACACCCAACATTCTCGGCCTGTCAGTGTGTGACTTCATATCCACGACATGTGCACACACACAATTTCCATCCTTGTGTTAGCTATCTAATAGGGCTTGAGTGATCTTGAACCTTTCAAGTCTTTGATCTTTTGGGTAGGGGGAATAATTAGAGGATGTGGATGAAGTAAACTATGATTTCCATTTCCACTAATGCACGACAAAGTGATTAATCTTTCACCTTGATCGCCACGTAGGATATCATCTTAAAGACGAAAGCTTGTTCCAAAAGATTTGGTAAGGCCATAGTTGTCTGCACTAGACATCTACAATGGGAGAAATTTAAGTTAATTGATTTAAGTCGTTAATATAACACCCAAATGAAATACTAAGGCTAGGACCCAACACAATATTTTACAAAGAGGAATGTCGTAATCCAATTGCAAAGTATTTGAAGGTAGGTAAATGATGATTACCAATTTCCACCATGAAAAACGAAATTGATTATTAAGTTTTAAATGGACTGAAATTCCTAGATCCTTTAAGAATCATCAAATTTTTCAATGACATGTTTAAATCTCGATTGTGCACTTCAAGTTTGTGTCTGGGATGCCGAGGAGCACAAACAAGGTGTGAATAACTGCGCAAATTAGCTTGGTACACCCAATGTTACAAACCACCTAATCAATGTGTCAGTTAACTACAAACGCTCCATTGATCTATAATTAACATCAAGCTCCGCTTTGCCACACACTATTAGTCCTAGATTAGTGTGCCGGTTAACCACGCACGCTCCATTAACGATTTAACAAGTTGTAAAGAGCAATTTTAACGAATAGCACCATTTTCACATTTTTCCTAAAGTAACTAAGATTAGGAATTTAATAAAAGTTTAGTTACTTTATAATTATAATGAGAATTAATTTCCTATCCTACCCATTCGGCTAACGACCCTCCACCAGTCAACGAAGCGATGGGTGAGAGTGGACACCTATTAAACTGTCATTTTATAGGCAGTAACCTTATACCCCCTTATAGACCGGATTCATGAATGAGACCTACTAACGGTAAGACTGACTTATTCTTATATATATATATATATATATATATATATATATAATTGTAAACTTATAATAATATAATAGTATAAGGGTTGAAATTTAACTTTTAAAATTCTAGGTTTAATTTGGAATTAAAGTATTCATAAGTGAAACTTTACAAATTCCAAAACTTGAGGACATGTTTTGAAACTTGTCAAAACTTTTGGTTTCCATAACTTATGAGTTTAATATGGTTTTTATGAAAAACTTTTCAAGTTCCATAACTTGAGGACAAGTTATGGAAGACTTTAGAAACATTTAAAAGAAAACCTTTTCATTTTTCATAACTTGAGGACAAGTTATGGAGTTCATAAATGGCATTTAGATCATATTTTTTTAACTAACATAAATTATCAAATAATATATCTATGATCTAACTAAAGTCATAAGTCAAGATAATTCATATTAACCATTTGAAAGAAATTAGCCTATCATATAAACTAATACAAATCTTGAAACTATGATAATTATCTTTTATTTTGATGAGGATAATCATTACCATAGCAACAAAATCAAATTTGACAAACAAAAATATTTTGTGGAAATGATCCTAATCCAAAACAGGCCAAAAAATTGATAATTTTGCCCATTGAACAGTCACCACCTCGTGGTAATTTTTACCACCTCGTGGTGATCAGGAAGATTCCAAAAAAACAATTTTTCTTGCTTTAAAAAACAATAAATATCAAGAATAATAGAAACCAACCCTAGGTTCTGATACCACTGAAGGTTTTAAGTATACCACAACATCCTATGGTGCACATACAACCCTAAATGCTTTGGATCTATGTTTTCTCTAATTATACATGCAATATTGTTTCTAAAGCATTAACCCTACAAGTAGCATGTAAATGACATAATCAACATAAAATTGAGTTATGGAGTTACCTCTTTGTTGTAGCTTGTAGAATTTCTTGAGTTTGGCCTTTACGAACTTAGTGCCCCAAGTGATACACCTCAAATGGAATCGCAACACACCTAGAGCAAAGGAGACTTTTCAGAGAGTATTTCTTGCACCAAAATCGACTCAATGATATCCAACAACACTAGTGTGTCATTTTGGATGCTAAGGGGCTTCTTATATAATGTGGCAATATTAGCATTACACCATGTAAACCATAATGTGCATGACCTTCCATATTCCTTAGGCTCCATGGGTTTAAACCTCCATGGATCATCCATGCGTTGACACATGGGTTTAGCCCAACCTAAAGAATCATGGGTCATTGGCCCACACCATAAGAATGAATCATTTACCAAATCAATCCCCATATATTTAATAAGTCTCTTTTGATCACAAAGTTAATTCCTAATTAATTCTTGATCAATACTAATTAAATCATGTGATTTCATATTAATTAACTTATAATGTATTAACAAATCATAAATAACCTCATCTCAAAAGGCCATCCTATCAAACTGTCCTGGTGATATGCAACCCAAAAGGACCATGCTACTCTCAGGTCAAGTACATATCGATTATCTTTATGGGCTTAGACACCTAATCCACCAAATGCTACTTCAAGATCTGACTTAGCAATCATAGCTTTCAAAAGTCGTTGTCTACTCTGACCCAGTCAATGGCGCATCCTTTAGATAAGGGATCATATATTCCTCTGCTCTCAAGATATCTATGCGGACAAATGCATGGAACATAGTCATACTTATTGTCCTGGAATTTGTTTCCCGATTTCTGATTCGTCTGAAATTTAATATAACTGAAAAAATCAATTTACTTCTGACTGGGCCCCGCGCACAGTCAAAACATAATCATCGAGGGGCCCAATATATCTCTTTTAATATTTTTAGGATAAAAGCAAGAGATAAACTTTGACATTATATTCTTGTACTAACTACACATCAAATCATGCACAACGACACATTTTATAACATCAAGTTACTAATGCATTTTCATTCCATCAATGCACAGCCAACTCGTAGTCAACAACTCAAATATCTTGGTTTGAAGATTATATGACATTATCGTCTCACAATTACTAGTGATAAATTCCATGAAGTAATTTAGGTGAGCACAAGTTGAATCTAATACTCAAATCTTATTTCAAGAGCACTCATGATTAGTGTAGCAAACTTTTGCTATGTCTAATGCCTTAGACAATGTACAAGCCAACTCATGATAGTCTATCCTCATTACTTACTTCCAAAGTATGATCGACTGTGGATGCTTTGAATAATCATATTATTCTAGAAGTCAAAACATGCAAAGTGAAGCAATAGTAAATAATTGACACAAGACAGTAACTTTACTTATAAATAAAACTCATTTTATTTAATCATCAAATGTCAATTACAATTTAGCTATTACAAGTTTCTATTTATCTAAACACTAAAACTAATATCATCTGTTTGCCCAATGCCCCTTGCATGATGCAAGTGCTTAACCTTAGTCAGTGCCTTCGTAAGGGGATCTGTTGGGTTGTCCTCTGACGATATCACTACTAGAAAAACAGCCATTTACGACACGCAATGTGTGTCGTAAAACGCTCAGACGACACGCAAATGCGTGTCAAGGAAGGCCCTGTCATAACGAGAGACGACACGCTTTTGCACGTCGTCTATTTACGACGCGCATTTACGACGCACATTTATGACACGCATTTACAACGCGCAGTTATGACACGCAATACGTATCAAGGAAGGTCCTGTCATAAAGGAACACGACACGTATTTGCGTGTCGTAACCTTACGACTCGGGTGTTTATGACACGCAATGCGTATCAAGGAAGCCCCTGTCATAAATGAAGATGACACGCATTTGCGTGTCGTAAACTTCAACAACCATTTACGATATGCATTTACGACGCATCTTTACGATACTCATTTACGCATAATACAAAAATATGTAAACAAATATATACCAAAACAATCAATTTCATCCAATAACATCATGTCAAAAAATTATAATACATTGATATTAAAGAGATCTAGTTGTACATTGTTATTAAGAGGTTTTCTCTAAAAATATAACCTAATACTACATTGCTATTAAGTGACACCTTGTTTTAGATATTGACGATCTTGGAATACTCTCTCTATGGTGCTAGTGTTTTCTTCCACAGTTTCCTTCAATTGGATAGCATTCACCTATACATGGAATGGAATGGAATAATGAAATAAGCAATGGAATGGAATGAGTCATTCCATTCCAATTTCATATGAACTTCACATTATATATTTGTATAAAAAAATTAATTGATCTCACCTTTATACGATAAAGAGGAGCTGTAAATACATCATTTAATATGAAGGAATCATTGTCATCCACTTCCGCCCCTTTTGGAATCTGAGTAAAACATCAAAATATGTATCTCATTTTCCATAAAGATAAACACAATAACAACATGACTCATATATGTCTATGGTTTTGGAGTCAGAGGGAGTACTGAAAACATATATATTGCTAATAACAAATTCCATTTGACACAACCCACTAAATAATCTTATCAGAGAATTGAAGTCTCTAGTAACCTGATTATTCAACAAATAAGTCGATTAGGTGATGAATCTCTAGATCTTCATAGCAAGTTATAGAGGTAATAAGTTTTTACTCAAAATTGATAGATTTACCTGTGGAGATGATTTCTTTGGTGTTCAACCATCCTTCTTAATTTTGGTCCAAGTTGGACCGTTTTACCCTTGGTACCTGGAGATTCAATGTAATCATGTGTGTGTGTTTGTTAGTGTGTGTGTGTGTATACCTACACATATATTGTCATTTTGAATAGCACACATGAAAAAGTAACATGAACTACCTTGTGTTACTGTCAAAGAAACCAGCAGTAATGCTCTGATTAGCAACTCCAAGTTTGTACTCAGCTGAACCTCTAACTTGTTCTTCAACTAATTCAACCTTACATCAAAACATTTTTAATGAGTTGAAATGTACTTTTAAAGAAGACATGTTAACCTAAAAGATTCCTAAGTAGTGATGTGAATGTGAGGTGAACATTTCGTTTCTAACCGAAGAACAAATACCTCCTTCTTCTGACCAATTCTGTGAGATCTAGCTTGTGCTTGCAAATCAACCTAACCACACACATACACATAAAACCATTAAGAATAAGTGAAAAATCAAATTACTACCAAAATATAATTCTTTTTTTTAAAGTGTATATGTATTTAATTATTGCCTGTGGGTTCCAGTCCGTGTAAAAAATGATAACTGTATCAGCAGCTTGAAGATTGACTCCAACGACTCCAGCAGTATACTATGAAATAAAAAAGGTTGTATAGAATAATAAATGAAATTAAAAAAATAGAATAGAACCAAAATGTTGATTACCTGAGATGGAATATGAAAAATGGAGATCCATGTTTGTTAAACTGGTCAATTAAGGAGCCACGATCACCACCACTTGTATGCCCATCTAGGGCAAAGGTACATGTATTGTTTATAATATAAATAATCCTCCATCACACCAAGCAGCCTAGTCAATAAAAGCATCTAAACAAAAAATGATAACTGATATTACAAGATAACTGACATATTACAAGTTTTTCAATTCTATAATCAAAAAGATAATTACAAAGGGAAAATTAAGGTAAATTACTCGACTCGAAAAAATTCAGTGGGAATATAATATTATACCCAATGATCTGTAGCTTTTAGCTTGGGTAGTAGTCGATCTAACATCTCAAACTTGCCTCCACTCCTTTGACTTGTAACACTGTCTTTCTGATTGGGTCCAAATGATGAGATGTCATTGCAGCATCCACCAGCTCCAAAATACTAGACAAAGGATTCGACTCTTATACATAATAGGTTTGACTCTTGACTTGAGTACAATTTGTTAAATATTACCTCTGGTAACTAGTTTGGAGCCCAAGCTTTAGTATCATGCCAGAGACAACAAGCCTAGCAAGGGGATCAAGAAACCTCACCCCAAGAATAGATCCACCTGAATCATGAATGAACGAATGCATACCCATTTTAATATGTCAAATCAAGTGCTTAATGTTTCTTACTAACCCTATAAGAGCAACAAGTGATGAATAACCATCTGCACGATGATGCCATGAATTTGCTTTCATCAATCCACTGTCAGGCCTTTCTCCTGCCCTCTTTGTTATCCAGTATAACCTGCATTGCATCCCTAAACCCATACAAAACTGAAAACATCTCTCAAGGGATCTCATCTATGGGTCATTAGAATTAGAGTACAAGTACAAACCCTTCTTTAACAGTAATTGCAAGCTAGCACAGGATGATTCATGTCAATCCCATGATCATGCCCATGCCCATGCCCATGCCCCCCACCTACATGATGATCAGAAGCTGCTAACAGTACCCACCACAAAGATTTGCAGCAGAGCTGCACATTCCTCTTCAGTTACAATTTGCAATTCCAAACACTCCTGCATCTCGGAATCAATGGCATCACAGTCGGCTTTATCATCTCTCAAGGAAACAGAAAGAAGCTCCTTGTTCCTCTCAGCTGATGCAAGACTATCACTAACCCTTTCTGCAGTCTCAAAATCCTCAGACTCCACAGCTTCCTCCAGCTCCTTCTCCATTTCACCAACATGTATAGAAGCTGTTATAGAAGCTGTAATATCCAAGTAGAGTATTAAACAGAACATAAATTAAACTACACCAACATGTATAGATAAGTTTACTCACTTGAACATACCTTGGTGAAGTAACCAGCCAACAAAGCACTATGGGAACGGGTTGGCTCCAGGAATAAGAAAACTAGATCGATTAGTTGAACGTTTTGGGTCTGAAGAAGGAAATCATGTGAGAGAGTGTCATAAAGAATATATTTATGTAAAGATAGGGAAGAGTGCTCAGATCGCCAATTACTCATTCTCTTCCATCTGATCCCTAACTCTTTTAATCTCTTGTGAAACTATCTCATGCAAAGGAACAAAATGAATAATAGCTCTGTTATTTAGAACTCTTCAGCTATCTTTAACTTTCTACAATGCAAGAACAAAAGTGTAATAATTATAAAAAAGTTAACAACAAACACTAAGAGGGAGTTCATCATTGTCCCTTTCAATGATTTAGTCCTTAAAAATAACATTGTTTATGACTTTTTGTTTAGTCTTATCATACAGGAACATATGTAATTTTTAAGAATGTATTGATCTTTACAAAATCAGTGGATCCAAAACAGGCTTCAAATGACCATGAACTGCAAACCCGCAAATTGTGAAAATAAAGTGCAATCTGAACTAAATCTTATTGTCATATAAGTCAGATATGAAAAAAAAAGTATTGCATCTGCACATAATGAGATGTCAATAAGAGAAGCATTTAGAGGAAAATGTGCCTAAAGCTACACAAACCTGTCCTGATTTCCCTAAACAACATGGTTGACGTATGTATCACTACCTGAACTCCAGCACATGAAAACCAATTGAGTCGATCAGCCGTTACAATTTCTTGTCAATGTCTGGACAACAAAAAACACATTTTAGATGGAATTTACGACCAAAGTGGCAGGCATGCATCAAATACCAAAGTTTTAAAATTCACACTCATCTTTACATGTTTAACCGTTTTAAGCTTGAAAGTGACATAAAATCTATAATTCTGGGATAAAAATAAGCATTTAAATATATTCAGTGGTATTATTTTTATTCAGTGAATAAAGATACAAAATAATCATATTAAAATCATCAAGTATTAATATTTTATCATAATCCATGAACATAAAGAAGGTATCACTTTAGGGAAAAAAAAATTACAAATCTAAAATAAAATATGAGAATCTTGGAGACAAACACTAACCATCACTTCTTTATAACGATGGCATTTGCAAATACATTTTTTCCAAAAAAAAAAAAGGAAGTAAATACCTTTGTGGAGCATTCTTCCAGGGACGTAGGTAATAATAGCAAGGGTCGTCACCAAAAAGATAAATACATGATCAGTCATACGACAATTTAACAAAGCATGTTTATTATTTTAAGTAATCCAACTGAGTAAATAAACATGCCTTTAGTCAATCCAATTGATCAAATATATTCATCTTTTTTCTCCAATTAAAGAAGCGTTTCAGCATGACATGTACTGTAAGTAATCTATCACCAAACGTTTTTAGTCAAATGTCACTGTTGTTTGTCAAATTTTACTATTCAGATAACAATAACTTTTAATTTTTCATAATTAATATAATTAAGAACATAAGGGGGATAAAACAAAGGAAAAAAAAAAAGAAAAAGAAGACGAATAACATGAAGGATTACCAGGTGAATTCAATGTAATCTGATCACGGCCTACCTAGTCTTTATTCACTTATTTGTTGGTTCCGACAAGCATATTCTCTAGAATTGGGGATAATTTTGAGCATAAAGAAATGTAAAGAACTTACGGTTCTTATAAGAGTTATGATTTCCCTTCTTTACCAAGTTCTCTATAATTTTGGGCATAAAAAAGTTTTCCCTAGTACAAACAGCAGTGCAGAGAAGATGACCAGTCCCTCTAAATCCTTTCACTACTGTATATGTACTTGAAAACACATACACAATATACGATATACATAGATATACACCTGGATATAAGTGTAATAGGTATAATAGCTAAAGACATGAGTAAACAAGAATCACGTAAAACCTAATTGAAGAAAAACATAATTCAAAGTCAAACTCACCTAACCTAGTAACAAGTGTGTAGCAAGGGGCTTTGTAACGTCCAAAATTTCGAAACAATTAAAACTTTTCAAAAACCACTCATTTTAATAACGTTGCTACAAAAAGGTTTTCAATACATTATTTAACAAAGTATTTTCCCAGGTTCGTATCATAAAACACCAACGCGAGGAACGATACGATCACGCCTTTGCCTTGCCACAGACTCTTGAGAACCTGAAACATAAAACCACAACTGTAAGCCCGAAAGCTTAGTGAGATACCCCCAGAATACCAACCACATATACGCCTTTCCAGGCCCTGACCTTCCGGTCCATGTGTCTCAGGGGACTTCCGTCCCTGCTGGGTAAACCTTCCGGTCCTACCCACGCCGACCTTCCGGTCCATCACACAACATAATCGCCTTCCGGCCCATAACATATCGCCTTCCGGCCCATAACATATTGCCTTCCGGCCCATAAGCATAAAATGCATATATAGAATAACAAACAATCGTATAGCAGTACATAGACAACAATCGATCAACAGATCACATATCATAGCATTACTCTAACAAGATACCGGTCTAGCCGGTCACTATCATAACATTACTCTATGAGTCAGTCAACATACTAAATGCATACATACGCCTTTCCAGGCCATGACCTTTCGGTCCACATAGTAATGCCTTCCGGCCTGTAACATATAATGACAACTACCCGGATTTCCATCCGGTAAAAGGGTCGGCCTTGGTGCCATAAACCCTAGCGATATAGTGAGGATAACTCACCTCGAAACTGCCGACTGAATAGATAGCTCAAGCTGCTCCGATCACTGATACGATCTCCACCTCTGAGTAATGTGCCCTCTGTGTCCCCAAATCCTCAGAACGTGACTCCCTTGCTATTCCTTTAGCCAAGCCCTTCTCTTCCTTGCACCACAACCCTTCCAAGATCAACAATGGCCCTTAAACTTTGCTCCAGATGCACCCAATCGATTTAGGGTTCTTCTCAGAAGGCCAAAATGAACAATGACGGCCAATAAGTGCCTCTTATACGTTCCAACCTGAACGGTTAGGGTTTTCACCAAACAGCGCAGACTCGCCGAGTCCATATCTGGACTCGTCGAGTCCAGTCGCGAACCCGCGACCCGGTCTGCGATCCTACTCGGCGAGTCTAGGCTCCAACTCGCCGAGTCCCTTCTTAAAACACCCCCAAATCATAGTTATATCGATATCTGAAATTCCGGGCTGTTACAGGCTTCCACCATGAAACAATCACTTAGATTTTGCACCTGAAATTATCGTTCTGAAGCGATGGTTAAATGAGAAGGAGGTGGTCTTAGAAGTGTATCTAAAGGGCTGAAGCACGCATCACTCCCATCTTCGTTAACGGTCTGTTTTTGGTAGCTTCGATTGACGGTTGATGAGTCGTACTTGTCGATCAGTGCTACAATCGACATTCACAGAGGGGTGGTGACGAGGGAGAAGAAGTTGGCAGTTTAAAAAGTTTAGGGATTGCATTTTCCCTCTAGGAGACGCGCGTTTCTTAATATATATATATATATATATATATATATATATATATATATATATATATAAAAACGACATTCACAGACGACGCACATTTTAGATAAAGTGTCCTCCGTGTTTTTATTTTTTTACATGAGACACTTGTTTAAGGGCACGCAATAATGCGTGACCTAAATCCTTAAATTTTTTGAAGAGATGATACTTTTTTAATGTCACTCTCTTTTGCGTAACGTAAATCAATGAGTGTCTTGGTTTGCGTATCGTAAAAGGGTCTTTTTCTTGTAGTGTATCCTCTTTACCATGAGGTGTCCTTCTACTTGATGTCTTATGAAGTGTTAATTGATGTCGATATGCCTAGATCTACCATGATCTCTCGGTTCCTTGGTTAAGGCAACCGCCCCTTCATTATCACGAAAAATCTCCACAAGCTCCTTTATGGTTGGTATGACACCAAGGTCTACGATGATGTTTTTCAACCATATCGCCTCCTTCAATGCTTCTCTCGCTAGTATGTACTCTGATTCACACGTTGAATCAACTACTATCTCCCTGCTTGGAATTTTTCCATGTTACTGCTCCTCCATTCAGGGTAAACACCCAGCCTGACTGAGAGCAGAAATTATATCTATCAGTTTGAAAGTTGGCGTCACTATACCCTGTTACTCTCAAGTCATCACTCCCACCGAGGATAACGACCCAGTCCTTAGTTCTCCGCAGGTACTTAAGAATGTTCTTAACCATAGTCCAATGAGCTTTACCAAGATTTCCTTGATATCTGTTGACCATGCTCAAAGCAAAGGCCACATCAGCGTGAGTACAAGTCATAGCATACATGATCGAGCCAATTACGGAAGCATATGGTATTTGACTCATCTCTACTATCTCAGCCTCTATACTCGAACTCTGAGTATTACTCAGTTTGGCATGGCCTTGGATACGTAAGTCACCTTTCTTGGAGTTCTCCATGCTAAAAACGCTTCAACAGCCTGTCCAGGTAGGTACTGTAACTAAGTCCTATTAGACTATTTTACTCTAGTTTCTCAATATCCTTATCCCTAGGATGTAACCAGCTTCCCGAAGGTCCATCATAGCGAAACACTTCCCAAGCCAGGACTTAACCTCCTATAATGTTGGGAAGTCGTTTCCTATGAGCAGTATGCCATCTACATACAATACCAGAAAGCTTGGTATACTCCTACTAGCTTTGACATATACACATGACTCATCCTTGCTTCTCGAAAATCCAAACTCTTTGACTTTCTCATCGAAACAAAGATTCCATCTGCGAGATACTTGTTTCAATCCATAGATGGATTTTTCAAGCTTACACACTCTATTAGGATACTTTGCATTGAAAAAACCCTCTAGATGACGCATGTAAACATCTTCAGCCAACTTTCTACTAAGGAAAGTGGTTTTGACATCCATTTGCATATTTCATAGCCATGAAATGCAGCTATGGCTAGCCTAACCCTTATAGATTTAATCTTCGCTACTGGTGAGAAGGTCTGATAATATTCAACTCCATGAGTTTGAGTAAAGCCCTTCGCAACCAGTCGCCCCTTATATGTGTGTACTTTCCCATCCATGTCGGTCTTCTTCTTGAAGATACATTTGCACCCGAATGTCTTACGACCCGATACATTGTCAATGAAGTTCCAAACTTGATTGTCATACATGGACTGAATCTCGCTGTCCATAGCCTCTTTCCATGTTGTAGACTTGGGGCCTACCATGGCTTCCTTGTGGTTGTTAGGTTCATCCAGTTTTACTAGTGTGCCATCACTGATAAATGTATCACCTTTAGCTGTTATATGAAAACCATATAACATAGGTTGAACACTAACTCTATTGGAATACCTCAGAGGTACGGACTCGTCAATTGGTTTAACCGGAGTTTCCTCCTCATGTTGAGTGCTGGTGTTTGAGGTTCCTTCACCGCTTAAATCTTGAAGCTCTTCAAGGTCAATTTGCCTCCCACTGTCCCTTGGCATATGAGTTCTCTCTCACGAAAGACGACGAAGACAACATTGTCACTCGGTCTATAGAAGAGATATGTAAAGGACTTTTGTGGGTAGCCGATGAAAATACATCGCTCACTCTGAGGTTTGAGCTTTTCATGAGTTTCTTTTCTCACAAAATCCTCGCAACCCCAAACTATGATGTGGTATAATGAGGGAACATTTCATGTCCACATCTTGGGAGGTCTTTTGGAAACCTTTTTGGTAGGGACTAGATTAAGGATATGGGCGGCAGTCTCTAAGGCATACCCCCATAATGAGATAGGTAACAAAGCTCGACTCATCATGGAAGGAACCATGTATAGCAAGGTTTGATTGCACCTTTTAGCCACACCATTAATCTGTGGTGTCCTAGGTGGCGTTAATTGTGAAACAATTCCACCTTCCTTAAGATAGGCTAGAAACTCGATATTAAGATTCTCTCCTCCACGATCGGATCGTAGCATCTTTATCTTCTTATCCAATTGATTCTCCACTTCCTGCTTAAACTATTTGAACTTTTCAAATGTTTCTGACTTATGCTTGATTAAGTAGATATAGCCATACCTACTGTAATCATCAGTGAAAGTCACATAGAAACGGTTAGCATCCCTTGTGGTGGTTCTGGATGGTCCACACACATCAGTGTGTATGAGATCCAACAGACCTTCACCCTTTCACAAGTACCAGTGAAGGGTGACTTGATCATCATTCCAAGTAACCAAGATTCACAAGTGTCATCCGACTTCAAGTCGAATGACTCCAAGACTCCATCCTTTTGAAGTTAGGCTATGCGCTTCTTGTTGACATGTCCAAGACGAGAATGCCACAAGCACGCCTTCTCCAAAACATTGGACGAATCAATATTCAACACATTATTTCCTAGGTTATCTAGAAAAATCACCATTTCATATATACCATTGCAAGGTAATGCTTCAGAATAAAACACACAATTATAATAAGCATTAATACCACCAATTTCATTATTAAAAAAAAGGGTAAAACCTATTTTACACAAACTGTGAAAGGAAATAATATTTCTTGCCATATCGGTCGGGTCACGACAATTATTCAAATCTAAACTTAAACCATTACTAAGCAATAAAGAACAAACTCCAATCTTGGTTACAAACGATACTTTCCTATTTCCCATGATTAAGTTTATCTTAACATGCTCCACATCCCTACTTTCTTTTAGTCCCTACACATCAGAAGAAAAGTGAAATCCACAACCTGTATCAAGGACCCTAGAATTAGCATGTGATGAGTTATTATATTGAATAGTTAAATACATGCGAAGAAGGGCTTGATCTTGGCATTCTTTATGTCCTACAAGTACTTGGGGCAACTTGATTTCCAGTGCCCTTTTTCATGACAGTGGAAGCACTCTGCATCCTTTGGATTGGTCGAGGGATTAGTAGAACCAGATTTGGTCCCACTTGAAGTGGATCTATCAAGAGACTTTCTTTTGCAGCTCTTCTGGGGAGCCTTCCTCTTCTTTCCCTTCCCATGTCTGATTGCAAGAACAGGGGCAGAAGCAGTAGTAGTAGCAGTAGACACAACCAACTTGCCTTTCCAGTTGCTTTCTCCTGTTCTTAAAAGGCTTTGAAGCTTGCTAAGAGTGACATCCTCCTTGTTCATATGATAGGTCATACGAAACCGATTGTAACAAGAAGGTAAAGAGTGTAGAATTATGTTTATGGCCAACTCTTCATCAAAATTGACATTCACTTTTAGCAAGTGGTACACATATTGCTGCATCATTTGCATGTGTGTCATGATGGATTCTCCATCCTTCATTTTGGTTGTGATCATGGAGGCAATGATCTCATACCTCTCCTTCCGAGCACTTTGATGGTATCTTTCCATCAAATCTTGATACATTTCAAAAGGATAGTAGTCCTCATAGGACTTTTATAGCTCAGCTGTCATGGTAGAAATCATTAGACACAACACCTTTGTCACATTCCTCTCATGAGTAGTCTGTTCAACGATTTGTTCGGGAGTAGCAGTGGTGACATCAATCTCCTTAAGCTCTTTATCTAGGACATATTCTTTATCCTCATAGTGAATAGCCATTCAGATGTTTCGAATCAATTCATTGAAGTTCGAGCCATCAAAAATGACCCTCCCACATAGGTTTATGACGGAGAAGGAGCTTGAAGGGATTGGGTTGGAAGCATTGTTTGGGATATACATCTGAAAAAGAAGAAGCACAAAGTTTAGATTAGATGATAATCCTTAACATTACATCCAAATGAAATATAAGGCTAGGACCCAACACAATATTCTACAATTGCGAAAAGGGATTCCGTAATCCAATTGTAAAATATTTGAAGGTTGGTAAATGATGATTTACCAATTTCCACCATGAATGGATTATTAAGTTTTAATTGGATTGAAATTCCTAGATCATTTGAGATTCATTGAACTATTCAATGGCATGTTTAAATCTCGATTGTGCCCTTCAAGTTTGTGACTGGGATGTCGAGGATCACTAACAAGGTGTGAATAACCATGCAAATTAGCTTGGTACACTCAATGTTACATATCACCTTATCAATGTGCTGGTTAACCACACATGCTCCATTGATCTACTATTAACATCATGCTACCCTTTGCCACACATTGTCAGTCCCTGATTAGCATGCCGGTTAACCACACTTCCTCCACTAACGACTTAACAAGGTGCAAAGTGTAATTTCATGGATTAACACCATTTTCACATTTTTCTAAAGTAACTATGATTGGGAATTTATTAATAGTTTAGTTACTTTATATTTATCGTTATACTTTTAATGGGAATTAATATCCTATCCTACCCGTTCGGCTAACGACACTCCACCAGTCAAGGAAGCGGTGGGTGAGAGTGAACACCCATTAAACCACTATTTTATAGGTAGTAACCTTATACACCCCTTATAAACCGACTTTGTGAATGAGGCCTACTAATAGTAAGACTGACTAGTCTTATGCATATATATATATATATATATATATATATATATATATACATACATACATATATATATATATAGAGAGAGAGAGAGCTAGGTTCATCTGTTTAAACTAATTATTGTGTTATCGTATGCATAAATGTGGGCCAATCAAAATTAAATAAAAAATTAAATAATTAACTGAATCAATGAGGGTAATTTAGTAATTTCGTAAATCAATTCTATAAATAGTCCCTTTATTTTAGGGATCCGTTTCTTATTAACCTTATTAAAATCCACCTCCAGATTTATCAGATCCTTTGTATCATTCAAATTGATCGGTAGGTTCGCTGAAACTGGAATTCCTGTTTCCTCTTCACTTCCGATTAGCCTGTTTCTATTCCCCCTCTGCCCCCAGAGCTCATTATTCATATCGTACATGGTCGTTCTCCTTGATTCGAATATATCATCGTTATCTCCAAGTCACATGCTTACAGGTATATATACGCTTGTTGTTTCAAATATATATACGTCATATACTTCTTTAGGGTTTACTATCAGGGTGCCGAGTTCGAAGCGATTATAATCTATATGAATTTTCATCTTATAAAACTGAAACCATTTGACGTTATTGATATATGACATGTGATTTATCAAGAAGAGCGAAGGATTATGTCATATTGTATTTTTTTCCGATGGGGAAAGGCACGGAAAGCAACTCTAGGTCTCACTAGATATTGAAAGAAAGAGATAAGAACCGCGTGGAGGACCTCCATGGAATGTTTACAAATTTGTAGTCAACAAGGAAGGAGAGCTGAAGCATTGATATTGCAGTTCTCGAGGAACAATTTAATCAGATGCTCAAAGAATGGAAGAATGAACTCAACTAGCCTTCACCTGCTTCTTATTTACAACAGGTTTGTCATATTGGTGTTTAAAGTTAGAACACACATCATTTACTTCATAGAATCCATGGTGACTAAACTTGTGTTGTGTTTGACCGAGGTTCGGATGTTGAAAAGTGAGGTGCATAGAGTGTCTGCAAAAGTGTTGTTGATTGTTGTTTCCCTGGTCCAACTTGGTCAATTTTCTTTTTTGCCGCATCCGATTGATAGTGATTCTTATGATAGGATTGTTGTTTGTGTAAGATTGTTGTGTAATCGAAATGAAGAGATGAAGAAAATATGGTTGCAGTCTTGTTGTGAAAGTTTTTTTCAAATGCTTGTGGAGAAACAGATGAGGGAAATTGAAGAGACAAAAGCTAAGGCTTTGGTTTCTCATGGTCAACCTGATGATCTCATTGACTTTTACCATTTGAAGAGCAGGAAGGTAACTTTCTTGTTTCTTATGCTTTGGTTTCTCATGCTCAACCTGATGATCTCATTGACTAATATCTCTGATAAATAAAATAGTTGAAAATATATGTTTTATTCTACATGGTGGAGCTAAAAAACCGATATGATAAATTTAATGTGACCATATGAGACTTGGCATATCTATGTTTTATTCTACATTGGGAATTTGTTCTGATTGTCTAATTTTTATAGGAAACTGAAAGTTGTTTTCATGCACACCAAGCGCTCGCTAAAATGCTTCAACTAAATGGTATTTATTCGTTCATACTATTCTCATTAACAATCGTTGTTGGAAAATTGATTTTATTTGGGACTAATATACATATCAGAATGAGCTGTTTTTTTACTGCATTTTATGAATTGATTCATATTTCAATTTATGTTTTTTTTTTCTGATTTAACACTTCATTTATGTGGACATTGCATGATCTTGACAAGGTTGAATTCTGAAAAGGTATCAAGTATGTTTATGTAGATGATTCAATGGATGATATTGGTGAGATTCCAATTATATTCGAATGGAATCACAAATTCCAATTCTGTTGGAATGGAATCACGAATTTCAGTTCTGTTGGAATCACAGAAGTTGATGCTTGAAGAATGGACCACAAAATTGAAACGGATCACATTATTCTTTTAGAATGTATTAGTCGTTGTTAGATTTTTTATGTTTTCTTTCTCGTTTTGAAAGTTTTTTAGTTTTATTCTTTAACAATAAATGTAACGCTTAACAATTATTACTCGTATTCTATAAGAAATAATGTATTTTTTGTTTTTATTCTTCAATTGATTGTTCAAGAATTTGTTATTCTACAAGAAGTTTTTAAATTCATGATCAAGAAATAGGTTTAAGAATTTTTTTATTATTTACGGATCAAGAATATTTTTATTTTTGAATATACTCATAAGCATATTCTGTCAGAATGTCCGAATTAAAAACCATATAATTACTAAAATTCGGATTTTTAAAATTAATAGAATCTATGACCCCTTAAAATATGCAAGTTTCCTTTATTAAATATGTATTGATTAACTAAAATACCCTTCTAGTTAAATTGGATGGTATTTTTCAATTATTTTTAATTCAATAATATGTATTAATCACTTTCTTAAAATAAGTAAAAAGATTGGCCTACAATTATGCATACAATTACACAATAATTAGTTTTAATAGAATAACCTAGGCCTATATATATATATATATATATATATATATATATATATATATATTAAACTTATAATATTATAGAGTATAAGGGTTGAATTTTAACTTTTAAAACTCTAGGGTTTGGAATTAAAGTTTCATTAATGATACTTTACAAATTCCAAAACTTGAGGGAAAGTTTTGAAACTTGTCAAAACTCGTCATTTCTATAACTTATGAGTTTAATTGCATTTTAATGGATGAGACCTTTCATTTTCCATAACTTGAGGACAAGTTATGGAGGTCATTAAAAGCATTAAGATCAACATTTTAACTAACAAAAACTATCAAGTAAGTTATCTACGATCTACTTAAACTCATAACTCAAGATAATTCACATCAACAAATTTACAAGAAATTAGCCTAATTATATAAACTAATACAAATCTTGAAATTTTGACAATTATCTTTTAATTGGACGACGATGATCACTACCATATCAGAAAAAACATATTCTATGATTCAAAACATTTTGTGGTAATGATCCTAATCCAATTGTGGCCAAAAACCACAAAATTCTGCAGCTAGAGCCATCAACTCATTGAGTTCACGAACTGAATCG
This sequence comes from Lactuca serriola, assembly GCF_051521515.1. NCBI lineage: Eukaryota > Viridiplantae > Streptophyta > Magnoliopsida > Asterales > Asteraceae > Lactuca > Lactuca serriola. The sequence goes on from NC_136411.1 coordinate 237,030,240, forward strand.
TCGAGTTGCTCTGTTACTGAGTGGACACATCGAGTCACCCAGTGGGCTTGCCGAGTTCACCAGTCTGAGGCCAGAAATTCGATTTTTACAACTTAAAAAATTAACAAGCATCAACTATAATAGAAAACAATCATAGGCTCTGATACCACTATTGGGTTTTGAGCACTATAACATTCCTATGGTGCACATACAACCCTAGATGCTTTGGATCTATGTTTTCTCTAATTATACATGCATTATTTATTTTTCCAAAGCATACACCCTAACTAACATACAATTGAAGCTATATAACATAAAAACTAGTTTAGATGATTACCTTTTATATGTAGGGTGTAGTTCTTGACCTTTGAAAGCTTAAGCACCTCAAGTGTGATGCCTCTAATGCGTCACAAACTGTAACGCCCCGTTCCTAAAGGTACTTATTTTTGAGTCCCCGGGATTTAAGAGGAAGGGTATTTTGGTCCTTTTGTGGGAAAAGTGGAAAAAGAGGGCCAAATATGAAAGTTGGGACACGCCGAGTACACCCAGCGTAAGTGCGTAATTGGACGCGGGTGCAAGGTTGAGTACGCCCAGCGTACTAGAGGTATGCCCAGCGTACTCTCAGAGTTCTAAAACCCTAAAATTAGGGTCAACCACTATACAAGGAACATGTTGGTTCATACCCTAGCATCCATAAGCTCTCTCTTAACCTCATAAACCCTAGATAGTCATTCCACCTCCATTGTTGGGTGTGTTTGGCATTGGAAAGCTTAATTTGGCAAAGGAGAGGCTAGAAGAAGAAAGAGGAAGTTGTCAAATAAGGAGTTGAGTGGCTGGAGCTTATAGATCTGGAAAGATATCATCCTTTGGAGCCTATCTGAGGTATAAAGCTTCTTGCTTGTCATTTATATTGCATAGATCTAAGTGTTGTGAAGTTTTGACATCATTCTTGTCCCAAAAGTCCTCATCTTGATGCATGTTTTGAGTTGGTCGAGATTACCTGTCCTTTCAGACCTTTGGAGAGGTCTTGAGTGAGAAAAATGAGGTCCCAAGGGCTATGGTTGCTCCATGTGTGAGATAAGTAGGCCTTAATGGATTAAGACCTTAGATTAAGAGCTTTATGGACGTCCCAAGTGATAAAGTTTGAGACTTTATGAATATTAGGCATATTTGGCCTAAGGATCTGAAGTTTGGGCTTAAGAGCTTAAGCCATTAAGAAGTTATGAGGACTTAATGAGCAGCGAAGTTACGGCCCGCGTAACTTAGGAGTACGCCCCGCGTAGCGGGTCAGTGCCACGATCCCTAGTTGTGAATCAGCGTGTATGCCTAGCATACCAAGGAGGGTACGCCCAGCGTACTCCCTCTGTTGGGTTTTTCATTTTGGGCCTTAGGAATTGGGCTGTTATTGGGCTGATGGATTTTGGGCCGTGACTGGACATTATGGTTGGAGTATTGTGGACCCATTAATTATATTGCACCATAGGTCTAGGCCCATTTGGTGAGGTGGGCTCAATTTAGTAAATTGGGCCAATAGTGGGCTTTGCTTTGGACTTTTGGACTTTGGGCCATTAGTGGGCTTGAGAGCTTTTCCAGTGTTGGGCCGAAATGAGTTAAGGGTAAATTGGTCAATTTATCCTTGGAAGGGTATTGTGCTTAGCCTAATGATTATTTGTGCTATGTTGGCTAGTTCGGGATTTTCGGTGAGTCGGTGATTCGAGAATCTGCTTCTTCAGTTCAGAGTTTCGGCAGTGGCAAGGTGAGTTATCCTCACTATATCAATAGGGTCTAAGGCACCAAGGTCGGCCCTTTATCGGATTGAGATCCGGGTATTTGTTGTTATGTTATTGCTTTGATATGTTTGCATCCTGGTAGCTAGAATGGTATATGTTAGAGACCTGGTTAAGGTCGGTATCCAGTTATGTTGGATGATGCAATGCTAGTGACCGGTTAGGTCGGTATCCTAGTTAGGATGATGATATGTTATGTGATCTGCTAGATCGGCTTGTTGACTGTGAATTGTTATATGATTGTATGTTTATGTGCACATGGTTGTTGGACTGGGGTTGGGTTGAGGCGGGTCCTGCTTTGTGCTGTAGGCCAAGATACCCAGGGCGGATCGGTTGTCCCGAAGGCCCAGCGAGCAGTCCGGATACGTTGTAGGCCCCAAGAGGGCGGACTAGACGTGCCGAGGCTCGGAGAGTGGACCAGGCCGACTGAAGGCCCGGTGCGGGCGGACCAGTCATAATGTAGACTCAGAGAGTGGACCAGGTGGATTGAAGAACCAGAGTGGCCGGACCAATCACACTGCAGACTCGATGTATATGGCTAGACTCGGAGGGTGGACCAGGTGGACTGTTGGCTGGTGCGGCGGACCAGTCACACAGTAGACCCGAAGTGCATGGTTATTCTGTGATCGGATATGATATGGCATGTTATGTGTGTATGGTATATATGGTTGGTATTTTGGGGGTATCTCACTATGCTTTCGGGCTTACAGTTGTGGTTTAATGTTTTTCAGGTTCTTCAGAAGACCGTGGCAAGGCGAAGGCGTGATCGTACCGCTCCTCATGATTATGTTTTATGATGTGATTCTGGGAAGACTCTGATAATAATTGTATTGAAAACCTTTTTGTAATAACATTAATAAAATGGGTTGTTTTTGAAAAGTTAAAATTTGTTGAAATTTTTCGGTCGTTACACAAACACCAAATGCAAGAGGAGGCTTAAGAGAATAAGTTACTTAGCACAAAATCAATATCACTCTCTTATAATGAATGGTGTCACTGATTTTGGTCATGAGGGGTTCCTTTCATAGTGCTAGGGTTAAATATTTACAAACCCTAATGACCTTTCATATTACTTAGGCTCCATGGATTAAAGCCTCCATGGACTATCGATGGACTATCTCATTGGTTTAGCCCAATCTAAATAACCATGTATCATTAGCCCACACTACAAGAATCAATGATTTACATAATGAATCCCCATATATTTGGTGTATAAATCAACATGGTGAGAACTTAAAGCGAATTAGGAAACGCTAATGGAAATGTTGATTAGCTACCTATGATTGAACGTGCACCAGAGGTCGCAGCTACACCCAAGCCAATCACAATGTCAGGAGTCCAAGCAATGATTCGAGCTATGATGGCCGAACAAATAGAGGAGATGAGGAAAATGTTGCTTAATAAGGATGAACCTACCATTCCCATTGAACAACCAGAACTAAATGACAAACAATCACAAGATGGGAATTACAGTAGAACTATTGGTCAAGCTGAACCGCCAGTGGTTACGAGGAATAACCAAGAGGAAGGGACCGAGAGAAACTGATGCAAGTATAAGGATTTCACAACTTACAAACCATCTACTTTCATTTTGAAGGAGGATCTAATCGGAGTTATGGACTAGATCTCAGAGATGGAGTTGGCTTTCATAACAAGCGGATGCAAAGGCAAGCTACAAACCACATATGCCATGCGTAAGTTCAGGGGTGGCGCTGTTCGCTGGTGGAACACTTTGGGAAAGATCATGAGTCCCAATGAGCCACTGCAACTAATTTGGGCATAGTTCCTAGTGCATTTCAAACGAAATTTATGTTTGGCCCAGAAATCTGCTAGATCTTGAATACAAATTCATAACGTTGAAGAAGGGTAGCATGTCTATTGACGAATACACCAATGCCTTAACCGACAAGATGGAATTTTCTTTGCGCATCGTCCCTGACGAACTAATGAAATTCAATATGTATACAAAGGGACTACCATGGGAATATGTTTTTCCAGTATGCTACTCACCTACCCTCGAGGCAACTATCTGGGCTGCTAAGTCTGTTCAAAAATTGATCAAGAGTAGAGCCACCAACAAGGTTGAAGATGACCAAAAGAGGAAGTTTAAAGGATCTTCAAGGTACAATGAGAATAGAAAATGCTCAAAGTCTGGTTCGAAGAAGTTCAAAGAAGGAGGAGATGAAGCAAGATGGTGCGATAAGTGCAAGAAGAAACACTTTCGAAATTGTGGAGAGAAGGTGACATGTTGTGACAACCCTAAACTTCTAACCCATGTAATTGATCTAGCACTAAAACTTGAGTTCATTATCTTTTATTAAATCTTGTGGTTTCAAATGGGCGCTCTAGACTTAGTATAATCTAGATATGAGTCTTAGGAAGGGTTGGAGAGTGTTTAGTATCACAATATCGGGCCAAGCTCACTAAATAAGGTGTGTGCGGCCACACACATGTGTGTACGGCCACACACCCAACCGCAAACACCCTCAACCTCACACCCAATTCAACTTATGGATAGATACCCCCTTCATTCATTCATTTAGATGTTCTCTTCCCTCTCTCTACTTTCTCTCTCAAAATCAACAACCAAGAACACTTGGAAGGCTTCATAATCGTGATCTACTCCATCTTCAAGCTAAGTATAGTGGTAAACACTTGAATCCCAAGCTTAAAACTCATTATGTTCATCATATTCATTTTCCCATGAAGGTGTACGGCCGCACACCTTCATAAAGGGGCAGCACACATTCAAATCTCCCAAGTATGAAGAGCATACACTTTGAAAATCAACATATGGACTCAAATGAGGAGTGTACGGCCGCACACTCCTGTTCATGGCCGCACACACCCTTTGTATAGCCGCACACTCTTGTGTGATGCCTCAGACACACTCCTGGCTGCACTCCCCAACCGCACACTCATTTTCAAGACCATACACCCACTCTAATACCCATATTTGGCCCTAAACTTGCATAAATCATTAAGGTTGGATCATAGAACACTTATTCTTAGTAATTCTAAGCCCTAAGGATGTTTTCCCAACATGTTTAGTCATGAAACACCTTAGTTCTAACTCATTTATGTGTCGTCTCATGAAAAATAGGGGCCATAGGAGTTCAGGGCATCCGTTGACACTCGAACTCTACATTAAGCGGTGAGTTCATACCCCTACCCTTTTTCACTGTTTTCACTATTTCTGGGGGAACACAAGCAAAGTACAAGGGATTACTTGTACTCTAAAACTTCTTTTTCATGTGTGTGTTTCACATTTTATATGCTTTTAACACTGATTGTTACAACTGATAACCATTTGAACATGCAGATCACGTAAACATATATTTGTGAAATGGACTTTAAACTGTTATGTTTTATATATATTTCACAAATGGTTTTCCACATTTTATCAGTTAAAAGCATGACATTAGAACCATTAAAACATAAAACTTGTACAGTGTATATCCTCGGTAACACTCCATAGAGATACGCGAGTGGAGGATTATCATATTATTACTAGTAAATTTGTTAGTCCTGTATGATTGGAGACACATCCTCGGTGAACACTCCACAGAGATACGCAAGTGGTGGACTGCACCCGTAACCAGAATCTCTGGGATTAGAGAGCGTGACTTGAGTGTATAGATCTATACGGGGCTGACTACCCCACACCTTGATTGCGTTGAAGACTCGTCTTAATTTTGTTCATATATACTATGTATCACAACTGTACAACTTTGCTTTTGAAACAATTGTAAAACTTTTCTATATGTAATGTAATGGTTGTTCTACTTTACTTACTATGTGCATTGGATTTGATACTCAATGTGGAGTCAACCCCAGAAATGTTTCCGCCTTCGGTTTTCGGGGTGTGACAGATTGGTATCAGAGCCCTTGTTTATAGTGAATAAAGTATACCAAACCTTACATGGTATAAAACTATAAACACTAAAGGGCCTAAGTGCTCTGAAATTAAAAGTATCTTCAAACTATAAGTATTTTCAAAAGTATACAAATATACCGAACCGTCGAGACTCGTAACTACAAGTAGAACAAAACATAAGTAGATGGGTGTTGTGTACTGCGGTTAAACCTGGGCAGTTATGTAGTCGTGTCTATGATCAATATAGCTTGGCCAACTATATTCATTTGAGACACGACCAACATGTGCTTGGGAGTTATTGTGGTATGCGGCATGCCTAAAACTTACCCTAATACCACAAACATTGAGCCAGTGTCGTAGCGAATCATGAAATAATATGGGAGTATTTCTTGGGCCAATCCTTTGTAGAAATCCTCGTTCACGTATAGATCCTTGATCATTCCGTTAGCGATAGCTTACCTGCTTTGATAACTCTTTCCTGCTTTATCGCTTATTTGGAATAGATATCTGTCATATCTCTCGATTCGATTCAGAGGACTTATCATCCTCTCTTTCTTGGTCTTATTAGATCAAGATGCCTCCAAGAAAGAGACCCAACTCAAAGACCAACAACCCTTCGCCACCTCCTCCTCCTGAATTTGACCCCGTGGTATTTCAGGCAGCTGTTACCGCCGCGGTGGCAGCTGCTATGTCTCAATTGAACACCGGTGGTTCCGGTGGTTCGAGAGGCGGTACTCAAACTCAGGATCAAGAAAGCATTCAGGGACACCGAAAGGAGGGTTCCTATAAGGATTTCATGAATGCAAAACCAACATCTTTCGATGCACTGGAGGTGTCATTTCCTTATCCCGATGGTTCGAGAAAATCGAATCCATCTTTGAAATCTGTGCCTGCGCGGAATCTGATAAGGTCAAGTTCGCAGCATGTACCTTCATTGATAAAGACTTGACTTGGTGGAATAGCTGAATCAAATCTCTGACCCTACCCGTAGCCAACGCCATGGGCTGGGAAGCCATGAAAGAACTCTTGATAGCCGAATACTGTCCCCGTGGTGAAATGCAGAAACTAGAGCATGAGCTCTGGAACCTGAAGATGAAGGGTTCCGATATTGCTGCATACACTTCTCGATTCGATGACCTCGCACTTCTCTGCCCGGGATTGGTCACTCCTGAAAGTAAAAAGATAGAAAAGTTCATCTGGGGGCTGACCCAGCCAACTAAGGGAAACGTCTTAGCTGCACGTCCGGATACCTATGATAGTGCCAAGAGTTTAGCCCAAACCCTAATTGATCACAATGATGACATCGAGGAAACATCCACCGCTTCTGAACCGACCAAGAGGAGTGGTGAGAAAAGAAAGTTCTGGAAGAAGAAGAAGGATCAATCTTCCCAAGGATCCTCCAAGAGGCAGCAAATTGTAGCAGTCCATGCTGCTACTACCCCCGTTGCTGTTGCTTCTGTTGTGGGATCCACAGCTCCAACTCCTACTAGCAGATATGCTGGTAATCTCCCTCTGTGTGACAAGTGCAAATATCACCACAACCCCGGCCCTTGCCGAGAACTATCTTGTACCAATTATGGTAAGAAGGGGCACACGGTCCGATTCTGCAAAGCTCCGACCCAATCGGCAAATCAATCATCTGGAGCAGGTGTTGGTCAAGCCTGCTATAACTGTGGAGAGGTTGGACACTTTAAAAGGAATTTCCCCAAGAAATCAATAGCTGACAATACCGGGACAGTCCTAGCCATAGGACGGGAGGAAGCAGTCGCCGATCCCACTGTAGTCTCGGGTACGTTCCTTCTCGACAACTCATATGCTAGTATTATTTTCGATTCAGGTGCTGAAAGAAGCTTTGTTAGTCATTCATTCAAACATAACCTAAAACATAATCCCCAACCTTTAACTGAAATGTTTACCGTCGAGATGGCTAATGGTGACAAAGAAAGTGCCAGCGAGGTGTTCAAAGGTTGTACTCTTACCCTAAATGACCATTCATTTCCCATTGATCTGATGCCAGTTTCAATAAAGAGCTTTGACGTCATCATTGGCATGGATTGGTTGAGTCCCAATCATGCTGATATCCTCTGTTTCGAAAAATCCATCCGTCTCAACCTTCCTTCGGATCAAACTCTTGTAATCTATGGCGATAAACTCAGTTCCAATCTTCGTATCATTTCCTGCATCAAAGCTCAAAAGCTCCTACGAAAGGAGTGCATTGCATTATTAGCCCATGTAATCAACAAGAAACAGGAAGTTTAAGACCTCGTGAGCATCCCCAAAGTCTGTAACTTTCCTGATGTATTTCCCGAAGAGCTTCTAGGAATTCCTCCCGAGCGTCAGGTCGAGTTCCGTATTGACCTAATTCCTGGAGCTACCCCTGTGGCAAAATCTCCGTATCGCTTAGCTCCAGCAGAAATGCAGGAGTTATCCAGCCAACTCAATGAGTTGCTCAGTAAAGGATTCATTAGACCGAGTTCCTCGCCCTGGGGAGCTCCGGTATTGTTCGTTAAGAAGAAAGATGGATCCTTTCGGATGTGTATCGACTACCCTGAGCTGAACAAGTTGACCATTAAAAACCGATATCCTCTTCCGCGAATAGATGATCTCTTCGATCAACTCAAGGGAGCCAGTTACTTCACCAAGATAGACCTTCGGTCAAGGTATCATCAGCTACGAGTTCATGAGAGTGATGTTTCCAAAACAGCTTTCAGAACTCGGTATAGACACTACGAATTCGTAGTGATGCCCTTCGGTCTAACCAACGCACCGACAGTGTTCATGGATCTGATGAACCGGGTGTGTCGTCCTTATCTGGATAAGTTCGTCATTGTATTTATTGATGACATACTTTTCTACTCCAGAAGCGAAGAAGATCACAAACAGCACTTGAGGCTAGTGTTGGAAACCCTTAGATCCGAGAAGTTGTACGCGAAATTTTCCAAGTGTGAGTTCTGGATTCGGAAGGTAACTTTCCTCGGTCACGTGGTAAGCGAGGAGGGTTTCATGTAGATCCTTCCAAGATTAAAGCGATAGAGAATTGGTCAGCACCGAAGACACCCACAGAAATCCGACTATTCTTGGGTCTCGCCGGCTATTATCGGAGATTTATCCAGAACTTTTCCAGAATCGCCAAACCCTTAACCACTCTAACACGGAAAGGTGTACCCTTTTGTTGGAGTGATAAGCAAGAAACTGCATTCCAGACGCTGAAGAAAGCCTTGTGCAGCACGCCTGTTCTGTCCCTACCCGAAGGGACAGAGGACTTCGTTGTCTTCTGCGATGCGTCTAATCAAGGCTTAGGCTGTGTGCTTATGCAAAGAGGAAAGGTAATTGCTTATGCTTCTAGACAGCTGAAAGCACACGAGGTCAATTATACCACTCATGACATGGAATTAGGAGTCGTAGTCTTTGCTCTGAAGATTTGGAGACATTATCTCTACGGAACCAAGTGTACGATCTTCACTGACCATAAGAGCCGGCAGCACATCTTTGATCAGAAAGACTTGAACATGAGGCAACGGCGATGGGTAGAACTACTCAGTGATTATGAGTGTGAAATCTGTTACCATCCCGGCAAGGCCAATGTGGTAGCAGATGCCCTTAGCCGAAAGGAGAGTTCAAACCGAAAGGTGAAGACCCTGACGATGACCATCCATTCCAACTTATCCATGCAAATTCGAGAAGCCCAGTTAGAAGCCCTCAAACCCGAGAACGTGTCAAACGAAGCCTTGATAGGAATGGAAAAGAAACTTGAGATCAGAGGTGACGGAGTCTACTGCTTCATGGATCGAACCTGGATTCCAAAGTCCGGAGGATTTAGGGAGATTGTCATGGAGGAAGCGCACAAGACCAGATACTCTGTTCACCCGGGTTCGGACAAGATGTACCTGGATCTCAAGAAACAATACTGGTGGCCAAACATGAAAGCTGAGATAGCTACATTCGTGGGCAAGTGCCTGACTTGCGCCAAGGTGAAAGTCGAATACCAGAAACCCTCGGGTCTGCTCTAGCAGCCCGAGATACCCAAATGGAAATGGGAGATGATTACTATGGATTTCATCACCAAGTTACCCAAGTGTCCGAGTGGGTACGACACCATTTGGGTAATTGTCGATCGTTTGACAAAGTCCGCCCATTTCATCCCAATCAAAGAATCATTTAAGATGGAAAGACTTGCGAGAATTTACATCCAAGAGGTAGTCCGACTGCACGGTGTACCTGCGTCCATTATCTCTGATCGAGATAGCAGGTTTACTTCTAGATTTTGGCAGTCACTCCAGAAGGCTCTTGGAACCAAACTAAACATGAGTACAGCTTATCACCCTCAGACCGATGGACAAAGTGAGAGAACAATCCAAACCCTGGAAGACATGCTTAGGGCACGTGTCATTGATTTTGGAAAGTCGTGGGACACACATCTACCTTTGATCGAATTGTCGTACAACAATAGTTACCACACCAGCATCAAGGTTGCTCCGTTTGAAGCCCTCTATGGTCGCAAGTGCAAATCCCCTCTGTGCTAGACTGAGTTGGGGGACACACAACTAGCCAAGAGTCGAGTCCCTGACAATGCTCTCACTGGTCCTGAAATCATCCGCGAAACCACTGAGAAGATCATCCAAATCCGAGAACGATTGAAAGCTTCACGAGATCGCCAAAAGAGTTACGCTGGTAACCATCGGAAACCTCTGGAATTCCAGGTTGGAGACTGTGTCCTGTTGAAGGTCTCGCCCTGGAAAGGCATGGTACGCTTTGGAAAGCGTGGGAAACTTAACCCTAGGTACATTGGACCCTTCGAGATCCTCGCCAGGATCAGTCCAGTAGCCTATAAACTTCGTTTACCCCATGAGCTCAGTAAGATTCATCCCGTATTCCATGTTTCCAATCTCAAGAAGTGTTTTTCCAATGAAACCCTAGTGATTCCTTTAGGCGAGATAGAGATCAATGAAAACCTCAACTTTGTGGAGGAACCGATTGAAATCATGGATCGAGAAGTCAAACGTACAAAGCAAAGTCGCATCCCGATAGTGAAGGTTCGCTGGAATGCCAAGCGAGGACCGGAATTCACTTGGGAGCGTGAAGACTCAATGAGTCAGAAGTATCCACATCTCTTTCCAAGTCCATGATTTGTATCTTAATTTTGAATTTCGGGACGAAATTCCCTCTAATAAGGGGATAATGTGACAACCCGAAACTTCTAACCCATGTAATTGATCTAGCACTAAAACTTGAGTTCATTATCTTTTATTAAATCTTGTGGTTTCATATGGATGCTCTAGACTTAGTATAATCTAGATATGAGTCTTAGGAAGGGTTGGAGAGTGTTTAGTATCACAATATCGGGCCAAGCTCATTAAACAAGGTGTGTGCGGCCACACACCTGTGTGTACGGCCACACACCCAACCGCAAACACCCTCAACCTCACACCCAATTCAATTTATGGACGGATACCCCCTTCATTCATTCATTTAGATGTTCTCTTCCCTCTCTCTACTTTCTCTCTCAAAATCATCAACCAAGAACACTTGGAAGGCTTCATAATCGTGATCTACTCCATCTTCAAGCTAAGTATAGTGGTAAACACTTGAATCCCAAGCTTCAAACTCATTATGTTCATCATATTCATCATCCCATGAAGGTGTACGACCGCACACCTTCATAAGGGGGCAGCACACATTCAAATCTCCCAAGTATGAAGAGCATACACTTTGAAAATCAACATATGCACTCAAATGAGGAGTGTACGGCTGCACACACCCTTTGTACGGCCGCACACTCTTGTGTGCTACCTCACACACACTCCTGGTTGCACTCCCCAGCCGCACACTCATTTTCAAGACCATACACCCACTCTAATACCCATATTTGGCCCTAAACTTGCATAAATCATTAAGTTTGGATCATAGAACACTTATTCTTAGTAATTCCAAGCCCTAAGGATGTTTTCCCAACATTTTTAGTCATGAAACACCTTAGTTCTAACTCATTTATGTGTTGTCTCATAAAGAATAGGGGCCATAGGAGTTCAGGGCATCCGTTGACACTCGAACTCTACATTAAGCGGTGAGTTCATACCCCTACCCTTTTTCACTATTTTCATTGTTTTCAGGGGGAACACAAGCAAAGTACAAGGGATTACTTGTACTCTAAAACTTGTTTTCATGTATGTGTTTCACATTTTATATGCTTTTAACACTGATTGTTACAACTGATAACCATTTGAACATGCAGATCACGTAAACATATATTTGTGAAATTGACTTTAAACTGTTATGTTTTATATATATTTCACAAATGGTTTTCCACATTTTATCAGTTAAAAGCATGACATTAGAACCATTGAAACATAAAACTTGTATAGTGTATATCGTCGGTAACACTCCACAGAGATACGCGAGTGGAGGATTATCATATTATTACTAGAAAATTTGTTAGTCCTGTATGATTGGAGACACGTCCTCAGTGAACACTCCACAGAGATACGCGAGTGGAGGACTGCACCCGTAACCAGAATCTCTGGGATTAGAGAGCGTGACTTGAGTGTATAGATCTATACGGGGCTGACTACCCCACACCTGGCTGCTAGCTACAGCCAAACCGAAATGGTTCAAGGGTGACGAAAGTCATAAGGTGATGTGGACTACTTATTGCCATATCTAGTCTATCGTATGGTTATGGAACTCGCAATTAGGATATCAGAGATTTACTTAATAGTAATAATGAAAAACGTAATACATTTCACAAGATAACTAGGTTTCAGTATACATTTTTCACATTGGTAACCAACAGTCAGGAAAGTATGGGAGTTTCCTGGGGAACATTGTACATAACTAGAAAAGGGTAACAAACCGGGTAACTTTACATCTCAGAAGGGTAAATATGTTTTTCAGAATACATCTTTTACAATTGGTAACCAACAATTTAGGAAAGTATAGGACTTTCCTGAGAATACATTTGTACATAACCAGAATAGTATAACAAACCAGATAACCTAACTGTACATTTCACAAGAGTAAATGTGTTTTCAGTGTACAACTTTACTTTACATCTTGAGAATCATTAACCAGCCTTTTAAGAAAATATGGGATTTTCTTGGTGTGTGTAACATTTTCAAAATCAGAAAGGAAACTTGAACGTTTTTCACAAAACAAAAACCACTTATGAACTCACCAGCGTTATGCTGATTTTTAAACCGCTTGTGTTCTCAGGTCAGCATTAGACAGGTACCCAATGATTCCTTTTTGCAAAGACAGAGTGCGTTGAAGACTCGTCTTAATTTTGTTCATATATACTATGTATCACAACTGTACAACTTTGCTTTTGAAAGAATTGTAAAACTTTTCTATATGTAATGTAATGGTTGTTCTACTTTACTTACTATGTGCATTGGATTTGATACTCAACGTGGAGTCAACCCCGGAAATGTTTCCGCCTTCGGTTTTCGGGGTGTGACACATGTTTCAAGTGGGAAAGTTTGGGTATTACGTCGATGAATGTACATTCAAAAAAAGGGTGTGTTACAGATGTAATGAAGAAGGGGACTTCAAGAAAGACTGCCCAAAGAGGGAAGGAGCTACAAAGCAAAATGCACTACCAAAGCCAAAGCCAAAAGCATTCCATATGATCCTTGACGAAGCAGGTGACAACGCAAGGAATCAGGAAGGAGGACTGATACCTGAAGATCCAGTTAAGAAGTAGCCATGCGGATAGTATCAGGAGGTGTAGCCTAATAGAGGAATAGTATTGGTTGAACTTTAACATCTATGTAATCATTCAATAAGTAATATAAGCCTTGATTTTTTCATTTGGTGCGTTAAGTTGTTATGTGATTTTCTTGCATGGCGACTTGGAAAAACTACGAGACAATACTTGCGATGAGTATGAGTAGGTGTGAATGGTAGTAGAGGCCTATACTACCCGAAGCACAGGACTCACACATGGATCAAGGAAAGTCACGAGGTTACCAAGAAGCTAGTAATTGATTCTGTTTTGTTCAAGTACGTCGTTACCATTGTTTCGGTAATGACTAAAAAGATGGTTGTTATTCCGACCCTAGTTGTCATATCAAATCGATTCTGACTAAGATGAGTATGTTACGTGGTTTAAAGAACGAAGATTGATATAACATCTGACTTAACCCAGAAGATTGAAGTGAAAGATAATCGAAGCGATCAATAGAAGTATTACAACCGTTGTTAAGGTAAGAAGCTTGTAGCTAGAAGTGCTACATGCTAAAATGTGATTATATCGCATTAGAACATGAAGGAAGTTATATTTTGTTCTTTAATTTGACTCTAAGAGACCTGAGTCTAAGCGTTGCATCATACGATGAGAGGTTATTACAACATGACCCATCGGTCTATTGTGGTAATCAAAGAAGTTCTCTTAAGATAATTTTGTTTAAGAAGGATTAGGAGTCTCCAATCAGAATCGATTTGGTAACTTAAAGAGTTACGATTAGAAGTCCAACATAGGATAAAAAGCGAGTACAAGATTGAGCACCGTTTACAGTCAAGATGTCTAAGACTTAGATACTCATTCGAAGAAACATAGAAGTTACAATTATTACCTAGGATGAAGAGATAACGTATGGATTCATTATATAAACCATGTTTTTTGATGATTCTTGGACGTAATCTTCCTAAGGAGGAGATAATTGTAATGCCTGTAGATTCGAGCTAGTCCATTCAGAGACAATAAGCGTTAAAAATGAACTTTTTATGGAATATTATTTAGAATGAATAATCTTAACCAAGTCATAGTATATGTCACAAGGGTTCCGTACATATAAAGAACGCCGAAATCCGAGTTATAACGAAGAAATTATGAGCCGTCAAAGTTTTACGACTAAACCCGCACGACACCGCGTAACATAGAAGTAAATTTTGATAAATTACTTTTTAGCCTTAGTAATCTAAAGAAAATTCATAGTATATGTTAAACTAAGAACGTAGATAAAAAGAACGTCAAAATCTGACTTTGTATGAGGAAGTTATGATTTTTATAAGATTTAACATAACGGTGCGCAACCCGGAATTCGAATTTTAGATCGACTAAATTTTAGCTGACACAACCTAAACGAGAATCGAAGATCTCATTAATAAGAGCTCAACGATAAAAAAAAACAGACGAAAACGGATGTCGGGTGTCAAAATTATGATTTTTTAACGGACTTTACTTGTCTAGGACTGTTAAAAATATAACTTTAAAAATAAATCAAAATTAGCCAACGGCGTCTAAAAAAACGTTGTAGAGTACGGTTCCGCCTACACGTGGATATAAAGAACGTTAAAAATGAAGCTCGTCTGCAAAAGTTACGGATTTTAGAAGATAATTAGTTTTTATAGTAACAAACAAGTGACACATGACGCAATCTGAGCCACACCTTCTTCCTCGTGGATTTGCATGAGATCCCGACACGTTGCACATTACGCCCAACGTAATTTTGAGCACGCTTAGTGTAACCCTTAAAAACCCATTACGCTCAGCGTATTCGATGCTGGCAGCCTATAAATAGAGGTGTAAATCACCCCATTTCTTCACACAACAACCCTTCTTTCTCTCTCATCACTCCCAATCTATCCCTCCAAATCCCTAGCAACTTCTAAGTGCTAGAGGCGAGTCCCAAAGCCCCGGAAGGCTCTGATAAGAAGAGCTTTCAGCTTAGATGTTTCACCCCCGCAATGCCCGGTTCCTAGCCAAACCTCCCAGTAAGTGAGTTATGCTTACCCTACTTTAAGTATAACTGATGTTTAAGTTCATTATCGTTATTATGAAGTTATAAACAAGATTTATCAGTGATTCAAAGTCGTTATACTGATTGATCTACTTACGGGTATGATGTCTAGGCTATAATTTAGTGAGGTGTTTAAAGTGGGACTTCCAAACTGTATACTTCGTATATCAAACGGACCCTACCTCCGATATGATCCTACCTTGTTGTTCCTTACTTGATAGATCATGAAAGTAAACTTTGCGTTAATGATGAATCTAGATTAATAATTAGTCACAATAAAGATTAAACTAAAACTTAGTAATAATAATGCTAGGTTTCGTCGAAGGAAAAAAGAATCGTTAGAAGTGAAGTGTTGCCCGAGTTTGGAATCATCACTTTGACAAGTAAGTGCATAGTTATTTTTATCTGACACATAAATATGAAGTATTTTATTTAAATTACGTGTCGTGTGTGCAAATTATCTGTGTACTTGATATCTATGCTAGATGAACGATCTTACGCATGTTTTAAATGATTTAAACTGTATATGTATTTTATATCTACAAAATATGTAGGTTAAAACATGGGTATATGAATAATAAGGGATAAAAGCTGATATAGAGGAACATTGGTAGTTATGGACATCGTGTCATATAGGTGAACATTAGCAGCAATTGACTTAGTACCCTATAGATGAGAATTGGCAGTTGTGCCACAACCTTTAGATGTTTTAAACTACGATGTACTCTAAACATCCTAGCAGCTGCGCTCAAAGGGTAGTATCGGCAGCTGTGCCTATTAGAGAACATCGTAACCCTGGTAGCTGCGCCCAAAGGACAATATCAGTGGCTATGCCTAATAGAGAATGTCATAATTCTGGCAGCTGCTCTTAAATGATAATATTGACAGTTGAGCTTAATAGATAACAGTGACAGCTATGTCATTAGGCAAACAATGGGTTTCGTGTATATTCCTTGGGACAATCCTTAGGAATAAATGAGTGAATGATAAATGATTCTTAGGATAGATCCTTAAGAAATAAAGAAGATAATGAGGATGGATAATTGAGTTGATTGTTTAATGATTAAACATAATTATATTATTGTGGGTTGAAAACCCTATATATACTCACCAGTTTTCCCAACCTGACCCACTCAAGTTTATTTGTATCACAGGTGTCGATACGAAGTTACCTTACATTAGGAGATTAAAGAGATGTAGATCACTAGTGTAAGTTATTGTAAAGTCTGTTTATATTCATGTTTATGTATTGACGATGTCATCTCAAAGTTTTAAAAGAAATGAAATACATTTCTTGGGAAATGCTTTGATAACACATTTATCATGTCTTTCTGGGCACAAATTTCACATCATTTTAATAAAAGGGTACTCTGATTTTTAAATAAAACATAAACAAATCGGTCTTTTCTGGCAGTTAAAATTGGGGATGTCACACTTCTGTCGCCAAAGACGCTGTGGGCGTGGCTGGTAATGGAGGTCTAGTGGTGGTTGGCTCTAACTGTTGTCGGAGACGAGAGTTGTGACAACAATCAAACGACGCTGGAAGGAAGAGGGTTTTGGGAATCGCTTCGGAAGAGAGCAAAGGAGGCAGACAAATGAAAGAGCTGAAGTCAGGGGGTTTGCTACGAAAGCCTTTAGCGGCGACGATAAGCCTTAAACGGAGACATATAAGTATTAGCGGTGACACCTCTACAGTAAAAAGTCAACGCCAAATGGACATGGTTCGTTTGACGCCGACCGATATTGTACGAGTATTAGCGACGACGCCCTTTATTAGCAGCGAACGCCCCCATTAACGGCGACATCTAACGCGTCAATTACATGTCACCGATAATGGGGACTGTCGCTGCTAAAAGTGTGGCCGCTAATACCTACCTTTCTTGTAGGGTATGTCAACACTTAAGAAGTGTGGAAGGATATTTAGCAAGAAATGTTAGATGATATTTAATTTCCCTTTCTTAAATTCTCACTCATTTGCTCTATCCTACGAAATATTGACTTGACTATCGTCAAGTTAACTCAGTTCCCAATTCTAGAATGTTTCAGGACATACCGAAGTTGCGATGTAGGTTACTTCACAAATCCAATTACTCATTAAAACTAAATAATATTGGTTGTCGAGTTATTATATTAACCCGAAAATATACGTGCTTATTTTTGACTATATCCCTTTACAAATTTCCATAAATGATAGTTTCATGCATAAAAGAAAATACCAAATACCATTTTGTAAAAAAAAAAAAAAAAAAAAAGTTGAATACTCATAGCTACGGCAACGTAAGACGTTTAAAATGACAATATTATTAATTTTAAGTATTGTCTACTTTCAACCCTCTAGTTTTCACCTCTACATTCTACATGGCACAAATTTGTTAATTCTACATGGCACAAAATTTGTCAAAGGTTAACACATGGCTAAGATTAAGCAATATTAAACATAGCTTCACTACCTATTCAATACGTATGTTATTAGTCAAATTAAAAGTGATTTTGGATTAATTTTCATTTTGGACACAATCTTCCATTTGCCGGCTTGGCCTTCCGAGGGTGAACTCAAGATTTAGCAACCTATTTGAATCTAAAGACTTAGTCCTACTACTACTTTCCAACTTCATGTCATTTTCTGACAAGTGTAAGGATAGCTCATGTTCATCCACCTACAGAAAAACAATAATGATTCATTAAAAACAATTAATAATCTTTATACATACGATATACATATATCTATATATACAAGCTGAATATGGTCTATGCCTTCAAACCTTATTATCAATCACTCCAAGTTCTGAACAATTTCGCATGTATTCTTGGCTCAAGAACCTTGAATCGTATTTCTCCATTGTCGATGACCATGACCCTCTGCTTAAAATTTTTAGATTTAGAAAAGAGATTATGTCCATATATAATACGATAGAAAGCCACAAAAATATCATCACTTTTACCAAACAAACTATTCACATATCACATGGGAATATGCTTATTTATTCGTATTAACCAATACACTTAATTATTTCATTAATCACTAAATAGGGTAAGTATTTATATGCCGGACAAGAATCACCAAAGATGGTAAAACACTGAATGTGGACTATTTATTTATAATAAATGATTAAAAGATAAAATTCGGATATAAGGTTTTGATTTTCCAAAGGCGCAAGAAATCTCATGGAATACATGTGATGTACTTCTATTAAACTATTGAAAGCCTTTAATCCCAGTCGTACGTCGTTTAAATACTTGATAGCAATCAACTTCCATCCAGAAATAATTAGGTCAACAAAAGCAAGCCAATGTCTTTTACATTAAATATTTCTAGCTATATAGCTAGCTTTTACTTTAAACAACTCTAACATGCATAAAAATGAAAGGGAATTGAACTTGTATATGCTCTAACATAGATTAATTAGCTACCTATACTAATTCCTAGTTTTACATGTTTGTACAATAATTATGGAGAAATGTTCCCTAAATGTCATCCTATATACTAATATCTCAAAAATTTGTGCCATTTCCCTTTGCTTAATATTACTTTTCCTCGAGATTAAACATTATCATTCAACATCGATTGGACATGTCACTCTCGTTCTTTCATATAGGAAAAAAAGAATCATATTTTACAATAACGAAGAGATTTAAAAATTTTAACATATAGAAAATCTCAACTAAAATTCTCCTTTAGTTTATTTGCCTTTTCTATTCACTTTCATCGAAGAGAAGATCTACATCATCAACACAATATTATTCATTCACCAACAAACATTATGCATTTATGTCTGTGTTTCAGATGTGCACTTAATTAGATGCTCTTTGTAAGTCAAGTTGGTATCATATCCGGTATGACTTCAAAAAGGTAATGATGATGAACACAGACAACGAACACAAAACTTGCAGAGAAATAGATCGAAGACTGATAGATATGTACTATTAAATGAAATTCACCACACACACACACTAACCTCTGTGTTGTTTGTAGTGTAGTTGCTCGTGATGGGTGATGAGAATGATTAGAAAGGTGCAGGTTGGAGTTGTTGGCTTCAATTATTTTATCACCAGTTTGTGATATACCCCCTTGCATTTGTAGTAATGTCTCTGGGGTCCTTGGATTTATCATAACCATATCCGCAAGTGCAGCTGCAAAAAACACATTCATACAACACCCATCAATTTTCTGCGACTTATCAGACAAATCCAGTAATAATACTAATGGGACTCTATGTATTGGTGTTATTTTTATCTGAAATATGAACATATTAATGAGAAAACTATGATGCATGGGGTCCTTATATATAAATGAAAATAATAAAATCCAGTAGTACCTGCTTCTTTGTCAGTGCTCTTCACTGTTCTATACATCTGCATGAATATATCGCACAAATGATGTTATAAGTAAATAAGTAATTATATCCATAAAAAAAAAAATATCATCTTTCTTAGATGCCATATTGTCCTTGTTCCCCATGAGGGTCCCGCTTCACTTTTTAATGTCAAATTTGAAGCTCAGATGTAGTAATACCCAGACATGTGTGTGTGTGGTAGCTTTTTTGTGTTCTTTTTCTTTTCTTGTTATGTTTACATTTTTTTCTTTATTAAAATCGTTTCTTTCTGACTAGAAGAAGAAGGATATCATTTTCGTGATCAGATGAACGAAATAAAAGTGTAGGAAAAGGACTCTTGCTAATTTTCATTAAAAAAAAAAAAACTTGTTCTCTAATGACTCTTTTATGCATAGATTAAAAGAAGGATAATATAGCTAGCTACCTGGAGATGACTCTTGACATGAGCAAGAGTGAGATCTTTCACATTCATTAACTCTAGCACCGATTTAGGGGTTGCTCCTGTAACATTTTAAAATAATCACAAACGCATTAGTTTTTAAAAAAAAAAAAAAAGAATCTAAAATCGATCCACTTTCCTAATCCCGTTAATTGGAAAATACTTTACGAAATAATCGTTTGAGAGTAGCTAAAAAGTGAAAAGGTCAAAGAGAATATGAAGATATATGGATCAAAAAACATACTTTCATGTCCACCAAGAAGCTGAACAGCATGAACGAAATGGGCGTGTAGAGTGGAAGTCCATCTCATCCGAGGAGCCCTAACGATCCTTCTAACACGATTACCCATTCTCGAACTCCTCTTAAACTCATGCCCATAGAATTGTGGTTGATCATAATGTTTGTTTCCATACTGATGTTGAAGAATAAGATTATTTCTTTGTAGATGTAAAGGCACCATGGGATGTTGTGGGAAGTGAGGATCAAAAGTTGCCATGTGATCAACCCCCAAGCTCAGCCGCGGGTGGTGAAGCTGGAGTCCATGGGTAACAAAACCTCCTCTCTCCGGTGGCGGTGGATGGTGGTAGTGATGGTTGATGAAATTTAAGCCGTTGTCATGAGTTAAATCACTGCCGCTGCTGTTCGAATCTGTGGTGGTGGAGCTGCAGGTTGTCTTCTTGATACAATCGGCAGCTGGAGGACGGATCTGTAGCGATAGATCAGGCAAAGATGTAGCTGTGATACCACTTGTCATTGGTGTAGTTCTTGAAGCGAGAAACATGGAGTCGAAATGAATATCTAACAAAAAAAGACAGATTGGATGGTGTTCAAGAAAAGGTTTTTGAATAGTGATTATATCATGAGTGCCTTATGATTAATCTTTGCATGGTCTTTCCCAAATCAGAGATAGAGAGAGAGAGAGAAAGAGAGATAAAGAGAGAGAGAGAGAGGGGTGTAGACTTTATCAGTAGTAAAGAGTGTGTAGGCTTTTATCACTAGTAGACTAGTGGTAGGTTAGGTTTGAGGTTTGACGAAGAATCGGAGAAAGGAAGGCTTTTTGTATGAGGTGGCTAGAAAAGAAAGGCTTTAGTATTAATTTATTTTATCTTCGGAGTTATGAAGCGGGGTGTAAATTGCAGATATCGAAACGAAAAAAGTTTGATTATATAATCAGAGAAGCAGAGAGAGATCAGTATATATGAAGGTGATAGTTAAGAAGGAGAGATAGTGGTGTCGCTATAGAGGGAATGCTTGGAAATCGGGAAAAGAAAAGGATGGAATAGAACTCATAGGAACAATTATTCAAGAAAATAGAATATTAATTTTAAAAATCGAGAAATTAGTAAGACAAATTTCATATTCGTTTAAAAATTATACCTTATGACTAACATCCATGTGAAGTTTGAAAACCTTTATTTGAGAATGATGTTTATCGTATGCCGTCGTGGTTATTCATTTAAGAAAAATAAATATGGATTTAGGTTGAAAAGTGGGTTTCAAACATTATATTTTACATTTTTTATGCATTTCAAATCAAATTCTTAATTTGGAACTAAGGACATGTCTTTAAATAAAAAAAAAACATATAAATTATGTTTTTCTCTCCCTTATTTTAGAATATTTACTTACGTTTTACTTATTTCTTTGTGTTATGAATGTCCTCCAAAAGTCATATTTTTAATTAAAAAGGTTGATGTGACGAAAGCGAGTTATGGACATATGGTACCGGGGCCATTTATAATTAAGACTTCCAGGAATCACAAAATGAAATTAATATTAGAGGGTGCACCCCACCATGCAACTTTGATTTGTTTTTGCATAGGACTAAGTTAAAAGGTGAAGTATTATAACTTTTTGGTTGAATTTTTGGAATTTTGTTTTTGAATAAAAGATTTCGGATAATTAATATTTAAAATCATATCAGAAAATCTAATGTTAGAATTCCATATATATATATATATATATATATATATATATATATATATATATATATATATATATATATATATATATATATATATATATATATATATATATATATATATATATATATATATATAATTTCCAATTTCTGAATATGGGATAAAAATTCGGATGTCAAAATCTCTTCCTTAAAAGATTTAGATATCCAAAATATAGAATATTCATTTGCAACACCTCGAGAGTCACCTCTATGCTTCTTCTTTTTTGCCTTTTGCATACGAGTCATCTATTGAAAACACTGTCAGTTAGGAGTGTTATAATTTTTTTTGAAATCCCACATTCAAACCAAATGAAGTTTTGGTTATTTGGTTTGGGTTATTCAATCGGTTTTTAGTTATTCGGATCGATTAATACAATTATTACAGCTATAAAATTGACGATTGATCTAATGTTAAAACGTAACATAAGATGTAAAAATATGATGGAAACTTTGCATGTTTATGTTTTTTAATGTTAAAACATTAAGCAAGTTATAAACTAAGTTATAAATTATGAGCAAAATTCTAAAATGAAAATGTTCTATCGCTTAGATATGTGTATCGAGAAAACTAATGTTACAATTGATGGGTACTTCCATTTATTGCACATTCTTTATCTAAGGTTGTAAATGAATTGAATGAACATGAACAAGAACTTGTTTATGTTCGTTCATTTAAGTTAACCGAACAAATAAATGAACCAAATGAAAAAATGAACAAGTTCTTTTGTTCATTTTTGTTCTTTTAAAAAAGTTACATTGTTCATTTTTGTTCATTTATATTCGTAAATATGGTAAACGAACGTAAACAAGCGAACTTAAACGAACGTAGATAAATAAACATAATTGAACATATATAAATATAAACGAATATATAATATAGTAATATAATAAACACAATTGCACATATATATACATAAAATGAGTCATCACCACAGAAGCTGCTAGGGAGTCATCACGATGAATATTGCTAGAGACTCATAACCATAGAATGTTAACCTTTAGCTAAGTCAAAACACATGTTTATACAACTTTCAAGTAAAGCAAGTTGAGAGACTGAAAGAAGATTTTTTTTTTTCATACCTCGTATGGTACACACCTTCAAGTTTTAGTTCCCTGTTATTGTATTCTGGGCAAAACACAGCATTGGCAATGTGAGCAATCGACAACCTAGAATTATCAGTTATCACTGCTACTTTATTGCCTTCATAATTTCTATATTCTTGCAACATTTCATGCTCTCATGTTATTTGATTAGAGCATCCAGGAGTTAGTATCCATTCTTTAAATTTTTTGCCATGACTCTCTATTGTTGCGTTAAATGCCACATCCTCTTTGTCTTGAGCATAAAAAGCTTTTGCATCCAATATTTCTTCTACTTTAGAAGTTTCATCATTTCCGTCCTCGATGTTTTCTGAACGACAATCGTGTGTCATGTGACCCCTACGCCCGCAATTAGTACACCTGAAAGTAAATCTTTTGTGGGAACGGTTACTCTTTGGTGTCGACATATCCTTGATATGCTCGAGTATATTTTCTCCAACAGTTGTCTTTAAGACGAACATTGCCTTGCATGACTTGATCTTCCACTTTCGTAGGTTTCCATTGTTGTCTTCTGCCTCAGGTTGGTTTGTTTGGGTCCCTTTCACAACCTCCCACAGATCATGTCCTTGCATATAAGAGATGATGCAAGTAGACCATGTAATATAGTTTTGGTTGTTAAGCGTATTTACTCTACCAACAACTTGTAGATCAGCCATTGACACGAAAGCTCTGATACCAATTTGTTAACTTTCAACAAAGACAAAACACATGTTTATACAACAGGTTTCAAGTAGAGCAACTATTAGAAGAAAGTGTAACTAACACACAAATTTTTTTCTACATATATAAAAAATAATGACATCTACATAGCATAAAAACAAAAATGAATAAGGAAAATTGCTGCTACCTAGAAAACAGGAAAATGGCTATGAAAACAAACTACCCACTGGCTTGACTAATTCAACAAATCAAGTACTGGAACATAAAGGAAATAACTAAATTATAAAAGAAGGCATACACCTGACTGGTTGACCAAGTTGATGTTGTTGTATTTTAACATAGAATTCGCTAGGGAGTCACCACCACAGATTTTCTCTAGGGAGTCATCATTTGCTACAATGATATGCCTATGAAAGTTGTTATAGATCTATTACAATTTCAATGGCATAAATGCAATGGAATATGCTACATAAAGAGGAATACATAATTCACAATGGATGCATGACTACGAAGTTATTAACGGAATCTGTCTATGGAAAGTGCGACGGAATACCCTCTGCTACGGATTTCATTCCACTGTCACATTTGCAAAGGAATTACAGTTTCCGTTGTAGACCCTTCGCTAGGCATTTTTAGGGACATAATTGTTGGATTAGGTGTCTAAGTCAATAGCTAAACTGATATATATATATATATATATATATATATATATATATATATATATATATATATATATTAATTAAAAGCAGAGTTCTTTTTGGTTGCCCTCAAACTAGTAATTGACAAAATCACTTTTTGGAGAGAGAGGTTGATTTATTGGTTTATTAGAAGGTTAATAAATAGCAAGAAATAATTTACTAATATATTACGAGTAGAATATATTAATTACAAATGGTATTATTTATTTAATAATTAAGCAGATTCTAATTGCAATTAATTGGATTAATTAAAAGTGCAAGAACCTAAACTGTAATTGTTCAATAGTTGAACAAAAGAAGGATTCAAGAATAATCTGAGACCGAAAATTTGAAGCCTCCTTAGGTGTCAAGATTAATCCTTATGGATAATTATGAATATAGATAATTACGTAATTTGAGATAATAGTATTATATTCAAATTAGGGTTATCCAACGTTTCTTTGTTCTATTATATAAGGAGCCTTGGGGCTCCTAATTTTGGCCACTCCTTCTTAAAAGAGAAATCAAAAAATCACTTCCTCCCTCTCCTCCCATCTTAAGTCTTCAATTTCTAGGGTTTGATTACAAACCATTAGAGGCATGAGATTTCTGGTGCTTGCTTTTTGAATCTTGTTCAACAAGGAATTGTTTGATTATTTACTACAATAATCAAAAGGTATGTAAATGCTAAAACCCTTTATGAATTTCGAAAATAGTAGAATCTTCCTAAGTTTCTTGATGTTCAATTGTTTATTAAAATGAATAGAGAAAACTTAGATCAAATAGGTTGCATGTGAACTTAGGGTTACGTTTTACCGCAACATATTTTTGTAACCTGTAAAATCTATCACTGGTATCAGAGCCATTGTTTTCGATTGATCTTGCACAATGTTGAATAGATTCAAATTAGGGTTTATAGAAATTAAATCATAAGGGAGGCATTTCGAAAATTGCTAGGGTTCTAGAAACCCTAGCCACCTTAACCTTTTTCGAAAATTTGGGATCCCTTTTAGGGTTTATATTATTTCCTTAATTCTTATTTTAAAAGCGTTAGAGTTTAAATAATAAAAACCTGATAAACCCAAACCCTATTTTCGAAAACTATGGGGTTTGGAATACGATTAAATTTAAATTACTTTATCAATTGGTTAATTGTAAATATTTATTTAATCCATAATGATTTATTAATTTAATTAACTGGTTAATTAAAAGATAATGATAAATCATATATGGTTTGATATTAATTAATTAAAAAACTTAATTTAAATAATTAATATTTAAACCTCATATTTTGGAAAGTTTAAAATATAACATATATATATATATATATATATATATATATATATATATATATATATATATATATATATATATATATATATTATTAAAAGTTAATTACTATATGTATAAGAAAAATTAGTTAAATCGCTAGTACGCCTCTTTCACGAAACCATGCTTTAAAGAAGGTATAAGGAAGCAACCTATAAAATGACAATTGAATTGGTGTCCATTCTCACCTACCGTTCTCCTGTATGGTGAGAGCCGTTACTTGAAGTAGTTTGATAGGACATAATCTCGTTAATAAGTATAATCATATAAAAGTACTAGAAGCTTCTTGCAAAAATATCACTCTAATTACTTTAGGAATAATGTGAAACGTATGCTAATCCATGAAAACGCACATCATACTAATAGGGGCTTTAAAGATAAATGATGGGCATCTCGAAAATTATAATTCTTAATGGAGCGTGTGTGGTTAACTGACCCATTAATTAGAGATGATAAATGACATCGAGGATGCCAAACGTGTTTACATGGTTATTCACATCTTGTTTGTGATCATCGGCATCCCAGTCACAAATAGAAGAGCATACCATGAGATTAAACATGTCATTGTTTGGATTCAATGAATCTCAAAAGATCTAGGAAGTTCTTAGTTTGAAATTGGTGAACCGTTTTTACATACCTTCCTATAACCGCGATAAGATTACGACATCTCTCTTCTTAGGTGTGAATAGTTATCTTGGATCCTAGCCTTGAATATTACTTATGGGTTAAAATAATATCAATTTATATCAGCTATCTAAACCTACTTCTTTCATATAGATATCTACTCTAGGAGATGCTACTGATACTCAATCTTCCTCCAACAACAACTTTACTCTACTATCTATCATCTCTAAATAGAAACTATTTGGCCCAAACAACATGGAATGGATTTGAAATCTCAATATGACTCTTTGATACGAGGGAAAATAATATGTCCGCGATAAAGCTCTTGTTGAAATCAATGAGTCAACTGCTACTCCATAAGAGATTGCTACATATAAAAAACACTATGACAACGCAACAAAGCTCGCTTACATCATGGTTGCAACCATGGTACCTGAGTTGCAAAAGCACTATGAAGACTACTGGATGTAAAAGATGGGTTTAGATCTCGTGGAAAAGTTCCATAAGAGAGCGCGTCAATAAATGTATGAGGTCGTCAAAGCATTAACGTCCTGCAAATTAAAGGAGAGAGAGTATGTCTACAATCAAGTGTAGAGAATTCAGAGATGCGTGAAGCATCTTGAAAGGCTAAATGTAAACTTTGATGAGGAGTTGGCTATTGACATAGTCCTTAACTCCCTTTCATCTTGGTCTGGCCATTTCATATCGACTTATCTTTGGAACAACATAGAGACCTCATTGGCCTAACTCAATAACTTGTTGCAGACAGCTGAATCAGGGATGCAAAAGAATCAAGTTTCTTCTGTTACAAGTGCTCTCGTACTTTCCATTAGGCACAAAAAGGAAAGAAGAGGAAGGCTAAACTTCAATCGAGCTGGATTGTCTAGTAATGGGTCAAAGACACAACCAAGTTCAAACATTCCTACTATTAGTGACCCTAAAGAGGCCACTTGCTACTGTTGTACAGAAAAGGGCCATTGGAGAAGAAGATTCCCTAAATACTTGCAAGACATCAAGGATGGCAAGGTCAAGCCATATTCTACAAGTATGTACACTATTCAAGTCAATAACTCACAACTTACTTGTTCTTGTATCCTTTATACCAGATGTAGATTTCACATTTGTTCTGATTTGAAGGGCTAAGAGAAAGTGATGAAGTTGAGCATGGAAGAATAAATCTGATCTTGGTAAATAGGTGATTTACTCTTGTTACGAAGATTGGGACTTAAGGTCTTACCCTTAGTAGTGATGTTAGGATAGATTTGATTAATTGTTGCTATTCCTCATAAATGACACAAAACATTATTTCTTTTCATGCATTGTTTAGACAATGATTTCAATATTCTTTTAATGATATGAATGGTTAGATTTTATCTTATAAAAATGGTGTTTTTATGTTTGAAGCTCTACCTTGTAATGATGTGTATGAAATTGTAATTTGCGTTGATATTTTAGGCAATAGTGTAATAAATATTGATTCATATGTTCGTGTAGACAAAGAATGCTTACGACATTGTCGTCTTAGACACATTAACAAGAAATGCATTGTCAAAATAAAAAAGGGTGGTGTGTTGGAATCACTTCACTTAAGGTCGGATGATGAATGCGAGTCTTGTCTTTTGGGTAAGATGAAAAAATCACCTTTCACTGAATCTTGTGAAAGAGGTGAAGGTTTGTTGGATCTCATACAAAAAGATGTGTGTGGACCCTTCAGATCAACCACATGGAATGACAGTTGATTCTACGTGACATTTACGGATGATCATAGGAAATATGAATATACCTACTTAATCAAACATAAATAAGAAACCTTTTAAAGGTTTTAAGAGTTTGTACACGAGGTTGAGAATCAACTAAGCAGGAAGATAAAGATGCTTCGATCTGATATAGGTGGAGAGTATCTTAGTATCGAGTTCTGTGACTATCTCAAGGAATGTGGAATAGTTTCACAATTGACTCCTCCTAGGACACCATAACTTAATGGTGTAGCTAGAGAAGAAATTGAAACTTGTTATACACGGTTCATTCCATGATGAGTTAAGCTTCACTTCCTATTTCTTTCTGGGGGTATGCCCTAGTGACAGCTACCCATATTCTTAATTTTATCCCTACTAAGAAGGTTGCCAAAACACCTCACAAGATATGGACAGGGAAAGTTCCCTTGCTAGTCCACATAAATGTTTAGGGTAGTGAATCTTTTATTAGACGAGAGACTCACGATAAGCTAGAACCAAGAAAGGATAGGTATATTTGTTGGGTTTTGAGCACTATCACACTCCTACGGTGCACATGCAACCCTAGATGCTTTGGATCTAAATTTTTTCGATTATACATGCAATGTTGTTTCCAAAGCATGAAGCCTAAACTAGCATACAAAAAATTTGAGATATACAACACAAAACCAAAGTAGATGAATAACTCTTAGTGTAGCCTAGAGTTCTTAGCCTTTAAAAGCTTTAGCACCTCAGATGTGATGCCTCTAATGTGTCACAAACACCAAGTGCAAAAGGAGGCTTATGAGACGTGGCTAGGTAGCTCAAAATCGATTGTCTCTCTTCTTCGAATGCATGGGAGCCAATTTTGGTTACTATGGGGTTCCTTTTATAAAGTGGGAAATTCTAGGGTTACATCCATGCAAACCCTAATTCACATGACCCTTCATATCCTTTAGGTTACATGGGTTAAACCTTTATGGAATATCACATATGTTTAGCCCACCCTAACCAACCATGTATCATTAGCCCAACTATAAGTATTATTGATTTACATAACCAGTCTCCGTATATTTAATTAGTCTCTTTTGATCGCTATATTAATTCTAAATTAATTCTTGATCAATACTAATTAAATAACATGATTTCTCAATTAATATATTATACATATAATATATTAATAAACCACAAATAACCTCTTCTCAAAAATCCATCATATCAAATTGCTTTGGTGAAGGCAACCCAAAAGGACCATGCTAAAATCGGGTCAAGTACATACCAATTATAGTTATGGGCTTAGACACTTAATCTAACAGTCTCCCACTTGGATAAGTCTAATAACTATAATCGCCAATGCATCTTCAAAATCCAATTAGCAATCGTAGCTTTCAAAAGCCGTTGTCGAACTCTGACCTAGCCAGTGACGCGTCCTTTAGATAAGGGATCATATAATCCTCTGTTCTACAAGATATCGTGTGGAAAAATACACGGAACATAATTATACTCATTGTCTAACAGTTTGTTTCCCGATTTCCGATTTGTTTGGCATAGAACGTAATTGAACAGATCAATTGAGTCCTAATCGGGCCCGACACATAAGCCAAAATCAAATCATCGCTTTTAATCTAACTAGGATAAAAGGAACAAATAAACTTCGACTTATATGCTTATACTAACTACGAGTTAAATCATGCACAACGACACGTTTTATAACATCAAGTTACTATTGCATTTTCATACCATCAATGCATAACCAAACCGTAGTCAACAACTCATATATCTTGGTTTAAAGACTATATGATATTATCGTCTCACAATCATCGTGATAAATTCCAAGAAGTGATTCATGTGAGCGTGGGTTTAATCCAATACTCAAATCTTATTTCAAGAGCACTCATGAATGTTGTAGCAAACTGTTGCTATGTATAACACCTTAGACAATCTACAAGACAATTCATGATAGTCTAGCCTCATAACCTACATCCAAAGTATGATCGAATGTGGGTAGTTTGAATAATCTTATTATTCCAAAATTCAATTAAACTTTAGTTATTACAAGTTTCTAAATATTTATTTAAGCACTAAAACTAATATCGTCCTTTAGCCTAATGCTCCATGCATTCTGCAAGTGCTTAACCCTACTCAGTCCCTACGTAAGGGGATCTGTTGGGTTATCATTCGACGATACCCTCTTTACAATAAGGAGTCCTTCTTCTACTTGATGTCTTATGAAGTGGTATTTTGTGTCAATGTGCATGGACCTTCCATGATCTCTCGGTTCCTTGGTTAAGGCGACCGCTCCTTCATTATCGTAGAAAATCTCCACAAGCTTCTTTATTTATGGTAAAACTCCAAGGTCTCCGATGAATTTTTTCAACCATATCGCCTCCTTTGATGCTTCGCTCGCTGCTATGTACTCTGATTAACACGTTGAATCAGTTATAGTCTCCTTCTTGGAACTTTTCCATGTAACTGCTCCTCCGTTTAGGGTAAACACCCAGCCCGACTGAGAGCGCAAATTATCGTTGCCGGTCTAAAACTTGGCATCACAATACCCTATCACTCTCAAGTCATCACTCCCACCGAGGGTAAGGACCCAGTCCTTAGTCCTCTGCAGGTACTTAAGAATGTTCTTTACTACAGTCTAGTGAGCTTTACAAGGATTCTCTTGATATCTGCTGACCATGCTCATAGCAAAGCCCACATCAGGGCGAGTATAATTCATAGCATACATGAGCGAGCCAACTGCGAAAGCATATGGAACTTTACTCATCTCCGCTATCTCAGCCTCTGTACTCGAACTTTGAGTCTTACTTAGTTTGGTATTGCTTTGGATAGGTAAGTCACCTTTTCTTGTAGTCTCCATGTTGAAACGCTTCGACACCTTGTCCAAGTAGGTACTTTAACTAAGTCCTATTAGTCTTTTACTCCTATTCTCAATATCCTTATCCATAGAATATAAGCAGCTTCCCCAAGGTCCTTCATAGCGAAACACTTCCCAAGCCAGGACTTCACTTCCTGCAAGGTTGGGTTCTCATTTCCTATGAGTAGTATGTCATCTACATACAATACCAGAAAGCTAACTATACTCCCACTAGCTTTGACATATACACATGACTCATCCTCTCTTCTCTAAAATCCAAATTCTTTGACTTTCTCATCAAAAAAAATATTCCATCTGCGAGATGCTTGTTTAAATCCATAGATGGATTTCTCAAGCTTACACACTCTGTTAGGGTACTTTGCATTAACAAAACCCTCTGGCTGACACATGTAAAGATCTTCAGCCAACTTACCATTAAGGAAAGCGGTTTTGACATCCATTTGACATATTTCATAATCATGAAATGCAGATATGGATAACATCAACCTTATAAATTTAATCTTTGCCATTGGTGAGAAGGTCTCATCATAGTCAACTCCGTGAGTTTGAGTAAAGTCCTTCGCAACCAGTCACACCTTATATGTGTGTACTTTCCCATCGATGTCGGTCTTCCTCTTAAAGATTCATTTGCACACGACTGTCTTGCGACCTGGCACATTTTCAACCACGTTCTAAACTGGATTATCATACATGGACTGAATCTCGCTGTCCATAGCCTGTTTCCATATCGCAGACTCGGGGCCTACCATGGCTTCCTTGTAGTTAATGGGTTCATCCAGATTTATCAATGTACTATCACTGATAAATGTATCACCTTCAGCTTTTATACGTAAACCATATAACATAGGTGGAACACTAACTCTATTGGAACGTCTCAGAGGTACGGATTCGTCAATTGGTTCAATAGGAGTTTCCTCCTCGGATTGAGCGCTAGTGTTTGAGGTTCTTTCATCAATTAACTCTTGAAGATCTTCAAGGTTAATTTTCCTCCCACTGTCCTCTTTCCATATGAGTTCTCTCTCACGAAAGACTACTCTCCTCATAACAAAGACAACATTGTCACTCAGTCTATAGAAGAGATACCCAAAGGACTTTTGCGGGTAGCCGATGAAAATACATCGCTCACTACGAAGTTCGAGCTTGTCGTGAGTCTCTCATCTTACGAATGCCTTGCAACCCCTAACCATGATGTGTTCTAACGAGGGAACCTTCCATGTCCACATCTCGTGAGGTGTTTTGGCAACCTTCGTAGTTGGGAGTAGATTAAGGATATGGGCGGAAGACTCTAAGGCATACCCCCAAAATGAGATAGGTAACGAAGCTTGACTCATCATGGAACGAACCATGTCCAACAAAGTTCTATTGCACCTGTTAGTCGTACCATTAAGCTGTGGTGTACTAGGTGGTGTGAATTGTGAAACAATTCCACATTCCTTAAGATACTCATGGAACTCGATACTAAGATACTCACCACTCAATCGGATCGGAGCATCTTTATCTTCCTTCCCAATTGATTCTCCACTTCTTGCTTAAACTTTTTGAACTTTTCAAAGGTTTCTGAATTATGCTTGATCAAGTAGATATACCCATATATGTTGTAATCATCAATAAAAGTCATATGGAAGTAGTTAGCATCTGTTGTGGCAGATCTGAAGGGTCCACACACATTGGTGTGTATGAGATCCAATAGACCTTCACCCTTTCACAAATACCAATGAAGGGTTACTTGGTTATCTTTCCAAGCAAACAAGATTCACAAGTATCATCCAGCTTCAAGTTGAATGACTCCAAGACTCCATCATTTTGCAGTTGGGCTATGCGCTTCTTGTTGACATGTCCAATATGACAATGTCGCAAGCATGCCTTGTCCAAAACATTGGACGAAGCAATATGCAACACATTATTTCCTAGTTTATCTACAACTATCACAATTTCATATCTACCATTACAAGTTAATGCTTCAAAATAGAATTTCCATTATAATAAGCGTTTATTCAGCCAATCACATTATTAAACAAAATAGTAAAATCTTGTTTATACAAACAATGAAAGGAAATAATATTTCTCACCATATCCGACGAATAACAAAAATTATTTAATTCTAAATTTAACCCATTACTAAGCAATAAAGAATAGACTCCAATCGTTGTGACAGGCGACACTTTCCTATTTCCAATGATTAAGTTTATCTTCCCATGCTGCACATCCCTACTTTATTTTAGTCCTAGCAAATCAGAACAAATGTGAAATCCACAACTTGTATCAAGGACCCAAGAATTAGCATGTGATGAGTTATTAGAAAGAATAGTGTGAATACCTGCGAAGATGGCTTTATCTTCCCATCCTTAATGTCTTGCATGTATTTGGGGCAGCTTCGTTTCCAGTGCCCTTTTCATGACAATAGAAGCACTCTACTTCCTTCGGATTGGTAGAGGGTTTAGCGGCACCAACTTTGGTTCCACTATAAGAGGATCCATCATGGGACTTTTCGTTGTGCCTCTTGGAAGGAGCCTTCCTCTTCTTTCCCTTCCCTTGACAAATTGCCAGAACAGGGGGCAACAATAGTAGGAGTGGATACAACATACTTGCCTTTTAAGTTGCTTTCTGCAGTTCTTAGAAGGCCTTGACGCTTGCAAAGAGTGACATCGTCCTTGTTCATATGATAGGTCATACGAAACTGATCATAACAAGAAGGAAAAGAGTGTAGAATGATATCTATGGCCAACTCTTCATCGAAATTAACATTCAATTTCAGCAAGCGGTCGAGATATCTTTGCATCTTCTGCATGTGGGTCGTGATGGACTCTCCATCCTTCATTTTGGTTGTGATCATGGAGGCAATGATCTCATACCTCTCTTGCCGAGCACTTAGATATTATCTTTCCATCAAATCTTGGTGTGTCCCTCTCAAGAACCCTGTATTCCTCGATTTGATTGGGAGTAGAAGTTTGTTCATCAATCTCCTTCAGCTCTTTATAAAGGAGCTATTATTTGTCCTCGTATCGAAGGGCCATACGAATGTTTTGAATCCAATCGTTAAAGTTTGACCCATTGAAGATAGTTCTTCAAACCAAGTTCATGAAGGACAATGAGCAAGAACCCAATACAATATTCTACAATTCGGAAGAGGGATGTAGTAATCCAATTGTAAAATATTTGAAGGAAGGTAAATGTCGATTTACCAATTTCTACCATGAAAAACAAAATTGAGTATTAAGCTATAATTGAATTGAAATTCCTAGATTCTTTGAGATTCATTGAACTTTATCAATGGCATGTTTAAATCTTGATTAAGCCCTTCAAGTTTGTGACTGAGATACCGAGAATCATAAACAAGGTGTGAATAACCATGCAAATTGCTTGGTACTCTTAATGTCACTTATCACCTAATCAATGTTCCGGTTAACCACACACACTCCGTTGATCTATGATAAACATTAAGATACCCTTTTCCACCCTTGACAGTCCCAAATTACTGTGCCGGTTAACCACACATGCTCCACTAATGACTTGGCAGGGTGCATAGTGCAATTCCATGGAATAACACCATTTTCACATTTTTTTCCTAAAGTAACTAATGTTAGGAATTTATAAAAGTTTAGTTACTTTATAATTTCATTATACTTACTAATGAGGATTAATGTCCTATCCTACCCGTTCGGCTAACGACCCTGCACCAGTCAAGGAAGCATTGGGTGACAATGGACACCCATTAAACCACCGTTTTATAGGCAGTAACCTTATACACCCCTTATAGACTGACTTCGTGAATGAGGCCTACTATATATAAAGTATATTAGTCATATCTTGAATTTTGAGAGGTACAAGATACAAAAGTTTTTCTACAAATCAATTATGCATAACAAAATCATTAATATTTACCAAAATTTTGAAAACTTGAATTAAGGAAGGTTATTAAAAAATTAACTTGGAGCAAAATAAAAAATCTAAAATATGAAATTTATCAATATAAGTTAATTTACATTTCTGAAACTAGATACAAATAATAATTAGTTTACATCGAATGTGTAAATATACAATATAAATATAAGTTCTAAACAAAAATATTTTAATTAAAAGTGGTAATCTTTCTTATTAGATAATATTATTTTCCCATAAGAAAACTATTCGTCAAAAAAACTATTTATCGCCGCCGCTTTGTGTAGGCACACATCTAATGTGTGTGTGTGTGTGTATATATATATATATATATATATATATATAAGTATTAACTTTTAATATTATAATAGTATAATGGTTGATTTTTAACTTTTAAAACTCTAGGCTTTGGAATTAAATGTTTCATTAGTGAGACTTTACAAACTCCAAAACTTGAGGACAAGTTTTGAAACTCTTCAAAACTATTCATTTCCATAACTTATGAGTTTAACGTTATTTTAATGGATGAGAGTTTTCATGTTCCATAATTTGAGGACAAGTTATGGAACTCACTAAGAACATTTAGATCAATTTCAACAAATAAAGTTATCATATAATTGATGATTGATCTAACTAAACTGATATAACAAGATAATATCAAATAAACAATTTACAACTAACTTTGTTTATCATATAAACCAACAATTATCTTAAAACTTTGACAATTATCTTTTAACTGGATGGGTATAATCAGTACAAGAAATCCTTAGTTGCTACCCATACAACTTCTCGTGCTAACAATACCAAAATATCACCCAATTAGCAATTGGATTCCAGACCATGATCCATAATCCCTACTTAGGGTCAAATGACCATTTTACCCCTGGCTCAACAAGATTCATAACTAAGGCCCAAGCCCAAATCCAATAAGATAGAAAATCATAAAATCCATAAAAGCTCACTAATGGCCTAATTTTCCAAATTTGCCCAATCCCATACAGGCCTTATCCTAAGCCCATATTTTACAATTCAGAATGCTTCAAATCCCCCTTGTGACAAACTTGATCAAAGGCATTAGACAAAAGTCAAGGTCAATGGCCCAGGTTGACCAAACTCGCCGAGTTGTCCTTCAACTCGTCGATTTTCTTCATTAGACTGCAAAAAGATCAGGAAAAAACCCCCTCAACTCGCCGAGTTCACCAGAAATCCAACCTCTTAATTCATTAAGTTGACATTTTCGAAACTAAGGGCTTCTCAACCCAGATCTTAACTAAAAATATTAGATTACATATATTCAACGAATGAGATAGGTTCATTAAGAATTTAGAGAGGAAAAAATGGAAAAAAAAAAAGCATTCACTCCTCTTTTATATCTTGTATCTATAGCATTTTTACCCTGGTGGATTTCTTTCTCATTTCAAAAAAGTATGGAATCCTGGGTTACTAATTGGTGGAATATTAGGCAACCAGAACCTTTTTTGAATGATATTGAAGAAAAGAGTATTCTAGAAAAATTCATAGAATTAGAGGAACTCCTCTTCTTAGAGGAAATGATTAAGAAATACTCGGAGACACATCTACAAAACCTTCGTATAGGAATTCACAAAGAAACAATCCAATTAATAAAGATACACAATGAGGGTTCTATTCATATGATTTTGCACTTCTCAACAAATATAATATGTTTCATTACTCTAAGTGGTTATTCTCTTATGGGTAATAAAGAACTTGTTATTCTAAACTCTTGGGTTCAGGAATTCCTATGTAACTTAAGTGACACAATAAAAGCCTTTTCTCTTCTTTTATTAACAGATTTATGTATTGGATTTCATTCGCCTCATGGTTGGGAACTGATGATTGGCTTTGTCTACAAGAAGCTACTGCTTCCGCCTCTCTAGGCTTTGCTATCGTTCATGAATGGTATATGGATCTCTCTAGGTAGTGGTCGGCCTTCTCGAATGCCCCTTTCCTTGCCGCCAAACCACTAGGAGAGTCAACAAGCTAGCTTGCTCGCATTCTAGAAACGTAGCTTTCGCGCCCTTCCTGCCTACGAAAATTGATGTGAATGATCGTGACAGCTCTTAAAATCCTAGGATTTTCCTCACTAAGCTTTCAGGAATGTCAAGACAAGGACTCTAATTGTAACAGACACAACCCCGTCTTCTCTTAGCTATATGATAAACACTAGTCTTTGTCTTTCATCGTTGCGTTCCGGTTAGTTCAGGTCGGTCCAACTTCGTACCTTTCCGGCAAAAACCATATATCTCAGAGAGGTCGTATTTCTTTGGGTTGGTAGTAATGGAATGCTTTCATTATAAAAAATGAACAACATTTCCCACCAAAAGATCAGTCCAATAATACCACTCACTAGTAAATAGCGCAGTACTTTTGTGAAAGGGATGCTCTTATCATGTTATTGCTGAAAATAAAAAGTGAATTCCTCTATTTAATGTCGATTCACCCACACATGCATTCCTTGTAGAGGAAGGCTAACTGCTTGTTAGTTGGGAGCTGTATGAGCGGAAACGTTCACGTACAGCTTCGTGAGAATGGCGGTGGACAGAAATGGCCTTGTGCTATCTCACACTCGTCTTAAATAGGGTCAGCTCTTTCTTTTTTAGGAGAGTATGCCAAGCCCCATCACTTATGAAACATAGTTGAAAGATGTTTTTGATTTGGATCATTGTTAAGCGGTAAGGATAATGACAAACTGGCTCTCGGAAGTAACTACAGTGTTAACGTTGTTGAAAGCTCATTACTTATTTAAGTAGGCCTCGCTTTTCAAAGCTGCTCGCAGCTCACACTATGGTGGAGGAGGCGTCAGAAAGTTCTAGGAGTGTGAGCAGTACGATCTGAAAGGCTCCCATATTGTATGGAGGGTAGGGGCTATAGATGCCAAACAAACCTGACCCTATCTATCGTCCTTCCTGATACCTCTCAAGGAAAATCTCTAATTGGATCCTATATTGACGGGTTAGTGTGAGCTTATCCATGCGGTTATGTACTCTTCGAATAGGAATCCATTTTCTGAAAGATCCTAGCTTTTGTGCTTTGGTGGGTCTCCGTGATCCTTTTGATGACCTATGCCTCAAGAAGGGTAAAGATTCCAACTGTAAGCACAAGGATTTGTGAGTTTCTAAAATTACCATATGCCAAATATACATCAAGACCAAGCACTATGCACAATCAAACCGAAAAAATTAAAATGGGCCCAACCTTAGGGATTATTTCAATCTAACAATAATGGGCCCAACCCAGGGTTTATATCAACCAGATCGTACAATAAGGGCCCCAGCCCAGGCGTTTATTTTAACCTGATCAAACAATAATAAGCCCAACCCTATGGTTTATTTGAACCCAAGCATATAAACATATAAGAGTCACATAGCAGCTAGCATTCTACATAACAAAATAATAGGCTAGTATAGGTGTCTTCGACCCACATGTACGATGAGAGGACTCACCTATGACAGAAGATAATTGTATCGCTCAATCGAGTTGCTGCTAACACGACTCCTCAGAATAATCATAATCCAAAAAATAATTGTAGTTAATAATCAGGGTTTAACCCAAAAATATTGGTCTAAAACATAATTTATGCTACTAAGGAAAAAAAGGCCATTTTACCCATTCACACATGGCCAACCCTACCAAAGCCCAAAACTCCCTAGTGAGCCAAAGCCCAAAATAGCCAAAGAAGGCTTCCTAGGCGTACGCCTTGTTATTCCCAATGTACAGCTAGACCTCGGAAGACTTATCGGGTGGTAACCTAGTACGAATTGTGTACCCTGGGTTATGCCCATCGTACTCAACAAGCTTCAAAAACCCTATTAACGTCTTAATACCATAAGACTTCACGTCTAAGTTGCAGATACAAAAGTAATTAACGTCTGGAATGATAAAGTTGCAAAGTTTATGCCTTTGCATGGCAAGAAGGAGTCTAAAGTCCAACTCTTAGTCTTATTGATGACCAAGAGGATAAAAAGATCCATCATGCATGATTGGGAAGGACCAAGATCCAATTTTTACGAAGCACTATTCTCTAAAATCAAAGGAAACACTCCACATTTGGTATGGAGTTGCTCAAACTCACAAGATCCAAGGCTATAGGACCATTAATGAACAAATCTTACTATATAGCTAGATCTAAAGATGTAGGCACCAAGGTTGGAGCTGTATACCTCCAGAAGATGCACAAGGAAGAGTAGATGTTGGATCTAAAGGCTTAAGTGAAGCACCGCAACTCCAAGGGTCTTCCTTCACCACCAAGAACACCAAAATGACACTCTAAGGTTTCAAAAGACATACAAACACACACACACACACACACTTAGGGTTTCTAAATGCAGCCTGAGAGAGTTGGAGGCTAGAGGTAGAAAAGTGTTAAAGTTCATATTGTTCCTTAAAGAATTGAGCCATAATTGAAAATACCTGGAACACTTGTGTTAAAAATCTCCCCCACTTGTATCAGACTTTGCCCTTGAAGTCTACTGCTGCAAATAAGTCTGGGTAGTGCTCCATCATCACGTCCTCAGTCTCCCACATCAATTTTGAGTGTTTTCGGTGCTGCCATTGTCCCTTCACTAGGTTCACCACTTTGTTATGTAGATCCTTGTTCTTCCTATCAAGAATCGCAATCGGTCTCTCCACATGGTTCAGATGTACATCGACCTAAATATCATCCAAAGGGATCACCACCGAATCAACGGATACACAATTATGCAACTAAGATTCATGGAAGGTGCTGTGGATTTGACTGAGCTCATCTAGAAAATCCATTAAGTATACAACCTTGACCACCCAGGCGGTAATCCGAAAGGGACCAATAAATCGCCCCACCATCTTGCCCCACTTCCCTAATTGGATGAATCCTTTCCAAGGTGACACCTTCAGGTGCAACAAGTCCCCTATAGGTCCAAACGTGAATCTTAACTCCTCATGAAAACAAGGGTCCTGCACTTCCTCCCATACAACATCTCAAATGCTCGTCGGCAAATACTAGCATGAATATTGTTGTTGTAAGAGAACTCGACTAATGGAAGATAAGTATCTGAACTCTCTCCAAAATACGACTTGCCTGCTCGGAGCATATATTCTAGTGTTTAAATCGTCCACTAGCTCTATCCATCAGTCTGTGGGTGGTATGTTGTACTGAAGTGCTACTATGTACTTAACTCCTCATGAAACTTCCTCCAAAACCTGGAGGTGAAACGAACATCTCGGTCTGAAGCTACTGAAATTGGCACCCTATGCCAAACCACTACCTCGCCAATGTAAATATCAGCCAACTTCTCAGCAAATATACTCTCAACAACAGGTATGAAGTGTTCGCTCTTGGTCAATCTATGAACAATGACCCAAATGGAACCAAGTCCAGGCACCATCTTTGGCAGTTTCATGACAAAATCCATGGTGATCTCTTCCTACTTCCTCATAGAAATGGGTAATATGGTGTCTCTGATGCTCGGCCTTGACTTTCCTGCAAGTAAGGCACCACTATACAAAACCATGTTATCTCTATTTTCATACAGGGCCACCAATAACTCAGCTTCAGATCCCAATACATCTTCTTGGCCCTTGGATAGATCAAAAACTTTGACTTATGAGCCTCTTTGAGAACTATATGCCACACCCCACGAGTAGTCAGAACCCAAACTCTACCACACTGAGTCAACAATCTCTGACTTTCTCTGAAAAATAAAGGAGTCTACCCCTTGATCTCTCCACCTGATCCTTCTTGATCATATCTAGCAGAGGCGAAATAATAACCATCCTCAGACATACATCCATCTCCGTTGTGGCATATTCAAATTTCGTTGATCGATCAAGTACCTTAAACTCTTGTGGTCAGTATAGATAGTACACCTTACCCCATATGGATAGTGCCTCCAAATATTGAAAGAAAAAACCACAACATCCAAAATCCAAATCATGTATAGGGTAATTTGATGTATGAGACTTTAGCTGCCTCAACGTGTAATCAATCACATGACTCCTTTGCATCTCAAATGGGGTCCTCGGAACCTACTATCTCATCATGACCTCTATCTTGGCTGGATCGACCAAGATACCTTTCTGCTTGACGATGTGCCCCAAAAAATGCACCACGCACAACCAGAACTCACATTTGGAGAATTTGGCATACAACCATTCTCTCCTCAAGGTCTCCAATACCTCTCGTAAGTGTTCCTCGTGCTTCTCCTTGGTGTTGCAGTAGACCAGAATATCATCTATGAATACTATCATTGGCCAATCCCACATCGAGCTGCAAAACCGGTTTAGGAGGTCATTGAATGCTGCTGGTGCATTGGGGAGCGTGAATAGCATCACCACGAACTCATAATGACCATAATGAGTCCTGAAGGTCATGTTCTATACATCATCATCCTGACCCTCATATGATGGTAACCTGATCTCAAATCAATCTTGGAAAACTAGGATGCACCCCGAAGCTAGTCAAATATGTCGTCGATCATTGGGAGTGGGTAACAGTTCTTCACTGTTAGCTTATTTAGCTCATGGTAGTCAATGCATATCCTGTGTGAACCATCCTTATTCTTCACGAACAGGATCAATGCTCCCCAATGTTGAGCTACTCGACCAAATAAATCCCTTTCCTAGCAGCTCTTGTAGCTGCGTAGACAACTCCTGCATCTCCGGTGGTGCCAAGCAATATGGTGCCTTGGTCATTTGAGCCACAACAGGAACATAATCAATCTCGGAACCGAACCTGCCTCTCTGGAGGCAATTCTGAAAATTCCTTAGGAAACACATTGGTTAAATCCCGAACAAATGGCAGCTCACTCAACGTCGAAGTGTCCTCAACTCGAGTACCCACCATATAAGCCAGGAACCCATAACAACCCTTCTGAAGATATCTCATGGCCCTCGTAGCAGAACAAAAGTTGGCCCGTGCGAAGCACCCTCACTAGGAATAACCAGTTCTCCCCCCTTAGGGTTCGAACTCTCAATAGCAAGCGCTCACAGTCAATCATGTCCCCATTACGGCCCTACCAGCCCATCCCGATAATAACCTTCGACCCTCATAGATAAATTGACACCAAATAAATAGTGTATCTCTTTCTAAACAGATTCAGTACACAACCACGATGAACCCTCTAAGCATTCACATAACTGTCATATGTAATCTCAACCTGTAATGGATAGTCCAGAAACCCTAGTGCATCACTAAACTTCTTTCTAAGCGCAAGAGACACAAAGGATCGAGTAACACCCAAATCAAATATCACATGCAGCTATACCCTTTACTACAAAGGTCCCTATCAAAGATCGGATATAAGAAGAGCATAAATAAGTAAAGCAATAAAAGATAAGAATAAGTCACGTACCAGTTACCACATCCGGTGTTGCACGAGCCTTATCGGTAGTCAGCTAAAATGCATTGCTCTTCACCACAGGATTCTCTATCATGCCCTGGCGGCCATCAGTAATCCTCAAGGTGGTAGGTGCAGGCGCCACCACTGACCATTGTAACAACATAAATTTCCAAAACAAATTTTCATTTTTAAACCATACTTTTAATCATAAAAAACAATATCAAAACATAATGTATCCAATGTCATCAGAACAAACAATTCCCAAAATCTCAAACATAAACTCTATGAGTGTGTACGGATCATGTCGGCGCCTTCCCGCAATCCTCGCTAGTATCTGAAACACATAACAAGACAATTGTAAGCATAAATGCTTAGTGAGTTACCCATGATACGACACACAACACATACGCCTTTCCAGGCCATAACTTTGTGGGATCTTCTGATCCAAGTGTCTCAGGGGACTTCCGTCCCGAATCCCGGTAGACCTTCCGGTCCAACCCGTATCGACCTTCCGGTCCGTAACCTTCTGACCTTCCGGTCCATGTCATCTTGACCTTCCGGTCCTTATCATGCATAACATACATAACACATATATATCACATAACAGCATACAACACATACATCTCATAGCATATAAGACCTTCTGGTTACACATAGGTACCCTTCCAGGTACAGTATAGTGAGAAGACTCACCTCAATGAAGTCGGATAACTCTCGTGCTCAACGTCCCGACCTAGCCTCCTCCTATTAATCAAATCACATTCCCGATCAATACTCTCTCATAGTCTCACTTCTAAGATTGGGTAGAAGGCCATTCTACCCCTCCTCGAACTCCCTTGAATCAGTCTTGACCAAAACCCTAAGGTCAACGGAGCTCAACGGTCAAACTTTGACCCGACTCGTCGAGTGCATATGGGCGACTCAGCGAGTCCATGCGGGTCCTCTGAATCCTTGTAGCCTCTCCTGGCTCGTCGATTCATCCTTCCACTCGACGGGTTCCTCCTGTCATGAGTTGCGGGGCAACCCCGACTCGACTTGTCGAGTCAACTTATGAACTCGGCGAGTTGCTTCCATGATCATACTCAAATGACCTTCTGAGGCCATATCTACTTCTCTAACCTATAGGTCTAACCTTCCCAAGCATGATACTCACGTAAAGGTTGGATCTTGGTACACATGAAACACACCCAAAGCTTCTTTTGGTGAAATAACCTCTAAAATGGCCTTATAGACTCATAACTCAAAAGGTATCGCATAAAGCAGAGCGGAAAGGACTCTATGGACCTCTTAAGGTCCAGATCTATGAACCATTTCGCTTTGGGACCTCACATACTCCAGATTCAAACTAAAAGAGGCATAAAGAAAACCCTAGATTCCACTAGAATCATTATAAAGACGAGAATGGCACAGATTGTTACCTCAAACAACTTCCTCTGATCAAATAGAAGTGGATCCATGCTCCTCAACCCGCTTAGCTTGTTCTACCTCGTTCCTTTTTACTAAAACACACAATAAATGGTGAATTGGCCCTCCTCTTGCACTGCAAAAGTTCTCTCTGCTCTCTAGGGTTTCTCAGGGGTGGAATGGACGCAAATGAAGGCCATAATGGCCTTTAAATAGGGCACATACCCAAGGATTTAAGGTTTCAATC
This sequence comes from Lactuca serriola, assembly GCF_051521515.1. Classification (NCBI taxonomy): domain Eukaryota; kingdom Viridiplantae; phylum Streptophyta; class Magnoliopsida; order Asterales; family Asteraceae; genus Lactuca; species Lactuca serriola. Next base: position 237,074,211 of record NC_136411.1, read on the forward strand.
CACAGCGCGGACTCGTCGAGTCCACCCTTTCCGATTCGTCAAGTGCGTTCATTAATCCAGTCAGCAATCGTGGTCCCACTCGACGAGTCTACGCCTCAAATCTTCGAGTCCCTCTCTTTTTCTCAAAAAAGCAAATAAATGATCAAACAATAATACCTTTAAATCCGGATGTTACAATTCTCCCCCACTAGAATCAGACTTCGCCCTCGAAGTCTTGCTCCGCAAACAACTCTGGATGCTGCTCCCGCATCTCCAAATCTGGCTCCCAAGTCAGCTCGGACCCTCTCCGATGTTGCCACAGCACCTGAACCAGGGGCACCTCCTTGTTCCTCAGAACCTTAATATTTCGATCCTGGATCGCGATTGGTCTCTCAGCATAATTCAGGCTCGCATCCACCTGAATATCCTCCAGCGGCACCACCGCCAACTCGTCGTCTATACACTTCCTGAATGAGACACGTGGAAGGTATCATGAATCTGGCTCAACTCTACAGGTAGCTTCAAACGATATGCTACCCTGCCCACCCTCACGGTCACCCTGAATGGACCAATGTACCGGGGCCCCAGCTTGCCCCTCTTCCTGAATCGGATCATTCCTTTCCAAGGAGACACCTTCAGGAGTACAAAGTCTCCCACCTGGAACTCAAGCTCGGATCGTCGCCTATCCGCATAACTCTTCTGGCAACTCAGAGTCGTCAACAACCTCTGTCTAACCTGATGTATCTGCTCGTTCGTCTGAAGCACTATCTCAGTGCTGCCCATCACGTGCTGCCCTACCTCTCCCCAGCAAATGGGAGTCCGACATCTCCTCCCGTACAACAACTCGAAGGGAGGCATACCAATACTCAAATGGTGATTGTTGTTATAGGAGAACTCAACCGACGGAAAATACGTTTCCCAATTTCCCCCGAAGTCCAATACACATGCTCAGAGCATGTCCTTGAGCGTCTGAATCATCCGCTCACTCTGTCCGTTCGACTGTGGGTGGTAAGCGGTGCTGAAATGCAGCCTCGTACCCAACACCTCGTGGAACTTCTTCCTGAACCTGGAAGTTAAAGGTACATCTCGATGAAAGACAATCGAGATCGGTACTCCATGCCGCGATACCACCTCCCTTACATATAACTCTACCAATCTCTCTGCAGAAGACCTCTCGTTGATAGCAAGAAAGTGAGGGCTCTTCGTCATCCGGTCAACTATCACCCAAATTACATCGACACCCCTCATGGTCCTTGGCAATTTGGTGATAAAATCCATGGAAATATGTTCCCACTTCCACTGGGGAACCTCAAGTGGCTGCAACTTTCCATGCCGACGTTGGTGCTCAGCTTTAACCCTGTGACAGGTCAAGCACCTCTCAACCAACCATGCAACATCCCTCTTTATATAGGGCCACCAGTAATCTTTCTTCGGATCCAAATACATCTTAGTGGCCCGGGATGGATCGAGAACCTCGATCGGTGCGCCTCCTCCATGAAAGTGGTACGTGCCCCGCCTGCATACTACACCCAAATCTGACCTTGAAAGGTCATAAGCCTGCGGCTATCGGTAACGAACTTAGGTACCTACCCAATCACCCGCTCTCTCTTGCGGATCTCCGGTCTCACGGCCTCTGCCTGGGCCTCCCGAATGGTGTCCAGCACCGGAGTCATCACTGTCAATCGCAAACAAATGTCTCGAATCGGGGCACCCTTCGCCCTACGTTTAAGGGCATCAGCTACAACGTTAGCTTTTCCCGGGTGGTACAGGATCTCACAATCGTAATCCTTTACCATGTCCAACCATCTCCTCTGGCGCATATTCAGGTTGGGCTGATCCATCAAATACTTCAAGCTCTTGTGGTACGTGTATATGATACACCGAACTCCATACAGATAGTGATTCCAGATCTTGAGGGCGAACACCACTACCCCCAGCTCCTGATCGTGGGTAGGATACCTCGCCTCATGTGGCTTCAAATGCCTCGATGCATACGCTATCACATGCCCCCTCTGCATGAGTACCACACCCAACCCTGATATCGATGCGTCACAGCACACCACAAAATCCTCGATCCCTTCCGTGAGGGCTAACACCGGGGCATAATCTATGGCGAAGTCTCTCAAACGATGTTTGCTGCTCTGGACCCCACGAAAAAGCAACACCCTTCCGGGTCAACTTGCTGAGAGGCACGACGATCTTGGAGAAATCCTTGATAAATCTCCGATAGTAGTCGGCCAATATTAGCAAACTCCTGATCTCGGTGGGTGATCTTGGCACCTCCCACCTCATAACCGCCTCAATTTTGGCCGGGTCGACCAATATCTCATTCTGGTTAATGAGGTGTCCCAAGAACTGGACCTCTCGTAACCGAAAGTCACACTTAGAGAATTTGGCATAAAGCCTCTCGGACCTCAATACCCCGAGAATCACTCTCAGATGCTCCTCATGCTACCCTCTAGATCTCGAATACACCAAAATATCATCAATGAACACGATCACCGAACGATCCAACATCGGCCTGCACACCCTGTTCATGAGATCCATGAACGCCGCCGGTGCATTGGTGAGCCCGAAAGGCATCACCACAAACTCGTAATGCCTATAACGAGTCCTGAACGCCGTCTTCTGGATATCCTCATCACGCACTCTCATCTGATGATATCCAGACCTCAGATCAATCTTGGAGAACCAAGACGCTCCCTGCAACTGATCGAACAAATCGTCGATCCTCAGTAATGGGTAGCGGTTCTTGACCGTCAACTTGTTCAGTCCCGGTAATCAATGCACATCCGGTGTGAACCATCCTTTTTCTTGACAAAAGGATCGGAGCTCCCCATGGTGAGCTACTCAGTCTAATAAACCCCTTCCCCAGCAGCTCTTGAAGCTGCGAGGATAAGTCCAGCATCTCTGGCGGCCTAAGACGATAAGGTGCCTTGGCGATAGGCGCTGCCCCCGGAACCAAATCGATGCAAAACTGTACCTGCCTCTCGGGAGGCACACCCGTCAACTCCTCGGGAAAAACATCTGGGACCTTGCGCACTATCGAAATATCATCAATCGAACTTGGCCTCCCAGTGGCCACTCGTGTATCCATCAGATAGGCTACAAACCCGCTGCAGCCCTGCTGTAAACTCTGTCTCGCTCTGGCAGCTGAAGAAAACGCTGACCCACATCGGGTACCCTCGTCGTACACCATAAGTACTCCGCCACTAGGGTCTCGTATCGTCACCAATTGTCACTCGCAGGTTATAATAGCTCCAAATCGGCTCAACCAATCCATGCCCACTATGACACATACGTCCCCCATCGCGATCGGGACCAGATATATCGGGAACTCAACACCGAAGATCTTGAGTACACTTCGTCGAATCACATTCGCAGCATACACTGCTCGCTCGTCATCTATAGAAACACGTAGAGGTCGACCCAACACCTCTCGCGGGATACCGATGTGCTGACTAAACGCTAAAGAAACAAATGACCGACTCGCACCCGAGTCAAATAACACCAAAGCAGGTACAAAATTCATAGGAAAAGTACCTACGCATATCATAATATAAGCACAAGATTTCAAACTCAGCATAAATAAATGAAAGAATACATACCAGCCACGACATCGGGCACTGCGTGGACCTCCTCCGCTATCTACTAGAAGGCTCTCCCGCGAGCCTTCGGTGCCTCGGCCTTCACCGGCCAAACCTCAATAGCTCGCATGCCGGCAGGGAAAAATCCTTGCGGTGCTCCCTGTGCTGTCCCCCGCAGCTGCGGACACTCGGCCTTCCGATGGCCCATCTGGTTGCAATCAAAGCAAACCATGAACCCCTTGGGGAAATCCTTGGCTATATGCCCCTCCTTGCCACATTTGTAGCAAGCACCCGATCAACAAACCTTGTCATGTCCCTTGCCGCACTTCCCGCAACCGTAAGTGCAGCCCTTCTGGCCTCCAGATCTCGAATCGGCGGGATTTGCCAGCTTGGCTGCCGGATGAGACTGTGTCGGCCGCCGGTCCATCCCCTGAGACTCGGCCTCTTACCTGACCTGAGTCTCCAACTCAATCTCCCTCTTCCGGGCATTTTCCTAGAGCTCAGCAAATGTCCGGTAAGTCGAGTTCGACACGAACTCCTGGATATCCCTCCATAGAATGCTCAAATACTGGCTCATGCGTTCCTGCTCGGTAGACACCTGCTCAGGGCAGAACATTGCCCTCTCATGAAACTTCCTGGTAACCATAGTAACAAAATCAGTGCCCTGCTTGAGGGACAATAACTCATGAGCCAGCCGTTCCCTCTCCACCGAGGGAACATACTCGTCTCTGAATATGGTGGTGAACCTCTCCCAAGTCACCTCTGCAATCTCTGCAAGAGTGAAGCTCGCCATCACGAACTTCCTCCAGTCCTTCGCACCCAAGCGAAGCTGGTTTAACGCGAACCGTACCCTTAGATACTCTGGACATGAAGACGTGTAGAAGCATCCCTGAATATTATAAATCCACCTCATCACAACAATCGGATCCTGCATCCTGTCAAACTCTGGTGGGTTCGTGTTGCCGAACTCCCGAAACAACAACGAGTCACCTCCCTGAGGTCTGGCAGTAGCCACAGCTGTAGTAGCTGCACCAGCCGCAGCCTCAGTCACCACTGCGTACCGCTCATCAAAAGTCTCAATCAACGTGGTCTTGATAGACCCAAACATCTCTGAAATATCGGCTCGAATCACCGCTGTCACCTCATCGTGGATCATGTGACGAAGCTCCTCGTCACTCACGTTGCTCGTCTTAGGTCTGTGGCGTGTCCCAACCATGATGTCTCTGAAATACAACATAATAATATCTGAGACTCGCTCGAGCATACTCGCACTCGATAACACAACCCTACTTGTTCCCAATTATCCTAAGGATTCTTACTTGGACTGTGCACTGATCCGGTGTCTTCAGTAGTACGGGCCCTATAGTACCGTCCACACTGCATCAGTATTCACCCCAAGTCCTGTTCCTTGGATCCTAGATCATAGGTACTCTACATCTTGCTAGCATAGGCTACCCTTCGGTAGGCCTCTCATAAGCTCCTCACTGCTACCCACTCTCTCTCTCAAGCATCTCATAGCAGCAGAAATCATCCTAGGCTAAGGTATCACAAATCAGGCCACTCTAGACCTAATAAGAATACCTAGCCTACTTTTAGCATAACATATCTCTTAACATATAATGTAAGGGTATTTTGGGAAATCACCGTTCGGGCGCTGGCTGATCGTACACACTGCTTCCTTTTCTTTTCTCAAATACTTTTACTTCTTTAGAAAAAAAATTGTTTATTTTATGAAACACTTTCTCAAATCTTGAGTTTGAGTCCAGATACACCCGAAGGTGCATCCGAATCTCTGAAACCAAGGCTCTGATACCAACTTGTAACAACGTAAATTTCCAAAACAATTTTTCATTTTTAAACCATACTTTTAATCATCAAAAACAATGTCAAAACATAATGTATCCAATGTCATCATAACAAACAATTACAAGAATCTCAAACATAAACTCTATGAGTGTGTACGTATCATGTCGGCGCCTTCCCGCGATCCTCACTAGTACGTGAAACACATAACACAACAACTGTAAGCATAAATGCTTAGTGAGTTCCCCAAGATACCACATACAACACAAACGCCTTTCCAGGCCATAACTCTTTGGGATCTTCCGATCCAAGTGTCTCAGGGGACTTCCGTCCTGAATCTTAGTAGACCTTCCGGTCCTACCCGTATCGACCTTCCGGTCCGTAACCTCCTGACCTTCTATTCCATGTAATCTTTAGCTTCTAGTCCTTATCATACATAACATACATAACACATATATATCACATAACAACATAAAACACATACATCTCATAGCATATAATACCTTCTGGTCACACATAGGTACCCTTCCAGGTATAGTATAGTGAGAAAACTCACCTCAATGAAGTTGGATAACTCTCGTGCTCAACGTCCCGACCTAGCCTCCTCCTATTAATCAAATAACATTCCTGATCAATACTCTTTCATAGTCTCACTTCTAAGATTGGGTAGAAGGCCATTATACCCCTTCCTGAACTCCCTTAAATCAGTCTTGTCCAAAACCCTAAGGTCAACGGAGGTCAATGGTCAAAATTTGACCCGACTCGTCGAGTGCACATGGGCGACTCGGTGATCCCATGCGGCTCCTCTGAATCCTTCTAGCCTCTCCTGGCTCGTCGACTCATCCTTCGACTCGACGGGTTCCTCCTATCACGAATCGCGGGCCAACCCCAACTCGACTCGTCGAGTCCACTTATGAACTCGGCAAGTTGCTTCCATGATCATACTCAAATGACCTTCTGAGGTCAGATCTACTTCTCTAACCTATAGATCAGACCTTCCCAAGCATAATAATCATGTAAAGGTCAGATCTTGGTACACATGCAACACACCTAAAGCTTCTTTTGGTGAAATAACATCTAAAATGGCCTCCTAGGCTTATAACTCAAAAGGTATGGCATAAAGCATAGTGGAAAGGACTCTCTGGACCTCTTAAGGTCCAGATCTATGAACCATTTCGCCTTGGGACCTTACATACTCCCGATTCAAACTAAAAAAGGCATAAAGAAAACCCTGGATTCCAATAGAATCATTATAAACACGAGAATGGCACAGATTGTTACCTCCAACAGCTTCCTCTGATCAAATAGAAGTGGATCCAAGCTCCTCAACCCGCTTAGCTTATTCTACCTCCTTCCTTCTTTCTAAAACACACAAGAAATGGTGAATTAGCCCTCCTCTTGCACTACAAACGTTCTCTCTACTCTCTAGGGTTTCTCAGGGGTGCAATGGCCACAAATGAAGGCCATAAGGGACTTTAAATAGGGCACACACCTGAGGATTTAATTTTTCAATCCACTGCGCGGACTCGTCGAGTCCACCTTTTCCAACTCGTTGAGTCTGTTCATTAATCCAGTTAGCAATCGTGGTCCCACTCGATGAGTCTACGCCTCAACTAATCGAGTCCCTCTCTTTTTCTCAAAAAAACAAATAAATGATCAAACAATAATATCTGAAAATCCGGATGTTACACCCATCCTAATAATCTTGGAGAGTCAACCTTTTTATGGTCGGTTTGATTACAATGAAGTAAAATCAAAGCACTCTTAGGGCAATCCCTACTCATATGACCTGTATGACTACAGCTGAAGCACCTTGAACTGACTACTAAACGTGCCCCACTGTGCGGCTTTCCATACTTTCCATAACGGATCCGACCCTGTTGGCCTCTGGATCGTGAATCAGAAGTCTTTGGCATCTTAGCCTAGCCCACTACTATCTGTACCTGTTGCGTCTTGCGCTTCTTTCGAAGCTCCAACTTAATTTCCTACTCATGGGCCTTCTCAATTATATCATTCAGGGTCTTACACCCTGAAAATCTCACAAATGCCTTGATGTCATCCCTCAACATGTCCTGATATCTCATCGTTTTTATCTCCTCATCTACAACGTACTATGGAACCAACAAAGCCATCTCATGGTACTTGGTGGTAATCTCCACCACAGTCTCAATAGTCTGGCGAAAGTCGTGGAAATCCCTCGCCAGGTGTTGTACCTTGATCGTTACTACAAACTCCCTCTGGAATCTAGTAACAAACTCATCCCAAGTCGTGATCGCCAATGTCGCAGTCCTAACAGCTCGGCCAACCTTATCCCACCAGTCATGTGCTCGGTCCCTCAACAAGCAGGATGCAAATCCTACATTTTCCTCCTCCCAAAAAAAACATCCGATAATCATTCTCCGTGTTAGTGATCCATCGTTGGCTAGTGATGGGGTCCTTAGCTCTGAAGAACTCTGGAGCTCCATACACCTTAAAGTCCTTAAACAATGGAGTTTTAGCTCCTAACTGACCTGCAACAATCTCGACTCATAAGTATCACAACCTGAATATTTTTTATCCTTAAAAGTAAAATGTGGTCAAAATTATTTCTTCCATCTATCTTAAATTAGATGGACTATTGGTTTACAATTTTTGAAGCCTTGTATCTAAGTGTGTGATAGTTGGAAGGGAAAAAGCCTTAGGAACCGAGAGCCTTCGCAGCCGTGAAAGGAGCCAAGAACTTCAGACCGTGAACATGTGAGTCGTGAGCATCCGAACCGTGAAGACGTTCGGACCGTGATCAAGCCTCGGACCGTGAACCCTCGGTTCATGGACGTGAATGTCGCGGCCGCAATCACCTTCCTATATTTAAGTGTTTGATCAATTGTATCTTCATTTTCTCACCTCTTGGTCGTGATCCTCTCATATCTCTCTCAAGTATCATCCACAAGAACTTCATCTTTCACTCTTTTTTATCCCTTTTCGTAACCATCTTCTTGGAATACATCAAAGAGCCTTCAAATACTCACCAAGATACCAAGATCTTCAAGGGTTCTTCAGTTGGGCCATGAACCATTCAAGTTGGGCCGTAAACCATTCATCAAATTGGGCCGTGAACACCCCATTAGGCCATGAACACCACAAGCCCAACCGTAAACTCCATTACAACCTTCTAACTTGCTTCTAGCACTCCTTTGGTGAGTTATTCTTGCATCCTAGATTGTTTCCTAATCCCCTTTGTAGTTAGATTCACTAATTTCATGCCTATATGTATCATTATATGTCATTTAGGACTCGTTTGTGCCTCGGGACTTCATTCATGGAACTTATCATCCTATATCGAACCTTCTATTGAATCACCACATAAGGTGAGTTCATTCCCACCATATATTCTCCAACTTTATAAATGTTTTTAAGAGGGGGGGGGGGGGAGGGATACAAGTATAAAAAAAAGTTGAGTTTTAAAATATAAATTGGTTATTATGTCTTCGTACCAATGAACTGTATTTTGAAGATGAAACCTTGAATAGATCATAGAAATGAGCTTATAAACTTTAATAAGTTTAGATTAAGGAACAAAAGGGTCTTTTTTATAAACTTATTTGTTATTTATAAAAAGAGTTTTCCACATTATTACTTGTAAAGTCATCAATCTAGCTTGTGAGACACGCATTCGGTACTTACATAAGTACTGCGGATGTCTACCCTTATGACCAGAGTCTCCTGGAGGGAGAGCATGAGTTTGTGTATAGATCTATACATGATTGACAATCCCGCACCTCGATGTTAGCTACAGCCAGACCGGCAGGTCTGCATGTGACAAATGTCATATTCTTTTCGACGTCTACAATACGTCGTGGTTAACTGGTCCAATTAGTACGATCGTAAAACTCACAAGAGATAACAACGATATATTTAAGTAGTAATATACTTTTCATGAACAATCTCAAAGGATACTAACTACATGACTACCCAATATACACTTTAGGGTTAGATAAAACTGAAGTCCGATAGACAGTGGAATGTGTGCTTTTTACTGTTCCGTGTTTGGTTGTGGGCTTAGAGGAGATTCGCCCTTTCAACTGTCTATTCGATCTCGGTTATATGCAACTCATATGTATTAGGTAATGATGGGAGGGTAGTATCATCGTATCAAGTATCCAGAACAACTAATTCTTTATTCAGTTTAACATATCCACAAAACTAGACATCATTGCAGTAAGTATATGGAGTATACTTGTGCTTTTCAAACTTAGAACAACATAGACATCCAGTCGGTTTTATAGAAAATATAGTATTTCTATCGTAAACATCATTCTTTCAAGTAAATAGTTTTCGATGGATCTTTCTTAAAACAATAGTATTTAATACTGAAATCAATGTTTCACAATAGAGTTAGTGAAACTAGAAACTTGTCTATAAAAGGTTTAATTCGTTTTATTAAACTTGTATAACATGAAGGACCTTAAATGGTTAATTCTATAATTCCTTGGTTTATAGGACAGGGTTATATATAATTAATATCCGATAGGTAGTGGAATGTGTGATTCCCGCCTTACTTCTTGTTCCTCGTTTTGTTGTGGGCTTAGGTAAGATTCACACATTTAACTGTATGTTCAATATTAGATTATATATAGCTTATATAAACTCAGTGATTATAGAAGGAACTGTTGTAGTTACCATTTTTTTACTAAAGGAAATATATGATTTTCTTAAGGAATGTTTTCTTCAAATATAAAAGAACTATTACAGTTAAGTCTGTAAGCACCTCGTTAATACGCTAGGGTTATATACAATGAAGATCTAACAAACAATAGGATGTGTGATTTCCGCCTCATTTCCTGTTCCTTGTTTGGTTGTGGTCTTAGGCTGATTCACACAATCGATTTTCTGTTTACTCTGGGTTATATATAACTTGTATCCATTAAGTACTCATAGAAGGAATTGTAAGAGTCATTTTCACTTATCTTTCATCACATCAGGAAGTATAGAATTTCCTGGAGGAACTGGAGAACTTTTCTAAAGAACTTGGAGTATACTTTTTATAACAAAAATGTTTATGAACTCACCAGCTTAAATTCTTATCTACTCATTCAAAATAACTAGTTGTCTCAGGAAACTATTAGACAGGTACATCGCTCAGGGATTCAGAAGATGAAGCATATAGCTTCATATCTTTGTTTTGTTATTTACTTTTGGAGTAGATCATTTTAGAATCGAATAAATGTGAACACTTTAATATTTATACAATGGTTGTTTGTTACTTTGATTACTATGATGCATGTGTTGTGATACTAAGCATGATGTCCTTCGCCCCCGAACGTTTCCGGCGTTCCGGTTCGGGGTGTGACAGTAAGGACCTAAAATGTTCATCCATAAGCTCTATAATCCCATCCTTTATGGTATAAAACATCAGAGGAGTATCATCCACAATACCGCGAGTAACCTCGGCTGCAATGAACTCGCACAGCGTCTCATCAATCGGTTTTATGGCCAAGCCAGAACCAGAACTTGAATCAGATCCAAAACCTCCTCGAGTGATCACCACCATAATCAAACTAAAATACACCCATATAAACAATCAGCAGAAAGTCTAGGGAACTCACAATATATAGGTTTCCTTAGATTCCCTAGGTCCATCCTTGTCTCCACTACCAATCCTATACTTCCAACAGTATGGGTCGAATACTACCTTTCACACCTATTTGTACCTTCCTCAAGAGTCATCTTGATTCCTCTAAGTCGCCACACTAACTTTATATATCAATCCTATACTAAACATCATACATATCCTAGACTTTCCTAGGAATTTTCAACTCCATCGCCCGCAATACCGAGAACCTCAATCGACATCGTTGGTTGCCTTATGCATGAAAAATATACATGAAATGGAATCACATAGACTGTCAAATGATGATTCTACCCTAATCCCAAAACCAAACAATGAATAGGAAATGAGGCTAAATCGATCATTCAACGACTATACGATCCTAATTGTATATAACTTTTAAAAACATACAATTAGTAATTAACTAGGCCGATTTCAATTATAAGTAATACATAACATCCAATCCTCATAGGCTATAAGGCATCACCCAAATCAGGTAATTCTATCATATGATTCCTAATGGTATCCTTAGCCCTAATCTAGCATGCAGTTAACATATCAAGCATACTAATCATAATACGTAGGTATGGGTAATTTAGGAACCACTTACATGAGTTTGGTTGATTACACGCATCACACCCCTTTTTATTTAACAAAATTCTTTTATGAAATCAATTTCTTTTTCTTTTGAAAAAATTATCATTTCCTTAGTCTGAGTTCTGACACACCCGACAGTGTGCCCAAATCCGTCAAACAAAGGCTCTGATACCAACTTGTAACATCCCTAAAAACAGTGATAAAATTTTTCATTTTGAGAATTAACAATTCCATTCATCAATTATCTCTAAAACCATCACCAAATAAAATATCAAAATATCAGAGTACAACTATCCAAAATATGCAAAGATCATGAGGGGAATATGATGTGTCATCACGCAGGCCCTTCCATTTTGTATCGGAAGTACCTGAAACCATAAACCTAAACTGTAAGCATAAGGCGTATTGAGTTTCCTGAAGTATCATATGCTAAATATACATCTGAGCCAAACCCTAGGGCGTAATTAAGCCCAAAACATAATTATGGTCCCAAGCCTGATGTAGAAATCGGGCCTTGGCAGCCGATTAATCGGCACTTAATCGCTTGATGGCCTTGAACCAATTATGATTAGGGTGCTTGAAGAAAATTGGTCAAAATCGGTCAAACTCGGGCTTGGCGGTCCTTGGCGGTAATAGGCGGGAAATATTTAAAAAATTCAAAAGTTTTAATTTTCAAATATTACACCAAAATTTTTAATTTTCAAAATTTTAAGTTTTCAAATTTTAAAATATTATACTAAAATATTCAAATACTTAATATTTTAAGAAATATTAATTTTTTAAATAATTTTATTTATAATCTAGGGTCCCCGATCAATCGACGATTAGTCTCCGCCTAGTCCGATTAATCGCTTATCGCTAGTCAACCGCCAAGCTACCGCCGAACGATTTTCACAACCTTGATTTCAACCCAATCAAACAATAATGGGCCTAGCCATGGGGTTTATCTCAACCCGATAACAAAATAATGGGCCCAACCTTGGGTTTATTTCAACACGAACATACAATAATGGGCCAACCTACCAAAGCCCAATACTCCTGGCTTACACCTTATTAAGCCCAGTGTACAAATTGACATCAGAAGACTTACATGGTTGCAACCAGGTATGCCCAACATACCCTCGGTTACACCCAACGTGCTTAACAGGTATGCCCAACATACCCTCGGTTACACCCAACGTGCTTAACAGGCTTCAAAATCCCTACTAAGGTCTTAATACATTAAGACTTCATGTCCAACCTTCAGATCCAAAACTAATGAACATCTGGAATCATAAACTTGCAAACCTTATGCCTTTGCATGGCTACAAGGAGTCCAAAGTCCACCTCTAAGTCTTATTCATGGCTAAAAGGCTAAAAAGATTCATCATACTTGATTGGGAAAGACCAAGATCCATTTTTATGAACCACCATGCTCTAAAATGAAAGGAAATTCTCTTCATTAGGTCTGGAGTTGCTCAAACTTACAAGATCCAAGGCTGTGGGACCATCAATAAACAAATCTTAGTATATAGCTAAATCTAAAGAAATAGGCATCAAGGTTGGATCTTTATACCTCCAAAAGATGCATAAGGATAAGGATATGTTGGATCCAAAGGCTTAAGTGATAGATCATAACTCCAAGTGTCTTCCTTCACCACCAAGAACACTAAAATGACACTCTACGGCTTCAAAACACACACACACACATAATACACACTTAGGGTTTCGAAATGGAGGCTAGAGTTAGGAAAGGGTTAGAGTCTATAATGTTCTTTAACTAAGTCCAAACCCTAAAATTTAGGATTTTCCTTCTGCGGCATTACACTTGGCGTACCTATGCCCAACGTTGGTAAGGGACTCACGATCCTCATTTAAACACCTACGCCCGGCATACATATCTTGTACGCCAGCGTAAGGACCAAATTTGCAAAACTTTGTAATGAATTGAGTCACAATTGAGAATACATGGAACACTGGCGTTACAACTAATTTCACATAATAGACACAATACACAAATTTTCCAAATAATCTTGAAATTAAAGGAAAAATGAACATGTGGTAGCCGTAAATCAACTATGGTGGCCTTAAATCAACAAGGTGGTGCAGTGGTGGTGGTAGTCGATCCGGTGATAGCAACAACTAATATAAAATGAAACAAATGCTTTTTTTTGTTGCAGTTAGCTCAAATATAAACTGGAAGCGGACATTACAAGAGAAAAAAAAGAGAAATGTTGAAGGAATTGCACCTTAATCGTCAGAGTTGCGCCTTGGTCGCCGGAGAAGAAAGCCTCCTCGTCGGTATCTCCTTAGTGGTCGCCCGTAACGTCAAATTGCAATATAGACGACGATTAATAGCAGCGACGCTAGATCAATGGCGACGACAATTGGGAAGCAATAGCGACAGCAAAATAGGGAAAATACCTCGGGTTTTTTCGACTATTAGTGGCGAAACTGTCGCCGGTATTAGTGTCACCGCTATTGATTTACACGACACAAACGACACCAGCCATTGGATTATAGATAGATCGCAAGGACAAGGTTTCACTTTTGATGCGGATCGTGGTTTTACAGCATTGTCGGCGATACATTTAGCGGCGACAAAGACTTTTGAGTGGCCGCTAAAAGTCTTTGTCACAGTATCATCGGAATAACATGAGTTGTAGCGAAAGAAAATAGAAAATTCAAAATAACAACTTTGCAAGTATTCTCTCGGTTTATACGCACTAGTATAATTGGTGGGTTTTGATCTCCAAATTCCTATCAAACGGCTAGAGTAACATTTAGAATCCTTATTTATTTATTTATTTAAAGATGGTATTTCGAGAGTTTATATCTATCGTAAACCCCATGTGACAGTATTGAGTATGAGTATTGACCGTTTTCGCTGGTAAATGCCCCGTTGAAATGCAATCAGATTTGTTTTTCCCAACACCAATATTCCCTCTCCGTGTCTAATTATACCCACCTTCTATTATACGTACTACCAATAAACATAGATTAAATTAAATGCCATTCAAACTTAAAACCTACCCCAACCCAATAACCTGTCGAGACCCACCCAGTACTACTGGCTCGTTGATATATATTAACAAAAACACTAAAATAATGAACCCTATTTTCCTCACCGTATAACATGGTTAAGTCACGTGACTTGTGGGCATGACCTTGTCTAGGTGATAGGTTGTTCTTTTTGTTCTCTTCTCTTGTTCTCTTCTTATTAATTTCCCATATCTCTACATTTTTTATACTCTTTACATCCCTAAAAAATTGTACATCCCATTTTGCATATTAAACTAAAGACGGTGTTGTTTTCGTATTTCTAAGTGTATAGACATAGCACGTATGTTTTTGACAAAATAATGTTTCCTTATATGTAAAACATCTTAATTAAAACTTTATATCTTATACAATACTAGACGAATCGCTACGCATTGCGTGATAATATAATTATTTAACTAAAATAATAACTTTTAACAAATTTTAATTCATTATTTATATATGAAAAACCAATCTCAGTACAAAACAAAACCTAGAGTTATTACCACCATGGTTTTATGTTATTAGTTGCTTCCGGTATAAATTGACGTTTTATAAGCCATTTTAAGTTGTATAAATATATTTATATATACAACAAATAACAAAATAGTATGAAAAAAATAAATACTAAAACTGTTGATTATTTTGTAGATCGCTTGAAGTTCTATAAATTGTATATAAACATTTATATAGATAACAAATAACTTACTAAACCCTTATAGAATTTATATCAAAGAAAACTTATTAAACTCTTATAAATCATACAAAATAAATATATAGAAATCAACACGCACTTGATATAAAAAACATTATTATCCCCTAAAACAAATCGTGTTGCAATAACTAATGATGCGACAAAACTAATTTTTTTCAACGTCACATATTTAAAATCATCAATCTCTTTAAATGCATGATTTTTTTCTATCACAACTTACTTATATACTACTATATAGCTACGGTGTGTATAAATAAGAGAAAAGTAAAAAGGCGTCACATTAATAACCATAAGGTAAAAGACTCTTGAATGTATTCATTAATTACTTTAAAATTGAAATCATAACTACACTTAAATTAGAAAACATAGTTATAGTGGAAGTTTCAAATGAATTTGATAGTTTCTCTATATTTATAGTAGATGGAAAGACATGAATTTGAAATCAATGTGATATATATATATATATATATATATATATATATATATATATATATATATATATATATATATATATATATATATATATATATATAATAAATTCATAATGATATCTTACCTTTCTTTATTTTAATATTCTAACATATGATCTATATTTATCTTGAAAAATTGATGACGATAAGTGTCTTGTGAGGACATTTTAAAACGAGAACATCAGAACAAATTTCATCATTTCGATTATTTTATTTAAGGGTGAAGATGGAAGAACAAGTTATAATGCATATTCTATCATGATTTAATTATAAAAGCATATTCCGCAATGATTTATACGTGTATTAGGGTAAATATGTAAAAGACGAATGTGATAAGGAAGGTAAGTTTATCACATGTTAAATGTTCATCGGTAATCACTCCCGTAAAAATCTCAATAAATCTTTTTCATTCGGTTTGAAAGAATCGACAAAAATCTTCAACAAATATTCCAAGAAATAGGTTTATTATGTGAAATTATATATTTGGATTGAAATAAAGTGGACGAGGTCACCGAGCTTACCTGTAACATTCGGAAAACCATAGGGTAACAATTTCATTTTTAATATATATATATATATATATATATATATATATATATATATATATATATATATATATATATATTCAAACATTCATTTATCTTTATTCAAACATTTAAAGGTATTCCAGAGTAAAATAATTATCAGAGTAAAATCCTAAAATCACGAATTGCAGAAAAATATGGGTGTATGTGCTGCGATCAAGTCGAGCCCTTCTCTTTCGAACCACAAGTACTTGAAACCATGAACCACAAATTGTAAGCACAAAGCTTAGTGAGTTCCTCAAATACCATATATCATACATATCATATAAGCCATACATATCCAACAATCAATAGAAAGTGTTATGTGCCAACCATAGTCTTGCAATTATGCCACGAGTGGTATCATGGTCTTCCTTGGCAGACTAGGGGCCAAAACCCTGAGTCTTACCGACAAGTGCCAGGAGCCACCTCCTGGTTTTCCATGCAAGCATCACAAAGACAACTAGCATACAATCTACAACTACCTAACTAATTAACTGCCAGAGTTCAGACTCTGGTCTGGCATACAAATTGCCAGGAGCCACCTCCTGGTCTTTCATATAAAATGTCATGGGCTACCCATTGGTCTTCCTGTAATATGTAACCAAATGGGCCGAGATTTTTGACTTCGAACCATACAACAGTGAGGAGATGTGACATCCCCAAAATCACGGCCAGAAAAGACCGGTTTTATTTATGCTTTTAAAATAGTTTCAGAGTAAATCCATCGATTTAAAAGAGTTGCGAATTTGTTCCAAAAAAACAAAATATGATAAAAATAATATTTACCAAAGCATTTCATAAAGAAATGTATTTTTATTATATAGTCATAACTCGGGATGTCATGTTCCGATACAGACACAAAAGCGTAAACAACAAAAGATAGACCATACAACAGTTACATATAACAACTGGTCTAATAAACAAAATAACATGATGATTCATCCATCTTATGCCCTCGCACCACTACCTATAATACAAATAAACTGAGTGGGTCAGGCTTGGGAGCCTGGTGAGCATATAGGGTTTTCAACCCGCAATAAATAATTATATTTAATTTCACCAACCAACAATAACCCGATTACCCATTCCTGTTATCCTCACTTTACGTCCCTAAAACAACATCTATCTCAAGGGACCTAATCTAGGATTTTCATCGGGACAAACATTACTGCAAAGGGGTTTCCTCAACAGTAGATGTGCTAAAGGCAACCATGAGGGGGATAGAGTACACCCGTGAACACATCGTTCACAACACCTACAGGTTATGAGCCTGCTACCGTTCCACAGGATTGTCTAGAAAGAGTCTGTGGTCGTTATCCATACTCCCCTGAATAACTAGATCAACAACAACAACATCGAGGCCTCTCATCTGTTTATCACACATCAACTATCTATCCATGTTCTACCCAACACATTAGTAGATAAAAATATATATTTTTATACAAAGTTTAAAACCTGTATAGCATTCTCATTAAATACATATTCCAAACAACAAATGAGACACATACACATAACACGTATTTCATAGAGATTAAATCATATCTATGAGATAGAAGAAAATGATTATACATTCACACATATAAAAACAAAATATACACATAACACGTATTTCATATAAAATACTTCATAATTATGCGTTAGAAGAAAGTAACTACACACTCACTTGATCAGAAGATGATCGAACAACACTACGGCTTTTAGAAGTAGTATTCTTCGGTAGATCTGGAAGATCTTCACAAAAATTGGCTTCTCGCTGACAGCGCTTCGGCTCGGAAATTGTACTTATCGGGATCTTTGGGGCTT
Organism: Lactuca serriola; assembly: GCF_051521515.1. Taxonomy (NCBI): domain Eukaryota; kingdom Viridiplantae; phylum Streptophyta; class Magnoliopsida; order Asterales; family Asteraceae; genus Lactuca; species Lactuca serriola. The sequence goes on from NC_136411.1 coordinate 237,092,336, forward strand.
CGGGACTTGCTTCGGGGCTCGGTATTAATACCGGGGCTTCAGGATATTTCTTGCGGGCTTCGGGACTTGCTTCGGGGCTCAGGATTACTACCGGGGCTTCAGGATATTTCTTGCACGTAAAACGGGGTAAAAATGAGTGAGAGAGAAGAGTTTGAACAAAAGAAATCGGCAGGCATCGACATCTATTTATAGGGTGCTAAAACCTCGATTACGCTGGGTGTAAATCCAGGTACGCTTGGCGTACTAAGCCTTAAACCGGGCGTACGCGACGTCACTGCATGTGTATGGACTCATGTTCGGTCAAGTGACGTAGCTGAGGCGGTACGCTGGGCATACTCAACTACGTTGGGCGTAGTTCGGATCAGATTGATGACTCCCCCCCTCCTTTAGATAATATCCGAATTTATATTAAAATTTAATATCTTAATTATTTAATAAACTTCAAAAATTCATATCTTCCTCATACAAACTCCATTTTCGATGTTGTTTATATCGATGCGTAGGTGAGACTACGCTCTACAACTTTCGTTTAGACTCCGTCGGCTAATTTTGACTTTGTTTTTATTGTATTATTTTTAGTAGGCCAGGACAGGAAAACTCCATTATATATTCATAACTTCTTCATCTGACGTCCGTTTTCGTCGACTAACAATCACTTGATCTCGAATTCGAGTTTCGGGCTGCATACTGCTAAACTGAAACTTAGAAAAATCATAACTTCCTCATGCGAAGTCAGATTTCGACATTCTTTTTATGCACGCTCTTGGTTTAACGAACTCTACAACATTCGTTTAGATCATTAGGGCTAAATATCGCTCTATCTTAATTTTGTATTTTACGTCATTCAGCGTTGTGCCGGTTCCGTCGCGATACTTTGACAAATCATAACTTCTTTGTTATAGCTCGGATTTTGGCATTCTATATATATTCGGAAACCTCGTTTAAACTACTACAATATTATCCATAGATACCGGTTTACATTTCATTTTAACGCTTATTTTTATTCTTAACTCAATTAAGAGACACTATTAAGCACAAAACACAAAATACTCAAATAATACACTTCTATTATTTCAAAACGGGTTACAAAGGTTAACCTACACTATTACATCAACATTAATGACAAGCCCAGAAAGACAGGCGTTACAGGAGACTCTCCTCAAATGCTACGAACCAGCTCCCGAACTGAGCCAAACAATCTAAAACCATAATCAATAGCTAAACAAGGCTAAACCCAAGCACTAGGCCCAATGATGGCCCAACGAGAAAGACCTACTAATGGCCCTAGCGCATTAGGCCTGCTAAGGCCCAAAATGGAAAGTCCATAATCTAGTCGAAGAAGTCCAACTCTCAAAGACCCAAATCCGAAGCCCAAAGTCCAAAATGACAAACGAGCCCAAATGCATTTGGGTCATTTACAATGGGCGTACTCACAGGTACATTGGGCGTACTCCTAAAATCTTTAGTATGCGCGGCTTAGACATGATTTATCCAAAATTGATATATGACTTACTACCTTAAGCACTTAACTCCAAAACCGCATGAAACCTTCATAATAAAATCTTAACTAATAAAGTCGGCAACTTTATCAGTTTGCATGTCTTAGTGGGACCCAACATCCAAATTAATCCTTTAAGTTCCATAATAACCACCCTAACACATGCATGGTCCATGCTTAAGCATCAAGCAAGAATCTTTATGAACTAATAACTTTAGAAATACTAAGAGTAACAACTCAAAGCTCCTAGAGTGGTATCAACCACTAGATAACACCCATGAGACCAAAACTTACATAATGTTAGATCTAAGCTTCTAATGGGCAATGTTAGAGCTTTATACCTCTAATAAGCTAAAAATGGAGTAGAGAGTCATGATCCACAAGCCTTCCCTTGATCCACCACCTTGTACCAAGCTTCCATTTCTTGAATATTCACCAAAACCCACCAAAGATGCACATAATGAGCTGACAACACTCCTGGATGAGGTTTGGGTTCGAAATTAGGGTTTTAGGACAATGGAGGATGATAAATGAGAGAGCCTTGAGGTTATAATGATGTTTATATAGTGCCAAAACCCTAAAATTTAGGGTTTGGCACTTTACCCATTACGTGATGCGTACTATTAAGTATCTTGGGCGTACATGGCCCTCCCACGTATTCCATAGCGTTGCACATGGGACCAATCTGCCAACTTATTCCACCAAGGGCCAAACTTGCCAAAACTTCAAACTGCCATAACTTCTTCATTATAAGTTTGTTTCCAACGGACTTTATATCCACAGAAAGGTGTCGAGAAGCCCTACACTTCTATCAACTCACCTCCACCTAAGAAATTTCCAGACAGAAACCTAAAATTCCAGAGGACCAAATTATCAAATTACGATTATACCCTTGGCCTCCGAAACAGAAACGAACACCAGGGTCACTTAGACTATAATACCCACTTCCAAAAATGGCAAAATCCTTTTGTCCCCAAGGCCTAAAGCCTTATGATGACTGATGACCGGGCCACGGCCCTAAACAGAGAAACTATTCGAAACCGTGTGTTATAACTATCCCCCACTTAAATTAGATTTTGTCCTCATAATCGCTCCTTACTAACACTCCGATCATACCAAACAACCAAATGAATGCAACAGAAAACCCTGCGCATAAAATGACCTTCCTAAAGCAACCAAACCCAACCCTAGCAGAACTCTACGACCTGACGAAGACGAATCCATAAACCCATGCATTAAACCACTTCTACTTTTCCAAAACCTACAGTCTCAAGTTGGTCTGACCCCCAGATAGACCGCCCACACCGAACCATTACTAGGCCAATTCCACATTGAATACCAGACTAAACAGAGCACTTCCAACCCTGATTATCTTGATGCTACCATTGGGAACAAAGTCACTGACCATAAACAACTGCATAACACTTGTACTTGACAGAAGGCTTAGGTAATCCTTTGAATAGAAGATTCATCCTAGAACAGTTAAACTCAAATGAGAGCTGAACAATAGAGTCAAATCAATTACTTTGAGATTATATAATCCAAACTGCAAGCGACTTAGCATTTTCCCGAATCCATAAGCTACTCCCCACACCCGAATCCCAAATCACTAATATTGCTCTAAACATCATGTTGCCTCCTCGATTATTTCCACAAGCAGCAAATACCTCCCTAGTGTAGTTACAATTTAATGGAGTTTGTTATACGAGATCAAAGTAATGTAAGAATTAAGAACACGAGATCTAATATAATATGGTTGGCTCAATTATGCTTTCAACGAATACAGAGAAGACATAGAGAGTACAAAATGAATTGCAAAAGTTATTTTCTAACTCTAGTACTCATCCCATATACAATAACCTTAGCATACAAACATTTGATACTACGCATGATCTAGACAACCTTCGACACGTCACAACAACATTCGACCTCAACACCTAGTCCTAACTTGTCTGCCAACTATTAGAAATACCAGATTCCTGCCCGGTTGCTAAGAAAAAAGACACCCACATGGCTTCCGAAAGAAAGCCTCAACTGGCAATAATCACCCAAACCATCTCACCAGTAAAACCAATGCTAACCTGAATGATACATGACCAATTGTAGTCTTATATCATTCCCTATATCCCATGACCTATCGTTTCCTTATTCCAAGCATGTTGTGGCCTTCCCATAGTCTTACGAGCTGACCCACTCCGCTCTTAACCATCTGAAGAAATCTATGACCAATCATGGATTGCCACACCCTCACCGCAATACAGGGACCGGTGAATGCTACATGTCACCTCACAGTCTTACAACACTCCCATACTATTTGCCAACTAGTGAATGCTACGGGCCACCCTGCAGTCTTACAACACTTCTACACTAACTGCCTATTAATGAATGCTATGGGCCACCCCGCAGTCTTACAACACGTCTACTTTGTCACAGCCGCTGCCCATGGTCTCACCGCTAATCTATCACTTCGAAGACAACCAAACTTGATCACGCACGCGACCAAGCACCCAAGATGAAATTGAGTCATGACTGTAATCCCAACCCGGGTCCACCAAAAGCCTGCTATCTATCACCAAAAAGGAACTAAGCAACTGTTGGGAGGTTTCCCGAACTCCTAACTCACACAATTCTCAATATATACGGCCACTTACGCCGCCCTTCCCTCCTATGAAGATGTGAAACCCATCCTAGTTTCACACCTGATTCCGCTCCGAAAAATATGAACGGTTCTCCCCCACTTTGATTCGACAAAGCTCTCCCAGAACTCAAGGTTTGAAGGATTCCCAATCCATCTTACCTCATTAAGATTGAACTAATAACAATCTGCACTTACTAGCCACACCCAAAGACTGTACACTCCTGAAGACCCTATGAACACTCACTGAAATCCCAGCAAAACTAATGACCCCACATGCTTTTAACGATAGAATACCAAATCTTGAAGCCCTCTGAGCTGATGCCCTGACGAAAACGTCAGCAATATACCATTTCCCTTGGCACCCCCAAGAGCCAACAAAACACAATTGCTAAAAACACTATACCCTCACGATACCGGAGAACTAACCCACTGAATCCTGAACAAGGACCTACCATACAATACCCTTGAAATGATCTCAACCAAAAACCAAAATAACAACTGAACACTTTGGAATTCGCTACACGAGATACAACCCCTCATTAACCCACAAATTATTCATGGCTTGCAAATGACAGTAATAATTATTAATGATACAACACACTAAATAACCGAGAATTCAACCACAAATGAGGCTTACCAAAACCAATACAAAAATCTCAAACACATAAATACTGATCATAACCAAAAGAAGGAAAAATATAACATACATGCAATATCACCTGCTGGAGTCCTGACCTCCCTTGTCTGACACTACAATGATCGACTCCTCTATACTTGGCCTCCAGCCCTACCCTAACGACCATTAGTGATCCTCAAAGTAGTCGGGTCAGGTGCAGTCACTACTCCTCTCCTCAACATCGAACAATCGACGTTTTTGTGGCCTACTTGGTTGCAGTGAAAACATAACAACCTTGCTCACTGAGGGAAATCCCCACTAACATGATCAACCCTACCACACTTGTAGTATCCTAAACTCCTAGAATGATAAACTCCATCGTGCAGTTTCACGCACGTGCTGCACTAACTCCGACCCTGCTGGCCTCTCAAATGTTGATCAGAAGTCTTGGGTCAATTCCCGGGACCCTCCACTATATGCACATGATTTGCCCCCTCTTCACAATGTGCTCCAGATCGATCTCCCACTCTCGAGCTCTAAAAATTATATCATTCACGGTCTTGCACCCTAATACTCACAAAATCCCTGATATTATCTCGCAACATATCATGATACCACACCTTCTTCATTTCCTCATCTGCTGCATAATGCAGAACCAATAAATCCCTCTCCCATAACTTAGCAGTGATCTCTACTATAGTCTCAGTAGTCCGGCAAAGATCCTGAAAATATTACACCAACAGCTGCACCTCGATCATCGGTGCGAACTTAGCGCGAAACCTGGTCGAAAAATCATCCCAAGACATGGCATCAACTGCATTATCACCGACCTCATGTCTAACCTCCTCCCACCAATCTCGTGCCATGTCCTTCAAAAGGAAGGAAACATATCTGACATTCGCCTCCTTAGGGCAGAAACTCATCTTGAAGGCGTTAGCCTTGTCTGTTAACCACCTCCTACTAGCAATGGGGTTCGTGTCCCCATAGAATACATGAGCTCCATCAACATGAAACTCACAAAAAGAAAGAGTGAAAGTTCCAATGATAGCCATAAACTCAGCACAGAATGCTCCCAATCGTTCATCCAAGATCTCCAAAATCCCCTCCTTGACCGAACCAAAGATCATAGGTGTCTACTTTTGAAAATACCACGTGTAATATACGACGAGATAAACTCCCACATCTACTTGCTAATCGACTCAGTACATGCACCTAAGCCTGAACCAGAACCTCCTCCCTAAGTGCTCCTCAACAACCTAAAATAAAACATGCGAAATATCAGAACATACCCAAATCCTCCTCCCATAATCTTCTTAGATTCTCCAAGATTCTCCCCGATCCGAGTATGGATCATGTGCTTTCAGTAGTACGGTCCCAATACTACCTTCCACACATATCCATACTTTTATTAGGAATCATCCCAAATCCTCTAAGTCACCTACTCAGCTGATGCACCAAAAACTCACTAAGAGGCACCACAAGACCCACTGAAGCACTTCGTAGGCTCTTATAGGTTCCCGACCTCACCATGCCCTCAGCTGCTGAAAAGCTCCCACCAATGTGAACTAACTACATCATGAACACAATCACATGCAACACAGATCAGATAATCTTTTGAGTAGAAGACTCAACCCTAGAGCGGTTGGACTCAAACAAGAGTTGTGCAATAGGGTCAGATCCACCACTCAGAGATTATTTAACTCATCCTACATGTGACTTAGCATATTCCCTATGTAGTTGATCCACACTACTAAGAGCCCCACAAAGTAAAAAGAAAGCGAAATTCAGGCAATGGAAAATCCAACCAGCATACACCAAGCATTCCATTCTATCAACTTATCTAGAATCCATACTAGCATGCAATTCTAAAGGTCATACAATCAGGAATATAACGACATCTCTCCTATCATATAATACTAAGTAGATTCTTAGCCCTAATTTAGCATGCAATTATCACAATCATATCATATATCATAATAAACTTGTATTGGTATTCTGGGAACCACTTACTTGAGCTCGGCCGATTGCATGCATCACACCCTTTTCTTTGATTAGTAATTCCTTTTTAAATAAATGTTTATTTTAAAAATCTTAAACAATCCCTCAGTTTGAGTTCAGGCACACCCGAGAGTATGTCCAAATCCCTCAAACCACAGTTATGATACCAACTTGTAACATACAGAAAATCATGGGGTGAAAATTTCATTTCTAATATATATTCAAACATTCATTTATCTTTATTCAAACATTTAAAGGTATTCCAGAGTAAAACAATTATCATAGTAAAATCCCAAAATCACAAATTGCGAAAAAAACAGAGGTGTATGAGCTGCGATCAAGTTGGACCCTTCCCTTTCGAACCAGAAGTACCTGAAACAATGAACCACATAGTGTAAGCACAAAGCTTAGTGAGTTCCCCAAATACCATATACCATACATAACATACGATCCATACATATCATACATATCCAAAAATCAATAGAAAGTGCTATGTGCCAAACATAATCTTGCCATTATGCCATGAGCCATAGCATGGTCTTCCTTGCCAGGCCCGGGGCCAAAACCCTGGGTCTTACAGACAAGTTGCAAGAGCTACCACCTGGTCTTCCATGCAAGCATCACAACGACAACTAGCATACAATCTACAACTACTTAACTAATTAACAACCAAAATTCAGACTCTAGTCTTACATACAGATTGCCAGGACGTTGAGGTGGAATCAGTGGATAATGCTTGAGAATATTTAGTGTTTGAGGTTTAAGGGTGTATTCATCCGATTTTGGAATGTGTGTTTTTGATAGGATTGTGTAGTTATTGAATTCTAGTTCTTGCAAGCTCAGGTTGTCAACAACCTTTGAGTACTAAGGTTGAGGGATGGTTTAGAAATCCATCAATTTTATGGTTGGAAGTGCGTTGTTGTATCCAAGTGGGGGAGAAATTTTTGGAGTAAGGGTTGCACAAGGAATGAGAATTCAGGTTAACTTGCGTATCAATAGCGTTGCACGACGGGTATGTCATTAGGTTCAGGTTGAGGGTTGTGTTAGAGCCCCTCAGCCTATTCTTATCTAATAACAGATTTAGGATTCGAAGCATGACCCAAACAACAGATTAGGATATAGTCGAATGAGGTTTCAACCCATGATTTATTTTGATTGGATATGGTGGGTCCATGGGTGTTATAGAACTGTTGTAAGACTGAAGAGTAGTTGTAATAATCACCAGGTTTTCAGTTAGCGGTAGAAGTGTTGTCAGATTGTGGGGTAGCCGTAGCATTTACTAGGTTCGCAGGTAGAGGTAGAAGTGTTGTAAGACTGCGGGGTGACCGTCACATTCACTAAGAAGGAAGGTAGCGATATAAGTGTTGTAAGACCACGATGCGACAATAGAATTCACAAGGTTGGCAGGTAGTGTAGTAGTATTTTAAGTCTGTTGGGTGGCCCGTAGCATTCACCTAGTCCATGAGAAGTTGCAAGGATATTTAGGAGCTATGATTAGGCTCGTAGTTTCCTGTAGGTAGGATCAGACCATGTGAGACTGGGTTGCGAGAATGTGGGAATGACACAAAATTCGTGGGATTTATGAAGGTAATGGGCCATGTGGGGTCGGTTGTGATGTATGACTACAATTGGGCGAATAACATTCATTAAAGAAAATTACATTATGTTGCCTCAGTGTAATGGTTGGTTACATTATCCTTGGTTGGATCAGGAGGGCTGTTGGAACCATTATGGCAAGTAGGCTAGGATAACTATTCTCAGATACAACATCGTTCGGAGTTACGTGGTGCGACTAGGCGTGAGGCTATCATCCTTGGAAACTTGTTAGAAATTTGGTATTTTAGTTAATTGGTAGGTAAGTACGAGGCATGGGACATCTAGGTTAGATTAGAAGTGGGATTATGGGACAGTAAGATGAGCCTGAGATGGTACCAATGATTGAGACTCATGTTGGGAGTTGCCTTTGTTTTCAAGTGAAAGGTTTTCAGTAGCGATGAATGGTTAGGGAATCTTTTTGCTAGTGGAATCAACAAGATAATTCAGAACCAAAAGTGTTTTCGTTCGATTTGGGTTATGAAGTGGAGTCGTATTAGCAGTAATTCAGAATGGTTTTGTATGTCGGGATGTCAGACAAGGTATTGGATTTCTAGACTCTGAGCTGATCAGTGATCGTTATTCTTCATTGGTTAAGGTTAGCAGGGCAAGGATTCGGTTGTCATTAGTAGGTGCATCGTGCTAACGTTGGGTTCGATTATTATATTGGAAGGTCAATGTATGTTTGAGTTGACTTTTATCGGGGTTCTAGATCTGGGGTGCCTGGAATGTAGTGAGGAGTGATTTTGAGGATGAAATCTAATTTAAATGGGGGAGAGTTGTAACACCCATGTTCCAGATTGGTTAAGCTTAATTGTAACAAGGATCAAAGATGGAGTTTTGGAGGAAAATCTAAGCCACTATGTGGCCAAGGAAGTCCTCGACATGGCAATAATTATTTGATCGTGTGATTTTGGGACCGTCGCGGCGTGGCAAAGAAAGACCATGATGTGGCAACTACTCAGGCCCAAGCCTATGATTTTTTTAGGGTTTCCTTCATATTTAACCCCCTCTAAGCCATTCTTAGGGTTCCTTATCAGCCTCCATCATCCTGAAATTTCAGAAAACTTGACCCTAATTCCTCCTTGATAGTTGTGACTCCATTTTGGTGTCTTTGGTTGCTTGTGAAGAAAGAATAGGAATTGGAAGGGATTGTGGGTCTTCTTGGCTGAAGTAAAAATATCTTTTGGGCATCTCTAGAACTTTGTAAGTGTCCAAGTTGCTTGCTTTATCGCTTTTGGTGGTTAGATCTTTCATGTTAACCCATGTTCCTCATGTTCAAGAAAGTTTGGAGGGAATGAACTCATAAACTGTCACAACTAGGAATTATAATGCTTTGTAAACATTTAACAAGGATAACATTGTAACTAAAACTTGAAAGCATGTATGATGCTTATTCAATGAAAACAAAATCCCATCAAACACTCTATACAAACACTCAAATAGTCAACAAAAGGTTGGAAACCCTAGAAATCCCAGTTTATGTCCAATATGGACTAGGATTTCCTTATTGGGCCTAATGGGCCAATAAACTTCCAATTCGACTATTTTGGGCTTAGAACTCTTGAATGGGCTCCCATTGGACCCACTCTCATGAGACTTAACCTTTTTGGGCCTTATAAGTCTAAAATGGACTAGTTTACCTTTAATGGGCCTTATTGGGCCATAACAATTCCAATTAGCCTTAATGGACTCAATTCCTTTCTTTTATGCAAGATTTGGGCCGTGAACTACTCACAAGAGCCCAATGGGCTGAATATCATCAAATTGGGCCTCATATTACGGACTCAAGCACAAAAGGCCCAATCCATTCTCTTCGTTTTCTCTCTCTCTCTTTCTCTCTCTCTCTCTCTTTCTCTCGGCCCAAGTAGGAAACAAAAAAAGGGAAAGATGTAAAAATGGGGTGGGTTGACTTTGGGGGTGTGCCATTTCCTTATTGCACACCATGTACCCATGCATGGACCAACATGCATCTATAATGGTCACCTCACTCGCTCTCTCTCTCTTCTCTTTCTTCTACTCTCGGCCGAGGATCACCAAACACACACACACACACACATCTTCAAACTCTCATCCCAAACACTCTCAAGCACATCCACTTCCCCATTCAAATTTTCAAAATTTTGGAACATTTTAAGGAGGTTCTTCCACAAGAATCATCATCCTACAAAACTCTAAGTTCGAGATCCACCCAAGAAGGCTTGCTAGGATTAAACTCTTCCATTTCTTTCTTCAAAACCGACAACAACAAGAAAAGGTGAGTTCATACCCTGTTGTTTTTGATTTTTACTTTTTTTTGGTGGGAGAATACAAGTATTATGTGATGATCTATGTGTGTTTGCATGCTATATGTGAATTCTTTAGTTTTTGGTTGTGATAATATGAAACATTTGTTATATTTCGAGATCTATAATCAAAGGGAGAAATAATCATGAACAAGAACATAATGAACAACATACCTCATGGATCTAAGGGTCTTTAAGTTTAAAAAGTGAAAAACAAAACCAAAAGAACCTTACAAGTGTCATTTTTGCAAAAATAGAAAAGATTGGCTATAAATTGTAATTTGTCGGTTTTATGAGGGTTATGAGTTGAATATTTGCATAAAAGCTTATTTTTATGAAAATAACATTTTTCAAAGGGTCAAAAACATAAATTTTAGCTTAATGGGCTTAAAAGTGGGTCTAATGGGTTTTGGGCCCAAAGTTGTGAAAAAATGAGTATTTGAGGGGCTGAATTGGAAAACTTAACAAACTATGGGTCTAAAATGTAAATAAACTTTTTCAGGGGTTAAAAATGAGTTTATTACCAAACTTTGACAAGAAATGCAAAGTTCTTGATTTTGGGGTCAAAATTGTAAAACTTACGGAAATTGGGCCAAAAATGTAAGTTTTTGTGAATAAAGGTTGGAAATGACAAATGCATTAGTTTTGGACTGAAATTAGGGGAAATATTCATAAAAGTCCCAATATTTACGGAAAAGTTACACTTTAATCCCAAGATTTTTTTTTGATTGAAAAAATCCCGAAAACCAGCAAAAATTAGCAGTTTAACCCTTTTTGACCGGTTGAAACCGGTGCCAAATTAATTTGGGACTATTTTATAAACTAATCCAAAATATTTGGATTTTTCTGTAAACAAAAATTATCAGGACTTTTCTATAAACAAAAATATTATGACTTTTCTACAAACAAAACCCTTATTATTATTAATAATATTATTATTATTATTAAAAAAATACAAATACGAATATTATTTTTTGAACTTATTATTATTGATATTGTTACTAATACATATAAATGCATTTAAATGAAAAAAATAATATTAATGACATTGTTTAAGGGTGGAGGTGGAGGATATGTTGATGCTTTTAGCATGAAAATCATGAATGTTTGCTTGTATATTTTTACTTTGTATATGGTCATTTCACATTTGTTGTTATTGTTTTCAATTCAGAATAATAATACTTAACAATTTAAAAGAAGTTGCATGTATGTAAAATTATTTATAAATACTTTAAGCTAGAAGGATTTCTCACTTTGTATATAAAAATGTTTAAGGTAGAAGGATTATTTTTCAAATCCAACAGATCCACTACAAACATCTACATAAGTAGCCCATATCAAAATTCAAAAATATTAATTACAATATCTTGTTTAATAAAAAGTAATAGGACATGTTTTTTGGATTAATACTTTTGAATTTTGATTAATACTTTTAAATTATTCCTATTACTTTCTATTAAACAAAATATTGTAATTAATACTTTTGAATTTTGATATGGGTTACCTATGCAGATACTTCTAGTAGATTTGTTGGGTTTGGAAAGTAATTCTTCTACCTTTAACAATTTTATATACAATGTAAGAAACCCTACTACCTTAAACTATTAATATGCAACTTATTTCAAATTGTTAAGTATTAATATTTTGAATTGAAAACAATAATAACAAATATGAAATAACCATATACAAAGTAAAAATATACAAGAAGACATTCACGATTTCAATGCTAAAAACATCACCATCTCCTCCACCTTTACCCTTAAACAATGTCATTAATATTATTTTTTTCATTTAATGTATTTATATGTATTAGTAACAATATTAATAAGAACAAGTTCAACAAATAGTATTCTTATTTATATTTTTAATAATAATAATAATAATAATAATAATAATAATAATAATAATAATAAGGGTTCTGTTTGTAGAAAAGTCCTAATATTTTTGTTTATAGAAAAATCATAATATTTTTTGTTTACTGAAAAATCCCAATATTTTGGATTAGTTTACGAAATAGTGCCAAATTAATTTGGTACCGGTTTCAACCGGTCAAAAAGGGTCAAACTGCAAATTTTTGCAGGTTTTCGGGACTTTTTCGTTCAAAAAAGAAATCTTGGGACTAAAGTGTAACTTTTCCGTAAATATTGGGACTTTTTGAAGATTTCCCCTGAAATTACTATTCAAATAAAGTTTGGGTGGAAAATGTCAATAAAAATGGTTTAAGGACCAGAAATGTAAATTTTCGTAAAAAGGGACTAAAACTGTCATTTTTATATAAAAAGGTGCCATAATGGCTAATCTAAATGTTTTTGGGCCAAATAAACGATTGTAACTTTTGGGGTTAAATATATCAAGTTTATAACGCATAGTTTTAAAGATATATATACATATAATAAAAACTCCGTTATAATTCAAACGTTAAAATGTTACGTTATTGCTAATAAACATTTTACATGCCTCGAATACCAACAATACGAACTTAAACTCGATAAAACATAAGCGATTCAAAAGTTGGGCTAAAAAACCTTCTATATGTGCTATTGGGCCTTTGTGGCCGAATATCATATTGATTGGGCCCGATATATTCACACATGTTTATTGGGCCTCCTGTGACACAATTACATGCCTAAGGGACCAACAATGGCTTTTACATGCTCTTGAGCCTCAGTGGCCCTTTGGCATTGCCATTAAGGGCCAAATCAAACATATGCATGACTGGCCAACGTGCCCGTCTCATACTCGACAACCTATAATAACATACAGGATTAGTGGGCCTCTGCTGCCCTCTTCTCCTCGTCTGTTAGGCTTATCTTGGTTATTCAAGTAAACATAAAATTAGGTCGATAAACAAGGCTATTCAAATTCAATTGGATTTAGTGGGAAATAACGGGCGACACTATTAAGTGTCAGTCGTAGTCTGTAGTTATAACCAGAGTCTCCTGGAGGGAGAGCGAGAGTTTGTGTATAGATCTATAGTGAGCTTATTCAACTCTCTCTAATCAATACACATGCTAAAGGATCCATCCTTTTTCTTAACGAAGAGAGTCGGAGCTCCCTAGGGTAAGAAGCTAGGTCGGATGAATCCTTTGCTCAAGAGTTCGCTAAGTTGGCTTGACAGCTCTTGCATCTCCACAGGAGCTAACCTATAGGGTGATTTGGAAATAGGTGTAGCTCCCGGCACAAGGTCAATTTGGAACTCAATTTGTCTTTTTGGGGGTATTCCCGGGAGATCTTCAGGAAAAACATCCGGGAAATCGCAAGCCACTGGAACGTATCGAATATTGACCTCTTCCTTGGAGTTATCCACAATGTGAGCCAGAAACGCCAAGTCCTTCTTTTGTAGACACTTATGTGCCTTAATACATGAGATAAGATGAAGGTTCGTACTGGGCTTGTCTCCATATATAATTAGGGTTTCGTGATTAGGGAGATGAAGGCGAACGACCTTCTCACGACACATAATTTCGGCATGATGGGGGCTCAACCAGTCCATGCCGATAATCCCATCAAAACTCCTAATACTTACAGGCATCAAGTTTATTTGAAAGACGTGGTGATTTAAGGTTAGGGTACATCCTACGTAGATTTCCCCAATTGATTCTGTTTTCCCATTATGCATTTCCACTGTAAAGGTTTCATTAAGCTTATGGGGTTGTTTTTTAACAAGTGTTTCAATTTATTACTCGCAAAACTCCGATCTTCCCCGATATCCAATATGATGCATGCATATGTGTGGTTTAGAGGAAACGTACCAGTGACAACAGCGGGATCCTGGACCGCTTCTCCTTGACCCATGGTCAGCACTCTCCATGCTCGTCTATTCCCTTGGTTGTTGACATTAGGGAAATTTCGATGGAAATGACCGGTCCTTCCACATCCATAACAGGTGTGGCTTACTGCAGCGTTGTTGGTGTTGTTGTTGTTATTATTGTTGCGGTTGTTGTTGTTGTTGTTGTTTCCCAGTTGTTGGTTCTGAGGAGGATAGGTTCTACAATATTTTTCCGTGTGACCCTTTCGGTTGCAATAGGTACAATGCATCCCCTTGCATTCAACATTGTGATGAAAATTGCACTTTTTGCACTTTCGGAGATTTCCAGAATACTGCTTAGGGGCACTTGGGGTAGATGAGGTTGGAACATGTGGTGTGGAGGGAACTTGAGTGGTTATAGCATGAACTGTTGCTGTTTGTTGTTTCTTTGATGATTTTGAGCCTTGTCGTCCCTTCCTCTTGTTATTCTTTCCTTTCTTGTTGTCACTCTCCTTCTTGCTTTCTGTGTTTCCTGATTTATCGCCCTTCTTGTTGTTGTGGTTGTACAACTTCTTGGCCAACCTCTTGGCTCTGTCGAAGGTTTCAGAATTTGCAACTATCACATTTCCTTGAATTGGGGAGGTTAATCCCCAGATGAATCGTTCGATTTTCTTCCTTTCTGAAGTAATCATGCCAGGGCACAACAGAGACAGTTCGCTAAACCTTGATATGTAAGCATCGATGTCGGAGTTTCGGACTGTGAGGTTCCATAACTCTTATTCCATTTTCTGAGTTTTTCCACGCGGGCAGTACTCGACCATCAACATTTCCTTTTATTCCGCCCACGACATGGCATTGGCTACGGGGAGATTCATGGCCTTCACATGTCCATTCCACCAGGTGAGAGCTTGATCAACAAATGTGCATGCTGCAAACTTCACCTTGACCTCTTCGGGGAAATCACATATCTCGAACACCGGTTCCACCTTTTCAATCCACCTCTTTAGGGTCATCATTCCCTCTATACCATTAAAGGTTCGTGGCTTAGCGTTGGTGAAATCTTTGTAAGAGCATGTCTTGGTAGGCCCTTTGTTCATTCCGTTGTTTGAGCTTCCATCCCCTTGCCCGTTGCCTCCACCATTGTTTCCATTGTGGATCTGCGCCAGTGCCGCTGTGGCTGCAGCAGATACAGCTGCTTGGAATGCAACTGACTTGATTTCTAGTGGTATCGGCTCGGGGTTTCCACGGGTGGGTCGCTGAGGCATCCTTCTGTCACGGAACGGATAGATTTTGAGTGCCTATAATTTTCGTGAGTTTGTGGTCCTATAAAGTAGATCTATAACATATACTTAAGTAATGTTACATATTGGCATACAACATAGAAATATAGCACATAGCAGATAACAACATCATGGCAAAACACATCTTATTTTCCACTACTAATATTCGTACTTTGATACATGTTAGTTTGCTCGAAAAAGCATTCGTAAAGGGTACAAAGTTCAGCAGCATAACGACTCTATGAGTAGTGTAATCACTTAAACATAGAGTCAATGGTACCTAGTATAGATCCTATAAGAGAGTCCTAATACCAATACCCGTACTACTGATCCTGATCATGTTGTAAATCTCCTAGTGGTGGCAGTGATAACATATCCCAAAATGTTGTGCCAGCAGCTGAGCCATCTCTGTCATCTCTTCGATGAGTTCATCTCATTCTTGCTCGGCTTGCACGGCGCGTGCTTCCATGGAAAACAACTGTTGTCGAAGTGTGGTAACCTCTTCTTCCAGCGAACGATCCTCTCCCATGGGGTTTCCTGGTGGGGCAGGGTGGTCCTGGTCCGTTTCGTCGGTGGGTGATTCAAGGGCTTCGTCTACGTCCCCCTCCCCCCAGCTTCATCATTGGTCCCCTCAAAATCGTAATCTGTATTGGTGTACTCATCGAGTCCAACGTCAAGGGCTGCTCCTTTCCCTTCCTCGGGGTCGTCTTCAATTATTTTGTGCGCCACCAAGGCCTGGTGAAACTGGATGCCTTGATGCTCCTCTTCCATGGAGATTGTGATGAGGAACACGCAAGGAGGTTATATAAATAACCACTATTACTCCCAATATGTTTTACTTGTTATGTAAATTGACTTTAAAGTTCTCTTTGTGGAAATCAAAGTGTATGTTTTAGGTTTACCGACAATCGCAGTCACTCTAGGGCATGTGATAGTTGTATTCTGGAGGAAATGTAGTTGATCAGGCTACATTCACCCCCTTAATACAACTGTGAACAGTCCTGGCTTAACTGAGATGTCGGGATCATCCTATTTGATTTGGAATTTTGTTTACAGTTATTTAGTCTGTAACGCCCGTAGATCCGGGCTAGTCAATTTAGAGGCAATAAGGGTCGAAAACGACTTTTCGACAAAAGATTTTTTAGAATAAATAATCTTAACCAAGTTGTAGTATATGTCACGAGGTTTCCGTACATATAAAGAACGCCGAAATCCGAGTTATAACGAAGAAGTTATGGCCCGTCGAAGTTTCGCGACAGAACCGGCACGATACCGGAAAGCGTAAATAGTGAATTTAAGATAGAGCGAGATTTAGCCTTAGCGATCTAAACGGAAGTCGTAGAATAGGTTAAACTAAGAACATCGATAAAAAGAACGCCCAAATCTGACTTCGTATGAAGAAGTTATGATTTTTCGAAGTTTCGGACTAGCAGTGTACAGCCCGAAATTCGAATATTAGATCGAGCAGTTTTTAGCTGACACGACCTAAACGAGAATCGAAGATCTCGTTGAGAGTAGCGTAACGAGAAAAAGATGGGCGAAAACGGATGTTGGATGAAGAAGTTATGAGGATTTAACGGACCAATCGTGTCCCGGCCCGTTGATAATATAAAAATTAAAATCGAGCCAAAATTTGCCAACGAAGTCTAAACGAAAGTTGTAGAGTACGTTCCCACGTTCGCGTGGACATAAATAACGTCGAAAACGGAGCTCGTACGCGAAAGTTACGAATTTTTAAAGTTTATAATCGAATTTGCGAAGGCTGATGAGGATTGATGACGTGGCACGTTGTGGGCCGTCGGATGATGATTCAGATCTCGCTTCGGATCATGCCACGAAGCCTCGCCCTACGCCCCGCGTCCGAAGTCTGTACGCCCCGCATACCCTCGCCCTGATCTACTCCGAGTGTTAGACAGCTGGACCCTCGCTGGCACTCTTATCCGATGACTACGCCCCGCGTAGGTCCGAGGTATGCCCAGCGTACCGAGGCCTCGCAGGGCTATAAAAGGGGGCCGATTTTCCTTCATTTTTCACACCTTTCTTCACTCTCTCTCTAACTTCTTTCTCTCTCTAAGTGTTCTAAACATCCCTAAACCCTAGTTAAGCCCCTTAGCACCCTAGGGAAGCCCCGAGGCTCCCGGAGTCCCGAGAAAAAGGAGTTTTTCGGTTTCGAAACGCTGCTCCAATTAAGTTCCGGTTTTCGATAAAATTCGCTGTAAGTATACTACGCTTACGCAATTTTTAATATAGCTTTCAAATAATTATAGGAATGTTATTAGGTCCTTAAAATAATTATTTGGGCTATAATTATGAGTTATATCGAGTATTATTAACGCTTAATAATACTCGGACTAATTAATTTGTCGCGGTTATCGTTAAACTAAACCCTAGTGGTATCGATACTAGGTTTTATCGAAGGAATATCGTTTTGAGAGTATCGAAGCGCTGTCCGAGTGCTGAGTCACCACCTACTCAGGTGAGTGCATGGTCCCTTTCATCTTACACATAGATATGAAGTATTTTAATATAAATTACGTGCTATGTGTGCATATTGTTTGAATACTTGTTATCTATGCTGGATGAATGATTTATACATGTTTTAAATGATTTAAACTGTATATTTATTTTATATCTACGAATATGTTGGGATAAAACATGGGTAGATGAAATAGTTGGTGAGTGATGAAATAAAATAATGAGAGATAGGTGATGATAGGAAGATGATGATAATTAGATGAGGATAGATAGGTGATTATGAATCGGTGATGTAGGATACTACAACCTTGTCCGACAATTTGGAGATGTAGTCATCTACTAGACTATAGATGGCGACCACGGACTATTATAGACAACCCAGTGGAAACACCAGCAGGCTAGTAACCTGTAGGTGATGAATTACGAGTTCAGGTGATGTTGTAACTACGTATTCATGCGATGATAGTCTAACCCTTATTATGAAGTACGAGTCCAGGCGATGTTGTGACTACGTATTCATGCGATGATAGTCTAACCCTTATTATGAAGTACGAGTCCAGGCGATGTTGTGGCTGCGTAATCATGCGATGATACCCTAACTCTTGCTAGACACATATTGAGGGAGTAATCCCCGGATTAGTATTGTCTATGCAATGTAGGCGATGATCCTTAGGTAAAGTTCGTAAGAACAATCATATAAGGAAATACGATGTAAGGAGATGAAAAGTAAATATGATATAGGAGATGACCCTTGAGATAATATCTTTAGGGAAGACTAAAAGAAGATAACGGGGATGGGTAATTGGGTTGATTGTTTGATTGTTTAAACATGATAACTATATTATTGTGGGTTGAAAACCCTATGTACTCACCAGGTTTCCCAACCTGACCCACTCAGTTTATTTACATCACAGGTGACGATATGAAGTGACATTACACTGAGAGATTTAAAGAGATGTAGATCACTAGTGTAAATAATTGTAAGTTCTGTTTATGCTTATGTTTCTGTATTAACAATGACATCCCAAACGTTTTAAAATGAAATAAATACGTTTCTTTAAAAATGTTTTAATAACGTATTTATCGTGTTTTTCTGGGAACAAATTCCGCAACATTTTTATAAAATGAAGTACTCTGATTTTTATAAAGCATAAACAAAATCGGTCTTTTCTGGCCGTGAGAATGGGGATGTCACAGTTGGTATCAGAGCATTAGTTTAAGCGAACTAGGAATATGGATTTATTTCTAGACTTAAACTTAGAATGCTAAGCGATGATTGTGAGGTGTGAGCACTAGCTTATTTTAGGAATGATGCCTAAAATGCTTTTATGTGCTAAATACTTGTGCCTGATATGCTGTTAGTTGTTCGGATCTATGGTCTGTTGCCGACCGGATCTGGAAACCTTATGTGTTTAGGATTCTAAACGTACGAATACGATATTAGAACTAGCATGTAAACGTTTCGGAGTGATAAGGATGATTTAAACGTCAATCCTAAGTAAAGGTCTAGATTCACCTCATTAGGTGTATAGATCAAGATGGTAAGAACACGTAGCGGAAACGTGAATGCAAATGGGAACCGAGATCAGCCCCCCGTGATTGAGCAAATACCGGTGATAGAAGCCACTGCTGAGCTAGTCACAATGGCCGGAGTGCAAGTGATGATCCAAGCGATGTTGGATCGTCAAATGGAGGAAACCAGGTGTTTGCTCCAGCAAAATCGAGAGGAGGCGACCATTCAGATCGAACGGCCCGAGTTAAACGAGGGGCAGACTGAGGAGGGAAACTATAGTGGGACTGTTGGTCAAGCCAACCCACCAATGGTTAAGCAAAACCACTAGGATGGAGGAAATGATGGACGTGGATGCAAATACAAGGATTTCATGGCGTCCAAACCACCGAGTCTATCTGGAAGCCCGACGCCGGTGGAAGTCATAAACTGGATCTCCGAGATGGAGACGATGTTTGAGAGTTGTGAGTGTAGCAACAGGCAAAAGACCGCTCTCGCGGTTCCTCTGTTGAAATCTGGAGTACTAAGCTGGTGGAAGCTACTAGCTGATTCGATTCCCAAAGGAGAAGCGAACAAGATGTCATGGGAGGATTTTCTGGTGCAGCTAAAAATGCAGTACTGCTCTGAACAGGATCTTCTGGAAATCAACAACGAGTTTCAGAATCTAAAGAAGGGAAAGATGAGTGTCATCGAGTATGCTGCAAGTTTTACGGAGAAAATGAAGCTTGTTCCTTATCTAGTTCCAACTGAACTCTCCAAGGTTAATAAGTTTGCCCATGGATTACCAGCAGACTTTGGTCCAATGGTCAAACAAGCAACCACTTTGAAAGCCGCCATCTGGGCAGCCAAGAATGTTGAGACCCAAATAAAGGAAAAGGGTCTAGAGAAAGTTGAAGTTGGTGAGAAGAGGAAGTCGGAAGGATCCTCAAGACCTGATAATAAGTGAAAGTTCTCGAAGTCTAACCTGGACGACCGAAGGAATGAAGCCAAGTGGTGTGAGAAGTGCAAAAAGAAGCACTTCGGAAGATGCGATGGTGAAGTGACGTGCTATAAGTGTGGTAGGACCGGTCACTATTCCAGAGATTGTGCATTCAACAACAAGAAGTGCTACGAATGTGGAAATGATGGGCATATTTCAAAGAACTGTCCAAAGAAAAACGAAGCTGCAAGACCAAATGCACCGCCGAAACCAAGGGCATTTCACATGATCCTTGACGAAGCAGAGAACCATGCGAGGAATCAAGAATGAGGACTTCTTACCCGAAGATCAAATTATGCAGTAGCCATAATTTCGTATGATGTAGCCTATTAGAGGCATAGCCTAGGGTGAACTTGAACACCTATGTAATCGTTTCAAGAAATAATATAAAACCTTTGTTTTGTTATCTGATGAGTTAAGTTGTTGTGTGATTCGCTGCATGGTGACTTGGGAAACTGCGAGACAATACTTGGGACGAGTATGAGTAGGTGTGAATGGTAGTAGAGGCCTATACTACCGGAAGCACAGGACTCACACTTGGATCAGGGAAAGTCACAAGGTTACCAAGAAGCTAGTAATTGATTTCGTTTTATTCAAGTGTGTTGTTACCATCGTTTCGGTAATGACTAAGAAGATTGTTGATATTCCGACCCTTGTGGTCATATCGAATCGAGTCCGACTACGATGAGTATGTTGTGTGGTTTAGAGAAACAAGTTTGATGTAGTGTCCGACTTAAAACAAACAGTTGAAATCAAAGCGATCAATAGAAGTATCGCACTCGTTGTTAAAAAAGTTGGTAGCTGGAAATGCCAAATGTTAAAAGGTGATTATATCACATTAGAACATGAAGGAAGGCATAACTTGTTTTAGAATTTAACTCTAAGAGACCTAAGTCTAAGTGTTGCAACGTACGATGATAGGTCGTTAGAATATGACACATCGATCTATAGTAGTAATAAAAGAACTTATCTCAAGTCTGTATCCAGCAAGGATCGAGATTGTGACTTGAAGGTCATAATTTGGAGTCTAACCTGAGGTAGAGAGCAGGTGCACGATCTAGTACTCTTACAATCAATGAGTTTAAGAGATAGAATTGAAGGAATGTAGAAGTTATAATTATTACCAAGGATGAAGAGATGATGTATGGAGTCATTATATGACCTTGTTTCGTTGATGATTCCGGGACGTAATCATCCTAAGGGGGAGATAATTGTAACGCCCGTAGATCCGGGCTAGTCAATTTAGAGGCAATAAGGGTCGAAAACGACTTTTCGACAAAAGATTTTTTAGAATAAATAATCTTAACCAAGTTGTAGTATATGTCACGAGGTTTCCGTACATATAAAGAACGCCGAAATCCGAGTTATAACGAAGAAGTTATGGCCCGTCGAAGTTTCGCGACAGAACCGACACGATACCGGAAAGCGTAAATAGTGAATTTACGATAGAGCGAGATTTAGCCTTAGCGATCTAAACAGAAGTCGTAGAATAGGTTAAACTAAGAACATCGATAAAAAGAACGCCCAAATCTGACTTCGTATGAAGAAGTTATGATTTTTCGAAGTTTCGGACTAGCAGTGTACAGCCCGAAATTCGAATATTAGATCGAGCTGTTTTTAGCTGACACGACCTAAACGAGAATCGAAGATCTCGTTGAGAGTAGCGTAACGAGAAAAAGATGGGCGAAAACGGATGTCGGATGAAGAAGTTATGAGGATTTAACGGACCAATCGTGTCCCGGCCCGTTGATAATATAAAAATTAAAATCGAGCCAAAATTTGCCAACGAAGTCTAAACGAAAGTTGTAGAGTACGTTCCCACGTTCGCGTGGACATAAATAACGTCGAAAACGGAGCTCGTACGCGAAAGTTACGAATTTTTAAAGTTTATAATCGAATTTGCGAAGGCAGATGAGGATTGATGACGTGGCACGTTGTGGGCCGTCGGATGATGATTCAGATCTCGCTTCGGATCATGCCACGAAGCCTCGCCCTACGCCCCGCGTCCGAAGTCTGTATGCCCCGCGTACCCTCGCCCTGATCTACTCCGAGTGTTAGACAGCTGGACCCTCGCTGGCACTCTTATCCGATGACTACGCCCCGCGTAGGTCCGAGGTACGCCCAGCGTACCGAGGCCTCGCAGGGCTATAAAAGGGGGCCGATTTTCCTTCATTTTTCACACCTTTCTTCACTCTCTCTCTAACTTCTTTCTCTCTCTAAGTGTTCTAAACATCCCTAAACCCTAGTTAAGCCCCTTAGCATCCTAGGGAAGCCCCGAGGCTCACGGAGTCCCGAGAAAAAGGAGTTTTTCGGTTTTGAAACGCTGCTCCAATTAAGTTCCGGTTTTCGATAAAAATTCGCTGTAAGTATGCTACGCTTACGCAATTTTTAATATAGCTTTCAAATAATTATAGGAATGTTATTAGGTCCTTAAAATAATTATTTGGGCTATAATTATGAGTTATATCGAGTATTATTAACGCTTAATAATACTCGGACTAATTCATGCGATGATAGTTTAACCCTTATTATGAAGTACGAGTCCAGGCGATGTTGTGACTACGTATTCATGCGATGATAGTCTAACCCTTATTATGAAGTACGAGTCCAGGCGATGTTGTGGCTGCGTAATCATGCGATGATACCCTAACTCTTGCTAGACACATATTGAGGGAGTAATCCCCGGATTAGTATTGTCTATGCAATGTAGGCGATGATCCGTAGGTAAAGTTCGTAAGAACAATCATATAAGGAAATACGATGTAAGGAGATGAAAAGTAAATATGATATAGGAGATGACCCTTGAGATAATATCTTTAGGGAAGACTAAAAGAAGATAACGGGGATGGGTAATTGGGTTGATTGTTTGATTGTTTAAACATGATAACTATATTATTGTGGGTTGAAAACCCTATGTACTCACCAGGTTTCCCAACCTGACCCACTCAGTTTATTTACATCACAGGTGACGATATGAAGTGACATTACACTGAGAGATTTAAAGAGATGTAGATCACTAGTGTAAATAATTGTAAGTTCTGTTTATGCTTATGTTTCTGTATTAACAATGACATCCCAAACGTTTTAAAATGAAATAAATACGTTTCTTCAAAAATGTTTTAATAACGTATTTATCGTGTTTTTCTGGGAACAAATTCCGCAACATTTTTATAAAATGAAGTACTCTGATTTTTATAAAGCATAAACAAAATCGGTCTTTTCTGGCCATGAGAATGGGGATGTCACAGTTGGTATCAGAGCATTAGTTTAAGCGAACTAGGAATATGGATTTATTTCTAGACTTAAACTTAGAATGCTAAGCGATGATTGTGAGGTGTGAGCACTAGCTTATTTTAGGAATGATGCCTAAAATGCTTTTATGTGCTAAATACTTGTGCCTGATATGCTGTTAGTTGTTCGGATCTATGGTCTGTTGCCGACCGGATCTGGAAACGTTATGTGTTTAGGATTCTAAACGTACGAATACGATATTAGAACTAGCATGTAAACGTTTCGGAGTGATAAGGATGATTTAAACGTCAATCCTAAGTAAAGGTCTAGATTCACCTCATTAGGTGTATAGATCAAGATGGTAAGAACACGTAGCGGAAACGTGAATGCAAATGGGAACCGAGATCAGCCCCCCGTGATTGAGCAAATACCGGTGATAGAAGCCACTGCTGAGCTAGTCACAATGGCCGGAGTGCAAGTGATGATCCAAGCGATGTTGGATCGTCAAATGGAGGAAACCAGGTGTTTGCTCCAGCAAAATCGAGAGGAGGCGACCATTCAGATCGAACGGCCCGAGTTAAACGAGGGGCAGACTGAGGAGGGAAACTATAGTGGGACTGTTGGTCAAGCCAACCCACCAATGGTTAAGCAAAACCACTAGGATGGAGGAAATGATGGACGTGGATGCAAATACAAGGATTTCATGGCGTCCAAACCACCGAGTCTATCTGGAAGCCCGACGCCGGTGGAAGTCATAAACTGGATCTCCGAGATGGAGACGATGTTTGAGAGTTGTGAGTGTAGCAACAGGCAAAAGACCGCTCTCGCGGTTCCTCTGTTGAAATCTGGAGTACTAAGCTGGTGGAAGCTACTAGCTGATTCGATGCCCAAAGGAGAAGCGAACAAGATGTCATGGGAGGATTTTCTGGTGCAGCTAAAAATGCAGTACTGCTCTGAACAGGATCTTCTGGAAATCAACAACGAGTTTCAGAATCTAAAGAAGGGAAAGATGAGTGTCATCGAGTATGCTGCAAGTTTTACGGAGAAAATGAAGCTTGTTCCTTATCTAGTTCCAACTGAACTCTCCAAGGTTAATAAGTTTGCCCATGGATTACCAGCAGACTTTGGTCCAATGGTCAAACAAGCAACCACTTTGAAAGCCGCCATCTGGGCAGCCAAGAATGTTGAGACCCAAATAAAGGAAAAGGGTCTAGAGAAAGTTGAAGTTGGTGAGAAGAGGAAGTCGGAAGGATCCTCAAGACCTGATAATAAGTGAAAGTTCTCGAAGTCTAACCTGGACGACCGAAGGAATGAAGCCAAGTGGTGTGAGAAGTGCAAAAAGAAGCACTTCGGAAGATGCGATGGTGAAGTGACGTGCTATAAGTGTGGTAGGACCGGTCACTATTCCAGAGATTGTGCATTCAACAACAAGAAGTGCTACGAATGTGGAAATGATGGGCATATTTCAAAGAACTGTCCAAAGAAAAACGAAGCTGCAAGACCAAATGCACCGCCGAAACCAAGGGCATTTCACATGATCCTTGACGAAGCAGAGAACCATGCGAGGAATCAAGAATGAGGACTTCTTACCCGAAGATCAAATTATGCAGTAGCCATAATTTCGTATGATGTAGCCTATTAGAGGCATAGCCTAGGGTGAACTTGAACACCTATGTAATCGTTTCAAGAAATAATATAAAACCTTTGTTTTGTTATCTGATGAGTTAAGTTGTTGTGTGATTCGCTGCATGGTGACTTGGGAAACTGCGAGACAATACTTGGGACGAGTATGAGTAGGTGTGAATGGTAGTAGAGGCCTATACTACCGGAAGCACAGGACTCACACTTGGATCAGGGAAAGTCACAAGGTTACCAAGAAGCTAGTAATTGATTTCGTTTTATTCAAGTGTGTTGTTACCATCGTTTCGGTAATGACTAAGAAGATTGTTGATATTCCGACCCTTGTGGTCATATCGAATCGAGTCCGACTACGATGAGTATGTTGTGTGGTTTAGAGAAACAAGTTTGATGTAGTGTCCGACTTAAAACAAACAGTTGAAATCAAAGCGATCAATAGAAGTATCGCACTCGTTGTTAAAAAAGTTGGTAGCTGGAAATGCCAAATGTTAAAAGGTGATTATATCACATTAGAACATGAAGGAAGGCATAACTTGTTTTAGAATTTAACTCTAAGAGACCTAAGTCTAAGTGTTGCAACGTACGATGATAGGTCGTTAGAATATGACACATCGATCTATAGTAGTAATAAAAGAACTTATCTCAAGTCTGTATCCAGCAAGGATCGAGATTGTGACTTGAAGGTCATAATTTGGAGTCTAACCTGAGGTAGAGAGCAGGTGCACGATCTAGTACTCTTACAATCAATGAGTTTAAGAGATAGAATTGAAGGAATGTAGAAGTTATAATTATTACCAAGGATGAAGAGATGATGTATGGAGTCATTATATGACCTTGTTTCGTTGATGATTCCGGGACGTAATCATCCTAAGGGGGAGATAATTGTAACGCCCGTAGATCCGGGCTAGTCAATTTAGAGGCAATAAGGGTCGAAAACGACTTTTCGACAAAAGATTTTTTAGAATAAATAATCTTAACCAAGTTGTAGTATATGTCACGAGGTTTCCGTACATATAAAGAACGCCGAAATCCGAGTTATAACGAAGAAGTTATGGCCCGTCGAAGTTTCGCGACAGAACCGACACGATACCGGAAAGCGTAAATAGTGAATTTACGATAGAGCGAGATTTAGCCTTAGCGATCTAAACAGAAGTCGTAGAATAGGTTAAACTAAGAACATCGATAAAAAGAACGCCCAAATCTGACTTCGTATGAAGAAGTTATGATTTTTCGAAGTTTCGGACTAGCAGTGTACAGCCCGAAATTCGAATATTAGATCGAGCTGTTTTTAGCTGACACGACCTAAACGAGAATCGAAGATCTCGTTGAGAGTAGCGTAACGAGAAAAAGATGGGCGAAAACGGATGTCGGATGAAGAAGTTATGAGGATTTAACGGACCAATCGTGTCCCGGCCCGTTGATAATATAAAAATTAAAATCGAGCCAAAATTTGCCAACGAAGTCTAAACGAAAGTTGTAGAGTACGTTCCCACGTTCGCGTGGACATAAATAACGTCGAAAACGGAGCTCGTACGCGAAAGTTACGAATTTTTAAAGTTTATAATCGAATTTGCGAAGGCAGATGAGGATTGATGACGTGGCACGTTGTGGGCCGTCGGATGATGATTCAGATCTCGCTTCGGATCATGCCACGAAGCCTCGCCCTACGCCCCGCGTCCGAAGTCTGTATGCCCCGCGTACCCTCGCCCTGATCTACTCCGAGTGTTAGACAGCTGGACCCTCGCTGGCACTCTTATCCGATGACTACGCCCCGCGTAGGTCCGAGGTACGCCCAGCGTACCGAGGCCTCGCAGGGCTATAAAAGGGGGCCGATTTTCCTTCATTTTTCACACCTTTCTTCACTCTCTCTCTAACTTCTTTCTCTCTCTAAGTGTTCTAAACATCCCTAAACCCTAGTTAAGCCCCTTAGCACCCTAGGGAAGCCCCGAGGCTCACGGAGTCCCGAGAAAAAGGAGTTTTTCGGTTTTGAAACGCTGCTCCAATTAAGTTCCGGTTTTCGATAAAAATTCGCTGTAAGTATGCTACGCTTACGCAATTTTTAATATAGCTTTCAAATAATTATAGGAATGTTATTAGGTCCTTAAAATAATTATTTGGGCTATAATTATGAGTTATATCGAGTATTATTAACGCTTAATAATACTCGGACTAATTCATGCGATGATAGTTTAACCCTTATTATGAAGTACGAGTCCAGGCGATGTTGTGACTACGTATTCATGCGATGATAGTCTAACCCTTATTATGAAGTACGAGTCCAGGCGATGTTGTGGCTGCGTAATCATGCGATGATACCCTAACTCTTGCTAGACACATATTGAGGGAGTAATCCCCGGATTAGTATTGTCTATGCAATGTAGGCGATGATCCGTAGGTAAAGTTCGTAAGAACAATCATATAAGGAAATACGATGTAAGGAGATGAAAAGTAAATATGATATAGGAGATGACCCTTGAGATAATATCTTTAGGGAAGACTAAAAGAAGATAACGGGGATGGGTAATTGGGTTGATTGTTTGATTGTTTAAACATGATAACTATATTATTGTGGGTTGAAAACCCTATGTACTCACCAGGTTTCCCAACCTGACCCACTCAGTTTATTTACATCACAGGTGACGATATGAAGTGACATTACACTGAGAGATTTAAAGAGATGTAGATCACTAGTGTAAATAATTGTAAGTTCTGTTTATGCTTATGTTTCTGTATTAACAATGACATCCCAAACGTTTTAAAATGAAATAAATACGTTTCTTCAAAAATGTTTTAATAACGTATTTATCGTGTTTTTCTGGGAACAAATTCCGCAACATTTTTATAAAATGAAGTACTCTGATTTTTATAAAGCATAAACAAAATCGGTCTTTTCTGGCCATGAGAATGGGGATGTCACAGTTGGTATCAGAGCATTAGTTTAAGCGAACTAGGAATATGGATTTATTTCTAGACTT
Organism: Lactuca serriola; assembly: GCF_051521515.1. Taxonomy (NCBI): domain Eukaryota; kingdom Viridiplantae; phylum Streptophyta; class Magnoliopsida; order Asterales; family Asteraceae; genus Lactuca; species Lactuca serriola. The sequence continues at coordinate 237,120,800 of NC_136411.1, forward strand.
AAACTTAGAATGCTAAGCGATGATTGTGAGGTGTGAGCACTAGCTTATTTTAGGAATGATGCCTAAAATGCTTTTATGTGCTAAATACTTGTGCCTGATATGCTGTTAGTTGTTCGGATCTATGGTCTGTTGCCGACCGGATCTGGAAACCTTATGTGTTTAGGATTCTAAACGTACGAATACGATATTAGAACTAGCATGTAAACGTTTCGGAGTGATAAGGATGATTTAAACGTCAATCCTAAGTAAAGGTCTAGATTCACCTCATTAGGTGTATAGATCAAGATGGTAAGAACACGTAGCGGAAACGTGAATGCAAATGGGAACCGAGATCAGCCCCCCGTGATTGAGCAAATACCGGTGATAGAAGCCACTGCTGAGCTAGTCACAATGGCCGGAGTGCAAGTGATGATCCAAGCGATGTTGGATCGTCAAATGGAGGAAACCAGGTGTTTGCTCCAGCAAAATCGAGAGGAGGCGACCATTCAGATCGAACGGCCCGAGTTAAACGAGGGGCAGACTGAGGAGGGAAACTATAGTGGGACTGTTGGTCAAGCCAACCCACCAATGGTTAAGCAAAACCACTAGGATGGAGGAAATGATGGACGTGGATGCAAATACAAGGATTTCATGGCGTCCAAACCACCGAGTCTATCTGGAAGCCCGACGCCGGTGGAAGTCATAAACTGGATCTCCGAGATGGAGACGATGTTTGAGAGTTGTGAGTGTAGCAACAGGCAAAAGACCGCTCTCGCGGTTCCTCTGTTGAAATCTGGAGTACTAAGCTGGTGGAAGCTACTAGCTGATTCGATGCCCAAAGGAGAAGCGAACAAGATGTCATGGGAGGATTTTCTGGTGCAGCTAAAAATGCAGTACTGCTCTGAACAGGATCTTCTGGAAATCAACAACGAGTTTCAGAATCTAAAGAAGGGAAAGATGAGTGTCATCGAGTATGCTGCAAGTTTTACGGAGAAAATGAAGCTTGTTCCTTATCTAGTTCCAACTGAACTCTCCAAGGTTAATAAGTTTGCCCATGGATTACCAGCAGACTTTGGTCCAATGGTCAAACAAGCAACCACTTTGAAAGCCGCCATCTGGGCAGCCAAGAATGTTGAGACCCAAATAAAGGAAAAGGGTCTAGAGAAAGTTGAAGTTGGTGAGAAGAGGAAGTCGGAAGGATCCTCAAGACCTGATAATAAGTGAAAGTTCTCGAAGTCTAACCTGGACGACCGAAGGAATGAAGCCAAGTGGTGTGAGAAGTGCAAAAAGAAGCACTTCGGAAGATGCGATGGTGAAGTGACGTGCTATAAGTGTGGTAGGACCGGTCACTATTCCAGAGATTGTGCATTCAACAACAAGAAGTGCTACGAATGTGGAAATGATGGGCATATTTCAAAGAACTGTCCAAAGAAAAACGAAGCTGCAAGACCAAATGCACCGCCGAAACCAAGGGCATTTCACATGATCCTTGACGAAGCAGAGAACCATGCGAGGAATCAAGAATGAGGACTTCTTACCCGAAGATCAAATTATGCAGTAGCCATAATTTCGTATGATGTAGCCTATTAGAGGCATAGCCTAGGGTGAACTTGAACACCTATGTAATCGTTTCAAGAAATAATATAAAACCTTTGTTTTGTTATCTGATGAGTTAAGTTGTTGTGTGATTCGCTGCATGGTGACTTGGGAAACTGCGAGACAATACTTGGGACGAGTATGAGTAGGTGTGAATGGTAGTAGAGGCCTATACTACCGGAAGCACAGGACTCACACTTGGATCAGGGAAAGTCACAAGGTTACCAAGAAGCTAGTAATTGATTTCGTTTTATTCAAGTGTGTTGTTACCATCATTTCGGTAATGACTAAGAAGATTGTTGATATTCCGACCCTTGTGGTCATATCGAATCGAGTCCGACTACGATGAGTATGTTGTGTGGTTTAGAGAAACAAGTTTGATGTAGTGTCCGACTTAAAACAAACAGTTGAAATCAAAGCGATCAATAGAAGTATCGCACTCGTTGTTAAAAAAGTTGGTAGCTGGAAATGCCAAATGTTAAAAGGTGATTATATCACATTAGAACATGAAGGAAGGCATAACTTGTTTTAGAATTTAACTCTAAGAGACCTAAGTCTAAGTGTTGCAACGTACGATGATAGGTCGTTAGAATATGACACATCGATCTATAGTAGTAATAAAAGAACTTATCTCAAGTCTGTATCCAGCAAGGATCGAGATTGTGACTTGAAGGTCATAATTTGGAGTCTAACCTGAGGTAGAGAGCAGGTGCACGATCTAGTACTCTTACAATCAATGAGTTTAAGAGATAGAATTGAAGGAATGTAGAAGTTATAATTATTACCAAGGATGAAGAGATGATGTATGGAGTCATTATATGACCTTGTTTCGTTGATGATTCCGGGACGTAATCATCCTAAGGGGGAGATAATTGTAACGCCCGTAGATCCGGGCTAGTCAATTTAGAGGCAATAAGGGTCGAAAACGACTTTTCGACAAAAGATTTTTTAGAATAAATAATCTTAACCAAGTTGTAGTATATGTCACGAGGTTTCCGTACATATAAAGAACGCCGAAATCCGAGTTATAACGAAGAAGTTATGGCCCGTCGAAGTTTCGCGACAGAACCGACACGATACCGGAAAGCGTAAATAGTGAATTTACGATAGAGCGAGATTTAGCCTTAGCGATCTAAACAGAAGTCGTAGAATAGGTTAAACTAAGAACATCGATAAAAAGAACGCCCAAATCTGACTTCGTATGAAGAAGTTATGATTTTTCGAAGTTTCGGACTAGCAGTGTACAGCCCGAAATTCGAATATTAGATCGAGCTGTTTTTAGCTGACACGACCTAAACGAGAATCGAAGATCTCGTTGAGAGTAGCGTAACGAGAAAAAGATGGGCGAAAACGGATGTCGGATGAAGAAGTTATGAGGATTTAACGGACCAATCGTGTCCCGGCCCGTTGATAATATAAAAATTAAAATCGAGCCAAAATTTGCCAACGAAGTCTAAACGAAAGTTGTAGAGTACGTTCCCACGTTCGCGTGGACATAAATAACGTCGAAAACGGAGCTCGTACGCGAAAGTTACGAATTTTTAAAGTTTATAATCGAATTTGCGAAGGCAGATGAGGATTGATGACGTGGCACGTTGTGGGCCGTCGGATGATGATTCAGATCTCGCTTCGGATCATGCCACGAAGCCTCGCCCTACGCCCCGCGTCCGAAGTCTGTATGCCCCGCGTACCCTCGCCCTGATCTACTCCGAGTGTTAGACAGCTGAACCCTCGCTGGCACTCTTATCCGATGACTACGCCCCGCGTAGGTCCGAGGTACGCCCAGCGTACCGAGGCCTCGCAGGGCTATAAAAGGGGGCCGATTTTCCTTCATTTTTCACACCTTTCTTCACTCTCTCTCTAACTTCTTTCTCTCTCTAAGTGTTCTAAACATCCCTAAACCCTAGTTAAGCCCCTTAGCACCCTAGGGAAGCCCCGAGGCTCACGGAGTCCCGAGAAAAAGGAGTTTTTCGGTTTTGAAACGCTGCTCCAATTAAGTTCCGGTTTTCGATAAAAATTCGCTGTAAGTATGCTACGCTTACGCAATTTTTAATATAGCTTTCAAATAATTATAGGAATGTTATTAGGTCCTTAAAATAATTATTTGGGCTATAATTATGAGTTATATCGAGTATTATTAACGCTTAATAATACTCGGACTAATTAATTTGTCGCGGTTATCGTTAAACTAAACCCTAGTGGTATCGATACTAGGTTTTATCGAAGGAATATCGTTTTGAGAGTATCGAAGCGCTGTCCGAGTGCTGAGTCACCACCTACTCAGGTGAGTGCATGGTCCCTTTCATGTTACACATAGATATGAAGTATTTTAATATAAATTACGTGCTATGTGTGCATATTGTTTGAATACTTGTTATCTATGCTGGATGAATGATTTATACATGTTTTAAATGATTTAAACTGTATATTTATTTTATATCTACGAATATGTTGGGATAAAACATGGGTAGATGAAATAGTTGGTGAGTGATGAAATAAAATAATGAGAGATAGGTGATGATAGGAAGATGATGATAATTAGGTGAGGATAGATAGGTGATTATGAATCGGTGATGTAGGATACTACAACCTTGTCCGACAATTTGGAGATGTAGTCATCTACTAGACTATAGATGGCGACCACGGACTATTATAGACAACCCCGTGGAAACACCAGCAGGCTAGTAACCTGTAGGTGATGAATTACGAGTTCAGGTGATGTTGTAACTACGTATTCATGCGATGATAGTCTAACCCTTATTATGAAGTACGAGTCCAGGCGATGTTGTGACTACTTATTCATGCGATGATAGTCTAACCCTTATTATGAAGTACGAGTCCAGGCGATGTTGTGGCTGCGTAATCATGCGATGATACCCTAACTCTTGCTAGACACATATTGAGGGAGTAATCCCCGGATTAGTATTGTCTATGCAATGTAGGCGATGATCCGTAGGTAAAGTTCGTAAGAACAATCATATAAGGAAATACGATGTAAGGAGATCAAAAGTAAATATGATATAGGAGATGACCCTTGAGATAATATCTTTAGGGAAGACTAAAAGAAGATAACGGGGATGGGTAATTGGGTTGATTGTTTGATTGTTTAAACATGATAACTATATTATTGTGGGTTGAAAACCCTATGTACTCACCAGGTTTCCCAACCTGACCCACTCAGTTTATTTACATCACAGGTGACGATATGAAGTGACATTACACTGAGAGATTTAAAGAGATGTAGATCACTAGTGTAAATAATTGTAAGTTCTGTTTATGCTTATGTTTCTGTATTAACAATGACATCCCAAACGTTTTAAAATGAAATAAATACGTTTCTTCAAAAATGTTTTAATAACGTATTTATCGTGTTTTTCTGGGAACAAATTCCGCAACATTTTTATAAAATGAAGTACTCTGATTTTTATAAAGCATAAACAAAATCGGTCTTTTCTGGCCGTGAGAATGGGGATGTCACAGTTGGTATCAGAGCATTAGTTTAAGCGAACTAGGAATATGGATTTATTTCTAGACTTAAACTTAGAATGCTAAGCGATGATTGTGAGGTGTGAGCACTAGCTTATTTTAGGAATGATGCCTAAAATGCTTTTATGTGCTAAATACTTGTGCCTGATATGCTGTTAGTTGTTCGGATCTATGGTCTGTTGCCGACCGGATCTGGAAACCTTATGTGTTTAGGATTCCAAACGTACGAATACGATATTAGAACTAGCATGTAAATGTTTCGGAGTGATAAGGATGATTTAAACGTCAATCCTAAGTAAAGGTCTAGATTCACCTCATTAGGTGTATAGATGAAGATGGTAAGAACACGTAGCGGAAACGTGAATGCAAATGGGAACCGAGATCAGCCCCCAGTGATTGTGCAAATACCGGTGATAGAAGCCACTGCTGAGCTAGTCACAATGGCCGGAGTGCAAGCGATGATCCAAGCGATGTTGGATCGTCAAATGGAGGAAACCAGGCGTTTGCTCCAGCAAAATCGAGAGGAGGCGACCATTCAGATCGAACGGCCCGAGTTAAACGAGGGGCAGACTGAGGAGGGAAACTACAGTGGGACTGTTGGTTAAGCCAACCCACCAATGGTTAAGCAAAACCACTAGGATGGAGGAAATGATGGACGTGGATGCAAATACAAGGATTTTATGGCGTCCAAACCACCGAGTCTATCTGGAAGCCCGACGCCGGTGGAAGTCATAAACTGGATCTCCGAGATGGAGACAATGTTTGAGAGTTGTGAGTGTAGCAACAGGCAAAAGACCGCTCTCGCGGTTCCTCTGTTGAAATCTGGAGTACTAAGCTGGTGGAAGCTACTAGCTGATTCGATGCCCAAAGGAGAAGCGAACAAGATGTCATGGGAGGATTTTCTGGTGCAGCTAAAAATGCAGTACTGCTCTGAACAGGATCTTCTGGAAATCAACAACGAGTTTCAGAATCTAAAGAAGGGAAAGATGAGTGTCATCTAGTATGCTGCAAGTTTTACGGAGAAAATGAAGCTTGTTCCTTATCTAGTTCCAACTGAACTCTCCAAGGTCAATAAGTTTGCCCATGGATTACCAGCAGACTTTGGTCCAATGGTCAAACAAGCAACCACTTTGAAAGCCGCCATCTGGGCAGCCAAGAATGTTGAGACCCAAATAAAGGAAAAGGGTCTGGAGAAAGTTGAAGTTGGTGAGAAGAGGAAGTCGGAAGGATCCTCAAGACCTGATAATAAGTGAAAGTTCTCGAAGTCTAACCTGGACGACCGAAGGAATGAAGCCAAGTGGTGTGAGAAGTGCAAGAAGAAGCACTTCGGAAGATGCGATGGTGAAGTGACGTGCTATAAGTGTGGTAGGACCGGTCACTATTCCAGAGATTGTGCATTCAACAACAAGAAGTGCTACGAATGTGGAAATGATGGGCATATTTCAAAGAACTGTCCAAAGAAAAACGAAGCTGCAAGACCAAATGCACCGCCGAAACCAAGGGCATTTCACATGATCCTTGACGAAGCAGAGAACCATGCGAGGAATCAAGAATGAGGACTTCTTACCCGAAGATCAAATTATGCAGTAGCCATAATTTCGTATGATGTAGCCTATTAGAAGCATAGCCTAGGGTGAACTTGAACACCTATGTAATCGTTTCAAGAAATAATATAAAACCTTTGTTTTGTTATCTGATGAGTTAAGTTGTTGTGTGATTCGCTGCATGGTGACTTGGGAAACTGTGAGACAATACTTGGGACGAGTATGAGTAGGTGTGAATGGTAGTAGAGGCCTATACTACCGGAAGCACAGGACTCACACTTGGATCAGGGAAAGTCACAAGGTTACCAAGAAGCTAGTAATTGATTTCGTTTTATTCAAGTGTGTTGTTACCATCGTTTCGGTAATGACTAAGAAGATTGTTGATATTCCGACCCTTGTGGTCATATCGAATCGAGTCCGACTACGATGAGTATGTTGTGTGGTTTAGAGAAACAAGTTTGATGTAGTGTCCGACTTAAAACAAACAGTTGAAATCAAAGCGATCAATAGAAGTATCGCACTCGTTGTTAAAAAAGTTGGTAGCTGGAAATGCCAAATGTTAAAAGGTGATTATATCACATTAGAACATGAAGGAAGGCATAACTTGTTTTAGAATTTAACTCTAAGAGACCTAAGTCTAAGTGTTGCAACGTACGATGATAGGTCGTTAGAATATGACACATCGATCTATAGTAGTAATAAAAGAACTTATCTCAAGTCTGTATCCAGCAAGGATCGAGATTGTGACTTGAAGGTCATAATTTGGAGTCTAACCTGAGGTAGAGAGCAGGTGCACGATCTAGTACTCTTACAATCAATGAGTTTAAGAGATAGAATTGAAGGAATGTAGAAGTTATAATTATTACCAAGGATGAAGAGATGATGTATGGAGTCATTATATGACCTTGTTTCGTTGATGATTCCGGGACGTAATCATCCTAAGGGGGAGATAATTGTAACGCCCGTAGATCCGGGCTAGTCAATTTAGAGGCAATAAGGGTCGAAAACGACTTTTCGACAAAAGATTTTTTAGAATAAATAATCTTAACCAAGTTGTAGTATATGTCACGAGGTTTCCGTACATATAAAGAACGCCGAAATCCGAGTTATAACGAAGAAGTTATGGCCCGTCGAAGTTTCGCGACAGAACCGACACGATACCGGAAAGCGTAAATAGTGAATTTACGATAGAGCGAGATTTAGCCTTAGCGATCTAAACAGAAGTCGTAGAATAGGTTAAACTAAGAACATCGATAAAAAGAACGCCCAAATATGACTTCGTATGAAGAAGTTATGATTTTTCGAAGTTTCGGACTAGCAGTGTACAGCCCGAAATTCGAATATTAGATCGAGCAGTTTTTAGCTGACACGACCTAAACGAGAATCGAAGATCTCGTTGAGAGTAGCGTAACGAGAAAAAGATGGGCGAAAACGGATGTCGGATGAAGAAGTTATGAGGATTTAACGGACCAATCGTGTCCCGGCCCGTTGATAATATAAAAATTAAAATCGAGCCAAAATTTGCCAACGAAGTCTAAACGAAAGTTGCAGAGTACGTTCCCACCTTCACGTGAACATAAATAACGTCGAAAACGGAGCTCGTACGCGAAAGTTACGAATTTTTAAAGTTTATAATCGAATTTGCGAAGGCTGATGAGGATTGATGACGTGGCACGTTGTGGGCCGTCGGATGATGATTCAGATCTCGCTTCGGATCATGCCACGAAGCCTCGCCCTACGCCCCGCGTCCGAAGTCTGTACACCCCGCGTACCCTCGCCCTGATCTACTCCGAGTGTTAGACAGCTGGACCCTCGCTGGCACTCTTATCCGATGACTACGCCCCGCGTAGGTCCGAGGTACGCCCAGCGTACCGAGGCCTCGCAGGGCTATAAAAGGGGGCCGATTTTCCTTCATTTTTCACACCTTTCTTCACTCTCTCTCTAACTTCTTTCTCTCTCTAAGTGTTCTAAACATCCCTAAACCCTAGTTAAGCCCCTTAGCACCCTAGGGAAGCCCCGAGACTCCCGGAGTCCCGAGAAAAAGGAGTTTTTCGGTTTCGAAACGCTGCTCCAATTAAGTTCCGGTTTTCGATAAAATTCGCTGTAAGTATACTACGCTTACGCAATTTTTAATATAGCTTTCAAATAATTATAGGAATGTTATTAGGTCCTTAAAATAATTATTTGGGCTATAATTATGAGTTATATCGAGTATTATTAACGCTTAATAATACTCGGACTAATTAATTTGTCGCGGTTATCGTTAAACTAAACCCTAGTGGTATCGATACTAGGTTTTATCGAAGGAATATCGTTTTGAGAGTATCGAAGCGCTGTCCGAGTGCTGAGTCACCACCTACTCAGGTGAGTGCATGGTCCCTTTCATCTTACACATAGATATGAAGTATTTTAATATAAATTACGTGCTATGTGTGCATATTGTTTGAATACTTGTTATCTATGCTGGATGAATGATTTATACATGTTTTAAATGATTTAAACTGTATATTTATTTTATATCTACGAATATGTTGGGATAAAACATGGGTAGATGAAATAGTTGGTGAGTGATGAAATAAAATAATGAGAGATAGGTGATGATAGGAAGATGATGATAATTAGATGAGGATAGATAGGTGATTATGAATCGGTGATGTAGGATACTACAACCTTGTCCGACAATTTGGAGATGTAGTCATCTACTAGACTATAGATGGCGACCACGGACTATTATAGACAACCCAGTGGAAACACCAGCAGGCTAGTAACCTGTAGGTGATGAATTACGAGTTCAGGTGATGTTGTAACTACGTATTCATGCGATGATAGTCTAACCCTTATTATGAAGTACGAGTCCAGGCGATGTTGTGACTACGTATTCATGCGATGATAGTCTAACCCTTATTATGAAGTACGAGTCCAGGCGATGTTGTGGCTGCGTAATCATGCGATGATACCCTAACTCTTGCTAGACACATATTGAGGGAGTAATCCCCGGATTAGTATTGTCTATGCAATGTAGGCGATGATCCGTAGGTAAAGTTCGTAAGAACAATCATATAAGGAAATACGATGTAAGGAGATGAAAAGTAAATATGATATAGGAGATGACCCTTGAGATAATATCTTTAGGGAAGACTAAAAGAAGATAACGGGGATGGGTAATTGGGTTGATTGTTTGATTGTTTAAACATGATAACTATATTATTGTGGGTTGAAAACCCTATGTACTCACCAGGTTTCCCAACCTGACCCACTCAGTTTATTTACATCACAGGTGACGATATGAAGTGACATTACACTGAGAGATTTAAAGAGATGTAGATCACTAGTGTAAATAATTGTAAGTTCTGTTTATGCTTATGTTTCTGTATTAACAATGACATCCCAAACGTTTTAAAATGAAATAAATACGTTTCTTCAAAAATGTTTTAATAACGTATTTATCGTGTTTTTCTGGGAACAAATTCCGCAACATTTTTATAAAATGAAGTACTCTGATTTTTATAAAGCATAAACAAAATCGGTCTTTTCTGGCCGTGAGAATGGGGATGTCACATAGTCCCTCTTTGGGTTTATAGTTGCGAACTTTTTGGTTCGTAGGGTTTCCAAGATTTGTCGGAGATGTCGGCTATGCTCCTCTTTGCTTCGTGAATAGACTAGGATATCGTCGGTGACAACATTGACAAAATTGTCGAGGAATGGTAAAGCCAACTTAGCGAACTCTTGAGCAAAGGATTCATCCGACCTAGCTTCTCACCCTAGGGAGCTCCGGATCTCTTCGTTAAGAAAAAAGATGGATCCTTTAGGATGTGTATTGAGTAGAGAGAGTTGAATAAGCTCACTATGAAGCAAAGAGGAGCATAGCCGACATCTCCGGCAAATCTTGGGAGCTTTGATTTTTTCCTTGAAGATTTGGAGGCACTACCTTTATGGTACAAAGTGCACCATCCTCATCGACCACAAGAGTCTCCAACACATTTTAAATCAAAAGGAGTTAAACATGAGGCAGCGAAGACGGGTTAAGCTTCTAAACGATTATGAGTGCGAAATCCAGTACCACCCAGGCAAGGCTAATCTGATAGCTAATGCCTTGAGTCGGAAAGAATACTCAAATCGTCGTGTGAAGACTCTTTCAATAACCATTCAATCCCATATGTCCTCGCAAATCAAAGCTGCCCAGTTCAATGCCATGAAGACAGAGAACAAAACAAGCGAAGCGTTACGCGGAATGGAAAAGAACTTCGAGGTCAAGGAGGACAGAGCACATTATTTCATGAACCGAATTTGGATCCCTAAACATGGGTTATTCAGAGAGGTCGTCATGAATGAGGCCCATAAGACACGATACTCCATCCATCCGAGCTTAGATAAAATGTACTTGGAAATCAAGAAACATTATTGGTGGCTTAACATGAAGGCAGAAATTGCCACCTATGTTAGCAAATGCCTTACTTGCGCTAAAGTGAAGGTAGAATATCAGAAGCCTTCGGGACTCTTACAACAACCGGTAATACCCGAGTGGAAATGGGAATGTGTAACATCCCCCTCTGGCACGTATCACAATATTGTCCGCTTTGGGTCACTCGGCACGAGGACTTCCTAGGGGGTCACCCATCCTGGTACTACTCCAGTCCGAGCACGCTTAACTGCAGAGTTCTTATGGGATCTGCTGCCCTCACGGCTTTAAAACGCATTATGATAGGGAATGTATCCACACCCCTTATAAAGAATGCATAGTTCTCTTTCCCAGCCGATGTGGGATCAGATCTAACCGACTTTCACCCCCCATTATAGGGTTCGACGTCCCCGTCGAACACATCGACCCGTGCCCTGGCTCTGATACCATTTGTAACATCCCCCTCTGGCACGTATCACAATATTGTCCGCTTTGGGCCACTCGGCACGAGGACTTCCCAGGGGGTCACCCATCCTGGTACTACTCCCGTCCGAGCATGCTTAACTGCAGAGTTCTTATGGGATCTGCTGCCCTCACGACTTTAAAACGCGTTGTGATAGGGAAGGTATCCACACCCCTTATAAAGAATGCTTAGTTCTCCTTCCCAGCCGATGTGGGATCAGATCTAACCCACTTTATACCAGATTGGTATCAGAGCATCGTTTATAGTGAATTAAGTATATCAAAACCATTTTTGGTATACAACTATAAACTCAACTGGGCAAAAGCACTCTAAGAACAGTCATACTTTTGAGATTAAATTTATTTAGTTTTTGTAAAGTAAGCATGCATTCATTTCGTACTAATAACAGTTTTACATCGGACCATTTTAAAAGTATTATAAATACGTTGTGCAGTGTAGGTACGCCTTGGGACATGTAATTGGAACTGGGAAGGATATAGCCTGATCAACTGTATTTGTTCGAGAGCCGACTAACGTATGCCGAGGAGTGTCTGCAGTGGACAACAAATTTAAAACTTACCAACAAACCATACAAAGAAAACTTTAACATACAAATTTAAAATACTATAGGAGTATTTTGCGTTACAATAGAACCACACACTTAGATTCTTCATATGCTTCTTACCCCTATTCTCGCATAGGCATATCAGCTAGACTTCATCTCCACATAGACCCCTACTATCCTGCCACCGAAGCCAATAGATGGATCAAGAAGGATCCAGAAGAGGATTTCGAAGAGTACCAATAGATGAAATACGAGGAAAAAGATTTCCGAGAAGGGACCAGATGGAGAAAGAAGTTCGGGAGATACCATCAATAAACCTTACCCTATCAAGAGGAGTGTGAGAACCTCCACCTCTCATTTCAGGAAGCAACCCGCAATTAACTACCTAGCCACACATATAGACTGGAGAGGACAACCGATGATCCATAACCGACATAAACTCACTACGCCGTACTTCAGGCCATAGCACCCATAGACCGGCAAGCAGATCAAGAGAACAATACGGATCACCTACACTCCTTAGAAAAGGAGATAGTCGTTATAGGACAATGAACCCTTACAACTACAACCTGGACAGTCATCACAGAACTGAGAGCAGAGGAGGCCACTTGCAAAATAGAATCATGCCGACACATGAAGGTAATCAGCATACTGGTGCAACACTAGTTCTATAAATAGACCCTACAACATTTCAAATTGCGGTAACAGCCGCCGTGACAGCAGTCATGGCACACCTCGGCGCTAACAACACAAACAAAAGAGGGAACGACGCTGAAAGTTCCAATCGTAATAACAACCAGGGACACCCCGAGTATGTTCCTGCAACGACGCCCCAAATCAAGGACCTACCAAAAAGACAACAAACAGTGACATTCCAAACCACCACCATCCCTACTACCTCAGTGCCGACAAGACCATATGTTGGAAACCTGCCAAAATGCACCAAGGGTAGCTTTCATCACAAAGGAAAGTGTAGGGAAATGCACTACAAGAACTGTAATGAAAAGGGGCATACCACAAATTTCTGTAGGGTGCCGGCTCAACAGACCGCCCAAAACACAAAAGTTGGGATGATTCGGACTTGCTACAGATGTGGAGAAGTAGGGCATTTCATAAAGGAGTTCTCGGAGACTAAAAACAAAGATGTCAGGAGCGTCGGAAGTGTTTTAGCAATAGAGTGTGGGAAAGCAGTAATAGACCCCGCTGAGATTCTGGTACGTTCATTCCCGATAGCACATATGCATGGATTCTATATAATAGCAACGCGGAGAGGAGTATTGTGAGTCGTAGATTTAATCAATTTCTCAACCAAAAACCTCAAAAACTTAAACGAAATATTTATAGTAGAATTGGAATAATCAAAAGCACTAGAGGCGTGTGCATAGGGTGCACTCTAACACTAAATCAAGCAATTCGTTCAAATCATCCTAAAACCGGTCACAATAAAAATTTATGACATTTTCATTTTAACAACGTAATAGTTAGTTTCCTCACCATACCGATATCATATATTACGAAAAGTCCATTCGCCTAAACCCATTGAGTAATAGAACCCTCGTTGTCTATGGCGACAAACCGGACACAATCCCCCGACTCACCTTTTACAACAAGACTCAGAAGTACCTACACAGGAGGTACCACGCCGTCCTAGCCCGTGTTGTGGATAAGAAACAAGAAGAGAAAGACATCATGGATGTTGAAAAAGCCCGTAACCTTCTCGATATATTCCGAGAAGATCTCCTGGTAATACCATCCGTACGACAACCCGAGTTCAAAAATCAACCGAAGTGCAGTAGTTGTGGAAAAGGGTTGTTGTAAATGCCATCTAACCCAAGTTAATCACCCCACTCAAGTAGAGACTATGGACCCATACTAGTGAATCTATGATTACTAAGTGTATATATTGGAGCCCTATATAATTAAGATTCTACGGACTTAGGGTTGGTAATTTCGCTTTAAATCCTTTTCCTTGTTTGGATGTGGGCTTAGAATGGAATCACCGATTCGACTGTCTTTTCATTCTTAATTATATATGACTTATAAACACAAAGAGATAATAGATGAATCAGTTATGAGTCATACCATGAACTCCATGACAAGTTACCCAAGACAACGGATGGATACGCTACCACTTGAGCGAGCGTAGACAAATCAAACAAACCCACACACTTTCTACCAACCAAGGCTACAAAGAAAAATAGAAAAGCTGATAGGAGCATATCACAAGAAGATTGCGAGACTACATAGTATACCACTATCTATCATTTTGGATAAGGGACAGGCGATTCGCCTCGTGTTTTCAATAGTCATTAAAGAAGTCCTTAATATCACCCTCAAACTGACAGACAAAACGGAAGAACCATTCATCTAATCCTTATACAACAACTATTACATTAACATCAAAGTCGCGTCATTCGAAGCTCTCTACAGAAGCAAGTGTAGATCACCTCTGTGCTGGGCTGAGGTAGGTAATACGCAACTCGCTAAGGGACAAGTTCCTAACAACACTCTCACCAGCCCCCAGATCATACGAGAAACTATAGAGAAGATTGTTCAAACCCGTGAATAATTGAAGGCATCCCAGAATCGGAAGAAGAGCTTGTCTGATGAGACTCTTGTTATTCTACTGGATGAAATTGAAATCAACGGGAGTCTAAACTTCATCGAAGAACCGGTGGAAATCATGGATCAGAAGGTCAAAAGGACAAAACAAAGTCGCATGCCCATAGTGAAGGCTCGTTGGAACGCCAAGCGAGGACCGAAATTCACTAAGGAATGCGAGGATCAAAAAAAAAAACACCCCCAATTGTTTAGTGATATCCCGTCTACAAGTTGAATTTCGGGGCGAAATTCTTTTAACAGGGGGAGAATGTAACAATTGGTAAAAATAGGAACGATCGTACGATGCTATTTTTTGATTATTAAGCAATATGAGTATTTAATCAAGAATGGTTGAAGGAATTTAACCGCTTTTATTTAAATAAGTTATTGTGAAATATAAAACAAGTGGCTATTGATAAATTTCGTTATGATGTATGGCTACGAACCATCACCGGTTTGTGAAATTAGCATATAACATTATTTGAACGCAACAAACTTAATTTTTGTATCAACATGTATCTAGTTGATAATTAAGTTAGGTTCTATGTAAAACGTGTGCTTAATAGTTGTGTAGGATCTAAATTCGACAAATATACGAACCAAAGTGACAAAACGTGTTTAACGATATGGTTAACCGGTTAAATGTCACGAAATTATACATTGGTCAATAAATTTTGTATTTAAATAAATTAAAATATAAAATGAATTATTATAAGGTATAATTAAAATGTATCTAAGTGTTTTTGAATAAAAAGAATAAAACATAAACATTAAAGTTCAAATACACAAAAACTACATTGTTATTTTATACTAAGTATACATGTATGTATTTGTACATATGTATTATTATCTAGTGAATGACTAGTTATGGGTCATTACTTAAAGTGATTTCATGTAAGGAATATGATTTCTAAATCAATTAAGATAAGAGAATTGGTGGAGATAAGTGCCAACTTAACTAATAAGTGCTTAATCACTTAAGACATTTTACTAAGAATGCTTCTTAACTCCTCTTCTAATTTTCAAGATTAAGACCTTCCCTCTCCTTACCTAGAACTCCTAACTAACTAAATAACTAGTACTTAGTTAGTTAACTAACCCCATCTCTAAGAAACCACCCAAGTAAGTGGCTAGACAAGATCACATCACTTAAACTCACATCCCATCACAAGCTAGTCTAGGTTTTGTCCCCTTATCCTCTTCCACTCTTTCCACCTTCATATCCACGAAATTTCCTCTTCATTTTAACCTCATTTGACCAGCCAATACTCCAGGGAATTACTCTCAACCTTCATCTCATTTTCAAGCACAAGAACTTCCTTCCAAAGCCATCAAAACCATGAACTAAAGGGCTGCTGTCCCTTTTGTGTTTCAGCCACCATTTCACCCATCTACACCTTCCTTTTTGCTTGATATTTTTACCACAAATTACCCCTGGAAGTTACTTGTTATGATACTCAAAATTATTGATTCAAAACAGTGAGTAAACTACCCTTTTTCTTGCTCTTTTGCTGTGAAATTTTCGTGACAGCAACATAGCCAAAAGAGTGGCTGTTTTGGAGCATCAAACCAACAACCAAAAGTTCATCTTCAACCTTCCATTCTTCAAGTATTCACATAAGGTGAGTTCATACCCCTACATTTTCATGTTTTCTTCAAGTTTTAAGGGGGGGGGGGGGGGGGAATACAAGTTAGAACACTAAACATAACTTAAATTTAAATGACAGCTTTCTACAGAAACGTTGAGTCCTGTTCACGGACTGTTTTAACCATCTTAAACTTAATATATTTCAAAACTGTACAATATGCAAATAGTTCAAGTTTATACCTTTCTAAGGACTACTCGCACGCGTTTATACGATTTTTCTACAATTTATGGCGATTTTTATAAAACTGCCTGTCATTTCAGAAGTGATTTCGGACCAGTCTGTGAAGATGTTCATTTTCGCACTAGTTTGACACCACTAAAAATCATAATAAAAATTGGGAACAAAGTAGACTCATTTTATAAACTCTCAGAGGTGACGGATTCAGTTTTTGACTTGCGATGATTTTTCTATGAGTTTTCTAAAAACAGGGACAGTAAAGGGTAAAACTGTCAAAAGTGGTTTATAGAATTATTAACACCTTCTAACATTTTTGAGCAATGTTTATACATTAAGGAAGTTAAAACAAAATCATTTAAATATGTTTAATTACCATTTTTTTTACAAAAGTGATAAGTACAAAAACATCTTTAGTATCAAACTTAAGGATTATTTCATGCAAAGTTTCTAATAAAAACGTAAGAATATGAACAACAATTACGAAACCTACCAAATCATCTTTTAAAACTTATACATATATATAACCATATACATATGTATGTTTTGTTTACAAACTTGTCTTCTACATCAAAAATTTCACTTTACTCGTTTTTATCAAATGAATCACTTGTGATTTATTACTACTATGTGAAAACTCTTGTCATACTTTGCATGCTCTAGATTTATACAAAGTATTTAGAAATTCCAAAGTATCCTTCGTTGTTAAACCGTTTTAATACATTTTAAAAACTTATGATTTATGCATTGTCAAAACTTTGTGAGAAAGGATGATCTTTGCATACAAAACTATTACTTTAATACAGACTTAGTTGAGAATCCGTGAGACAAGTACATCTTCAAACACTGCCTTTTTGCTAGAAGGTATCGCTACAAGTCCTATCTATAACCAGAGTCTCCCGTTCGGAGAATGTGTCAAATGTGTATAGATCTATACGGGAAGTCATGATCCCGCACCCTGACTGTTAGCTACAGTCCGTCATTTGGGGTGACCGTTTGTCATAACGCTACGACGCCTGAAGAACGTTGCTACAGGCATATTATGTTTAGTATGGTTATAAAACTCACCGGATATACAATTATTATGGTATTAGGCTTTTATGAACGAGTAGCTATTAAAACTATTCTTCATCTAACCAGTGCGATCTTCGTATAGCTTTATTATATAAAACTATGCCACAACTTTTAAGCACATCGGTTACTTGCGATTTTCGGTCTTAGAGACTGCCAGTTATGTTAGGAAAATAAGGGTTTTTCCTGTATACAAACCAAACAACTAATAGGAAAATAAAGGATTTTCCTAGTACAATTAGTTACAACTTATAACACGAACATTCATATGCATTTCATACTTTTATAAGAAAATAAGGGTTTTTCTTGGAAAACACAACAACTCATATCTCAACTATTAGGGAAAATATGGGATTTTCTGGATCTAATACATTCATTTTCAACACAACGAATCATAACTCTTTACAATTGAAATACTGCGTTTTCTGGAAAACATACACGAACTTTCGAATGGCGTACATTTTCTCAAAACACTACTTATGAACTCACCAACTTAATTGTTGACACTTTTTCTTTGAAATAACTTGTATTCTCAGGGAACCGCTAAGCAGATTTGGAAATCAACTTTTGAGGATTAACGTGTTGACGTTAATTACTTCTTTTGAAGGATGATTATGTATTTATCTTTTGAACAAGTAACGAATACGATTATGTAAACATTTTGGAAACTTTAATATATATGGTGGTGTGTACTTTCCTTTCTATGAACTGTTATAATACTGAATATGACGTCCTCCGCCCCGAACGTTTCTGCCGTTCTGGTTTGGGGATGTGACAGAATGGATTACTACAGACTTTGTGACCAAATTACCCAAGACTATAGAGGGATTGGATACCATATGGATAATAGTCGGCAGGTTGACAAAATCCGCTCATTTCCTGCCAATAATGGAATCATACAAGATGGAACGATTGACAAGAACCTACATCAAGGAAATCGTGAGACTCCATGGAGTACCAATATCTGTCATCTCAGACCGAGATAGTAGATTTACTTCACGCTTCTAGCAATTGCTTTAGAAAGCTATGGGAACACAACTCGACATGAGCACTACCTACCACCCACAAACGGATGATCTAAGTGAGCGTACCATTCAAACGCTTGAAGATATGCTTCGCGCATGTGTGATAGACTTTGGAAGGTCGTGGGATACCCAATTTCCTTTAATTGAATTTTGGTACAACAACAGTTATCACTCAAGCATCAAAGTTGCTCCTTTTGAAGAATTATATGGGTATAAATGTAGATCACCGTTGTGTTGGGCTGAGGTAAGTGACACTCAACTAGCGAGAGGTCAGACACCAAACAATGCAATGACAGGACCAACGACAGTGAAGATAATTCAAATCAGAGCTCGACTACAAGCATCACGGGACCGACAGAAGAGCTACGCTGATAAACGGCGAAAGCCCTTGGAATTTCAAGTCGGGGATCGGGTGTTGTTAAAGGTCTCTCCCTGGAAAGGGGTGATTCATTTTGAGAAACGGGGAAAACTAAACCCACGATACATTAGACCATTCAAGATTCTTGCCCGAATCGGTCCAGTGGCTTATAGACTGTAGCTACATGCCGAGCTCAGCAGTGTACACCTCGTGTTCCATGTTTCCAACTTGAAGAAGTGCTTATCCGACGAAACTCTCGTCATCCCATCGGAAGAAATCGAAATCAATGAGAATCTCCTATTCATCGAGGAACCAGTTGAAATCATGGACAGGGAAGTGAGGCGTACTAAGCAAATTCGCATTTCGATTGTGAAAGTTCAGTGGAACGTGAAACATGGACCAGAATTCACATGGGAACGGAACGACCAGATGAAGCAAAAGTACCCTTACCTATTCTCGCATTCTCAAATCTAGCTACAAAAAGAATTTCGGGACGAAATTCCCTCTAACGGGGGGATGATGTCACAACTAGGAATTCTAATGCTTTGTAAACATTTAACAAGGATAACATTGTAACTAAAACTTGAAAGCATGTATGATGCTTATTCAATGACAAAAAAATCCCATCAAACACGCTATACAAACACTCAAATAGTCAACAAAAGGTTGGAAACCCTAGAAATCCCAGTTTAAGTCCAATATGGACTAGGATTTCCTTATTGGGCCTAATGGGCCATTAAACTTCCAATTTGACTATTTTGGGCTTAGAACTCTTGAATGGGCTCCCATTGGACCCACTCTCATGAGAATTAACCTTTTTGGGCCTTATAAGACTAAAATGGACTAGTTTACCTTTAATGTGCCTTATTGGGCCATAACAAATCCAATTAGCCTTAATGGACTCAATTCCATTCTTTTATGCAAGATTTGGGACGTGAACTACTTACAAGAGCCCAATGGTCCGAAAACCATCAAATTTGGCCTCATATTATGGACTCAAGCACAAAAGGACCAAGCTATTCTCTTCCCTTTCTCTCTCGGCCAACGTAGGAAAATAAGGGGAAATATATAAAAATGGGGAGGATTGATTTTGGGGGTGTGCCACCTCCTTATTGCACACCATGTACCCATGCATGGACCAACATACATCTATAATGGTCTCCTCTCTCTCTCTCTCTCTCTCTCTCTCTCTCTCTCTCTCTTCTTCTACTCTCGGCCGAGGATCACCAAACATACACACACACATCTTCAAACTCTCATCCCAAACACTGTCAAGCACATCCTCTTCTCCATTCAATTTTTCGAGATTTTGGAACATTTCAAGGAGGTTCTTCCACAAGAATCATCATCCTAGAAAACTCTAAGTTTGAGATCCACCCAAGAAGGCTTGCTAGGATCAAACTCTTCCATTTCTTTCTTCAAAACCAACAACAACAAGGAAAGGTGAGTTCAAACCCCCTGGTTTTCGATTTTTAATTGTTTTTGGGAGTAGAATACAAGTATTATGTGATGACCTATGTGTGTTTGGATGCTATATGTGAATTCTTTAGTTTTTGGTTGTGATAATATGAAATATTTGTTATATTTCGAGATCTATAACAAAAGGGAGAAATAATCATGAAAAAGAACATAATGAAGAACATACCTCATGGATCTAAGGGTCTTTAAGTTTAAAAAGTGAAAAACAAAACTAAAAGAACCTTACAAGTGTCATTTTTGCAAAAATAGCAAAGATTGGGTATAGATTGTAATTTGTCAGTTTTATGAGGGTTATGAGTTTAATATTTGCATAAAAGCTGATTTTTATGAAAATAACACTTTTCAAAGGGTCAAAAATATAAATTTTAGCTTAATGGGCTTAAAAGTGGGCCTAATGGGTTTTGGGCCCAAAGTTACAAAAAAATGAGAATTTGAGGGGTTGAATTGGAAAACTTAGCAAACTATGGGTCCAAAATGTAAATAAACTTTTTCAGGGGTTAGAAATGAGTTTATTACAAAATTTGGCCTAAAAATGCAAATTTCTTGCTTTTGGGGTCAAAATTGTAAAACTTATGGGAATTGGGCCAAAAATGTAACTTGTTGTGAATAAAGGCTGGAAATGACAAATGCATTAGTTTCGGACTGGGTTACTATTAAATTAAAGTTTGGGTGGAAAACATCAATAAAAATGGTTTAAGGACCAAAAATGTAAATTTTCATAAAAATTGACTAACACTATCATTTTTATAGAAAAAGGTGCCATAATGGCTAATCTAAATGTTTTTGGGCCAAATAAACGATTATAACTTTTGGGGTTAAAAATATGAAGTTTATAACGCATAGTTTTAAAAATATATATATACATATAATAAAAACATCGTTATAATTGAAACGTTAAAATGTTTCGTTATTGCTAATAAACAGTTAACATACCTCGAATACCAACAATACGAACTTAAACTCGTTAAAACATAAGCGATTCAAAAGTTGGGCTCAAATACCTTCTATATGTGCTATTGGGCTTTTGTGGCCCAATATCATGTTGATTAGGCTCGATATATTTATACATGTTTATTGGGCCTCCTGTGACCCAATTACATGCCTAAGGGATCCTCAATGGTTTTTACATGCTATTGGGCCCCAGTGGCCCATTGACATTGCTAGTACGGTGCAAATCAAACATATGCATGATGGGCCAACGTGCTCGTCTCATACTCGACAACCTATAATAACATACAGGATTAGTGGGCCTCTACTGCCCTCTTCTCCTCGTCTGTTAGGCTTATCTCGGTTATTCAAGTAAACATACAATTAGGTCGATAAACAAGGCTATTCAAATTCAATTGGATTTAGTGGGAAATAATGGGTGACACTATTAAGTGTCGGTCGTGGTCTGTAGTTATAACCAGAGTCTACTGGAGGGAGAGCGACAGTTTGTGTATAGATCTATATGGGGGTGACTCCCGCACACCTGAGTTGTTCGCTACAGTTAGACTCGGCCAATCTAGGGTGACAAAATCTTAAATCAATTTCGGCATTCGGTTGAATCCCAAGATAGACGAATTGTTCATTATTATGCTTGGTTATATCGACTCACATCGAGATCCAACACCATCTAAGTAATCAAGGGAAAACATATTCATTAGTTGTGTCGATACAATAACATAAAACTATCATACTATTTATATCGGAAAACATCGGGTTTTCCGGGGGAACAACATTATTCATTTCTATACACAACAACTATAATACGATAACCAATTTTGAATAACGATCACTTCTACTTGTTTTTGAAATCACATACACATGCATTTATGGGATCATCACATCTTTTTGCAACAGTTTTCGTACAGAAAATATCGAATTTTCTGGGTTTTACAATGATACAATCAAGTTATATCAAACATGCTTATGAACTCACCAACATTATATATGTTGACGTTTTCAAAATATCTTGTATTCTCAGATAACCGATAAGCCGAAGAACAATACCAAGTATGTTAGGATGTTATGTTTTCAAAAATTCTCAAACAATTTATGTTACGGATGTGTAATGTTTAAACAATGTACTTGATGTGAACAATGTCAGTTGTACTATGTAATGTTGGTGATGTATGTGTTGTTCATGTATATTCATTGTGATGATATTTCAATTTAAG
This sequence comes from Lactuca serriola, assembly GCF_051521515.1. Lineage (NCBI taxonomy): Eukaryota > Viridiplantae > Streptophyta > Magnoliopsida > Asterales > Asteraceae > Lactuca > Lactuca serriola. The sequence continues at coordinate 237,143,348 of NC_136411.1, forward strand.
TCACGCGAGCCCTCGGACGGTTCCGCCGTTTGGCTCGGGGGGTGTGACATAAACTTTATGACTCTTCTAAGTCCCAAGAGCATCACATGTAGTGGATCTAGTCGTTAGTAGAAGTTCTTCTCATTTGCTTAATATTTGGTCTTTAGAGCTCATTTTTGACCTAAACTGGATCTTAGACATGTATTGTCAGACATGTCGATAAAGCTTCAACCTTTATGATAGATCTGGTATTTGAAACAATTCTGGTGTGGTTGGGTTAAATACATTTTCTGATTAAGGCATTAATGGGTAAGACAATGTGGATTTTGGCATTATTTTGACGTAGAGTTATATCTTGATCTCTTAGGGTGTCTTAATGTATAAAGTTGGAAGCTTTATCCATTTAGACCATATTATAAACCAAAGCTGAGCTTTAGAGCCCTTGGAATCAAAGAAAACAACTTAATATTTTAAGCTGTTGGAATTTCCCGCATGTTTGGCTAGGTGAAGGCCGTAACATGTCGGTTGGCTAGAGTCAACTCTGGTCGTTCACTTTGACTGTTGACTTTTGTCATGGTTTGGCATTTGGCCAGTCTCTATTTTTAGAAGGTAGATTTAGGGTTTGCCTTATGCTAATTTTTAGGAGGTGTTTAGCACCCATCTTTTGGCGGTAAGAGTTATTGGTTATGGTCGGTGCAGAGTTGCGAGGGTTTAGTCAACATTGTGAATCATGTGAGTTTCCTCATTGTACTTGGGGGTCGAAGGCACCAATGTCGGTGCATTGAATTAAATTATACAGGAAGACTAGGGGGTGACCCCTGGTAATTGTATGAAAGACCAAGAGATGGCTCCTAAAAAATTGTATCCAACAATAGTGTTAGGGTGCAAAGTCATGCTTGGATGTAATCTGTTTAGGCTTTCCTCTTTGTATGTGTAAATGGGTTGAGTCTTTTCCTATAAATAGGAAGTGAGTGACTCCCATTATGAAAGAATGTGAGAGTCCATTTTGGAGTGTTAGACTAGAGAGAGAAATTGTATATAAACCCATTTGTATAATCTTTCTAGATCTAATAAGAGCTTACAAAGATTTATTTAATCCTTGTGTTCTTGATTTTACATGATGATTCACTAGATCTTTCTAATTCCGCACATGCCATCATAATCAACACCACTACAATTGGTATCAGAGCGGGTGTTCTTGATTTCATCAAGAATTGATTCTTGATGGCGATTTTGATTTAGTGATTCAATTTTTGATCATGGATCTTCGTGATTAGAGAGTGTTGTGTGTTCTAGAAGTCGAATTTTTCCTTGATTTGATCCATAATTCAACTTTCTCTCTCTAGAATACTTGTTTGTGTTACTTTCTCTCTCTAGAAAACCCATTCAAAATCACTTTCTCTCTCTAGAATTCTTCAAGTTTTTGTGATCATGGTGAATTTGCCTTACAATTCTTGGATTATGATCATTGAAGGTATCAAATACAAAGTCAATAAAGATCAATATTATGGGTTTGTATTAAACAAGAAGATATATTGGGGAACTATGGTTTCTTATGGAGGATTGAAGGATGATCATGGAAGCTTGATATTTCAACCGCTTTGTGAGATCAAGTGGTTGGCTGATATTACATGTTCCATAATATCACGTAGTAGTGATAAGAGAGGAGAAGAAAAATATTTGTTCGATAAGAAATATGTTTCTCTTATTGAAGACCCAAATGATCTTCGTGCTCTTAAGGTAGTTGAAGTTCTTGACAATGGAGTTCAATGTGATGTTCTTAATGTTCAAGAAAAAGGAGTTCAAGTTGATTCTCAAGATGAAAAAGTTTTTTGCTCGATTGGAGTTCAAACCGATGGTATTTTGTGTTCTTGTGATTCGTTTGAAGGAATGATTCCTTATCGGAAGCCGGTGGTTCAAGAAATTCACAAATATCATACTCCAAAAGATTTGATTCAAACTCAAAATGTTGATGTTGTTGAAAGTGGGTTTGTTCATGAAGTCAAGTCTTCAAGATGCAAAAAGATGAGAAAGAAAAAGAAGAAGAAGATGTATCGGAAGAATCGGAAGAATAAGCGGGTTTACTCACAAAAATGGTCATATGTTGTGAAGCCGAAATCCGTGAATCAAATCTGGGTTCCAAAGCAACAATCTACAAGTGTTGAATTGAATTTGAAGTCAAAACCCAAAAGTGTTGGTGGTTCTTTTGAAGATGTTCTTGGTTTGATGAAGAACAAGAAGAACACGAAGAACGAGTTGTACATCTCGCATGGTGGGTGGTACAATGTTCGATTTGGAGATTTTCTCATTCGGACAAAAGAACCAAGATCTTCTAAATTTGATTCGTTCGTTGCAAATGGATCTCGATTCGTCAAAAAGGTATCTCAAATTCTCAAATGGATTCCAAAACATCCATGATTTCAATTCGTACTTTGCGTTTTTCATTTTTGATCGATTTGTTTCGTTGGATCTATTCCGTTTCAACCCAATTGTTGATCCAATTATTTTTTGTTTAGATCAAATCGTAAAAATCAAAATCAAATATTACCTTTTATTTTGTCACTGTTCATCTACGTTTGTTTTCAAAACACACATTAAACCAATATACCTTTTCATTCGATCCAAATCATTGAGCCCAAACAATTTAATATTGTTCATCATTGTTTCACAATTGAGCCCAATCAATTCTTTTATGATATGATAGTATTGTTTTTAAGCCCAAATGTGACTGGATCAAAATCAAAATCGGATATGAAGTATTTCCTTTGTTCAGCCTCATACGCTTCAAGTACTTGTACATTCTTATGTTCTTGACTGTGTTCCTTACAAACCGATGATGATAGATAGTTGCCATTCACATCGGATGTTCTTGGGATCAATTTTGATTTTGACCGTTGGGTTATTGAAATCGAAATCAAAGTTGAATGTTGTATTTTGATTTTGATTTGAGTCGATTAAAGCCTAAATCTTTGATTTACGTTTGATGTTTGAAAGTCAAATGAGTTTCTGAAAGTCAAAATTGAAATCATTTTTTGATCAAAATTGATTTTAATGTTCAAAGGAAGGCTTGAGTTGATTTTGATATCGATGATATGGATTTCGTAAATGAGAAGTGATCTCGATTTTTGATCTTGTGTCGAGTAGCGAAGGTTCAGTTGGTGATGATTCGGATTTGGATGTCAAATGTTTACTGAGGTCGACTGTGTGAATATGTGTTTGAGTGTTGAATGGATTCGATTTTGGATGACGAGTTGGAATGATCAAGGAATCTAATTTTGGGGATGAAATCGGTAACCGATAACGAAGGAATCGGTATTTTACGGTTGCTGGTTAGTTGACGTTTTGTGAAGGAGAAAGCGAAGGTTTGGAATTGTGGCTTTGATGATGCTGTGTTAAAAGTTACAAATCGAAATGTTGATGTCTAGTTTGGAATCGATTTCGAAAGTTTGGTGGGAAGCAACAATTATGAATGTTTAATTGAAGGGTTGGAGTCGATATTGGAACGGGATATATAGGAGCAGTTAGCATATAATTAATGTTCGCATATTGATCTTGTTTGGGTTCGCATCTGCAATGTTGGTTCAGTTCGCATTTGGAGTCAAAATGCGAAGTCATCTCATTTATGATTCGCATTTGGTGAGTTAAACATGCGAAACATTAAGATGCGAAGTCTGTGATTTGGGGAAGAACACAAAGAATTTCAGTTTGCACCCCTGATCTTTTCACGAAATGACAGTTTATACCCAACTTCGCAAATGGGTAATAAAGACTGAGAAAGTGCATAATTTTTAGTTCTGGTCCCTACAGTTTGTACGAATTTATGCTTTATGCCTGGTTTCGCAAATGGGCCAGAGTTTCGCATATTTGACTGTTTTTGGCGCAACGGGTCCCTACAAGTTTCAGAAAGTGACAATATATACCCGATTTTTGAAAAATCTTGCAACTTTCACCCGAAAAGTCAAAAATTTTCATAAATTGGAAAAAAAAATTTTGTGGCTTTTTCGTGATTGTTTTTCCGTGCAAGATTTTTGGTGATTCATTTTTGGTACACATCAAGGGGGAGTTTTGTGAAGACTATTCCTCGGGCGCTTCTCATCCATAGTGGATTTTATAATCATTTTTTGATTATAAAAAGAGGGAGAATGATGGGTATTCGAAGCTTCTCGGGTTTGTCGAATATTCATTTGCGGATTTGAAGACCGGTGTTACTTCGAGGGGGAGTTTGGTCTTGATCGCGCTAGCTCGTTGGAGATTAAAGTCGGACATCCAATCCTAACTTTGAGGGGGAGAATGTTAGGGTGCAAAGTCATGCTTGGATGTAATGTGTTTAGGCTTTCCTCTTTGTATGTGTAAATGGGTTGAGTCTTTTCCTATAAATAGGAAGTGAGTGACTCCCATTATGAAAGAATATGAGAGTCCATTTTGGAGTGTTAGACTAGAGAGAGAAATTGTATACAAACCCATTTGTATAATCTTTCTAGATCTAATAAGAGCTTACAAAGATTTATTTACTCCTTGTGTTCTTGATTTTACATGATGATTCACTAGATCTTTCTAATTCCGCACATGCCATCATAATCAACACCATTACAAATAGGGACCCGACCCTGGCAGTTATATGTAGTATGCTAGTTTTCTTTGTGATATTTGCATGGAAGACTAGGAGGTGGGTCTTGGTACTTGTCTTTATCACCTAGGATTTTGGCCCCCGACCTGGCAAGCGAAGACCATGATACGAATCATGAAATAATAGAAAGACTATGGTTGACACATAAGAATCTCTATTATATGTATGGAATGTGGTATTTTCGGGAACTCACTATGATTTGTGCTTACGGGTTTACGTTATGGTTTTAGGTAATTCTGGTACGAAAGGGAAGGTCTAGACATGTCTACACAACATCCAATAGAGTTTTCCACATTGACAATTTATGATCTTTACTCTGATGTTTAAATAACTGTTTTAAAAATGAAAATTTTACTATGATTTTTTGGCATCTTACAATATTATCATATGCTATTGAAAATAAAAAGACAATCAATTCATGGCATTGAAAAAAATGAAAAAAGTGTGTGTAACAACGTGAATTTAAAAAAAAAAACAATTTTTCATTTTTCAAGCACAATAAAACCACTCTAGGTAACAACATGAATTCAAAAAAAAACAATTTCTCATAATCTTGTGTTTATCAAATGTCATCACAATAAAACATATCCAAAAATCTCAAAAACGTAATCTTCTGCCAGTATGTACAAATCATGCCGACGCCTTCCCGCGATCCTGAGAAAACCTGAAACACATAACACTTAACAAGGTAAGCACGAAGCTTAGTGAGTTCCCAAAATACCACATACAACACATACACCACTCGAGGCTATAACTAGGTATGACACTCCGGTCGATGTGTCTCAGCGGGACCCTCCAGTCCCGTAACTCGTTGGACCCTCTTATTTGATCTATATATCACATAACATACATATGTCACAATGCACATAATCTCAAACATACACATTCACACAAGATCCTCCGGTCTGCACATAAATACCACTCTAGGTAATGTATAGTGAGAAGACTCACCTTGGTTAGCAGGTAACCGACAAGCACTCGGAATCTTGGAGTAGCCTCCGCCTTACACATAAGACAAGCATCTCAATCATTATCTGTCTTATTAATCTTTATACCTTAAGTCCACTTTTCCTTTTTTGACCTTCAGGATGGGTAAAAGACCATTTTACCCCTTCTTGGCCCCACTTGCCCCCTTACTGGCCCACTCATGAAGTCAAGATAAGTCAACCTGGGTCAACATTCCATGTTGACCTGACTCGCCGAGTGCACACCTATGACTCGTCCAGTCCCCTCGAATTCTCCATGATCTTCCTAGGTTTCACTCAGCTTATTGAGTTGACTCCCAACTCGATGAGTCAACACTGACCAAGGTTACTAGGTCACACCCGCTACAACTTGTCGAGTCATCCAAGGGACTCGGCGAGTTGGCTCCATTGGATTACTCAATCAGCCACTAGAGTTCAGATCTGTAGCCCTAACTCGTAGATCTAACCTCCTACCACCCCAAAGTTGCGTAAAGGTCCGCTGTTGATGTCCATGCATGGTGTATTTTGCATTATAAACCATAAAAACTCAATTAATGCTTCCTAGCTTCAAAGCCCAATGGTTACTCCACCATGGCTTCTCACTTTCAGACTCTCTGGACCCTCAAAGGTCTAGATCTATGCTACCAGCTCATAAGGGTGGTTTGACGCATTCAAAACCCCACCAAGAAGGTAATACACACCCTAATCCACAAAAGAAAGATCTAATCAAATAAGGAAGAAAGGGGGGGGGGGCGGGGTCCGAATTGATACCTTCAACTGATGCTCCTAGGTTGTAAATTGTGGATCTACAACGTCCACTGGCCCCTTTAGCTTGAAACCTCCTTCTTTCTTGCAAACCATCCATCAAGAAGCTCAAAATGGCTCTTTCTCTTGCCCAAAGCACTCTGGGCTCGTTTAGGGTTCTCTCTTGTGAATGGTAGCCGCAATAGGATGCCTTAAGTGCCTTTAAATAGGTCCCAAACCCCGAAAGTTAGGGTTTCTCTGCCCAACACCACCTCGGCGAGTCCCTCCCTTGACTCATCGAGTCTACTCATTAAATCACGGAAGAAACACAACTCGACTCGGCGAGTTGGAACCTTAACCCGTCGTGTCTCTCCTTCAAACTCATGTTTAACATACACAATCATATGCCTAAAAATCCGGATGTTACAATTCTCCCCCACTTAAATTAGATTTCTCCCTCGAAATCGCTCCTCATCAAACAGATGTTGCGCCATCGATAGGATCTCATACAAGACAACAATCACCCTCTCTGAACACCTGAATCCAAACAGGGGTTCCAAAATCCCAGAAGAAAACCAACCCTTCTAATTCTCTCCAGACATAATCCAACAATCATCTACCGATCACTCATACCAAACATAGTGATGATCTGAATCACGCCCCCAAGAAATGAGAGGGTTCACGTCTCACCAGGGCTCATCCACTGAACTGCGATCGGAACCCATCCGAACAATGAACTCTCAACACTCTGCTCTCAGACACAAGTGAATATTCGTGATTGCTCAGAAATGTCCTCAGATATCTAAAATCATAAGCCTCAGCTCCATTCCTCATACCTCTTTTTAACACTGAGTACCAAGTCTGACCTCGACCCAACAGTTGGACCTCCAAGGTCATCCATTGCATTATCCCATCCGTCTCAATGGTTTCCTTCTTACTTTCACTACATCCGCCCACTATGACACACAAGTCACGATGTTCGCCTTACCCTAAGCGAATGCTACACTGCCAACTAAAGATAAAATCAACCTCGACCTCTGTTATCTACTGCTCATAGTTTCATGCATCTCGCGGTACCTCTCGTACCCGAGTACTGACCTACCCTAGTCTAAGACATCAGATGATAAACAATTTCCCCCATCATGGAATCCACCTCGGAATTCGGAATCTCATCTCGCTTGTCCAGTGCACCACCAGAGCCAAACTCGAACTCGAGAGTTTGGTCCGACCCAGAGTTGGAACCAGTCGTCCCAATGAAGCACTCAACTCATTAAAAAGAAAGATAGCACCACTTTATTCTAAAAATCTTATTTGTTTGACACTGATATTACATTTCCTGTGAAAGCCTCATGTGGATCCAAAAAACTTTGGGTTCGTAAATCTCATTGATTTTTGTAGGTGATTTGTACCGCGTAGTTTGACTCTGAATGGTACATAGACAGTGGCTGTTCGCGTTACATGACAAGAAGAAAGGAAGAAATACGAGAGTTTAGAGAACTAGAGGATAAAGGAAGAGTGAAGTACGACAACAACTCACTTGGAGAAATCAAGGGTTATGGATGATCACCAATGGGGAATTCTCAATTCGAAAGGTTGCATACATGGAAGGCCTACAACACAACCTCATAATTGTTTCACAGATGGTAGTTGGTACAGGATTAAAAGTTTCTTTTGATGATGAGGGAGCTGAAATCATTGAAAAAAGACCAAAACCGCGCTCCTAATGTCAAAACGCAAAGGCAATAAGTACCCACTAACTCTTAACCCCATCAAAGGAAGCCTGCAATTTGTTTACTTACAAAACCTTCTAATGATGATAGCTGGCTATGGCACCAGATACTCTCACATCTCGATTTCAAAGTCATAAACAAGATTGCTCTTGGTGATCATGCGCAAGGGCTTCCACTCCTGAAATTTGACAAAGAACATCTTTGTGCAGCCTAGGAAATGGGGAAACAGAGCAGGAAGATTCATCCAATGATTGTGAATAAAAAATCCATAGAGCTACTTGAAATTTTGCATATAGACCTTTATGGTCCTTCTGCAATTGAAAGCATTGGTGGTAACAGATATATACTCGTAACTGTAGATGATTTTTCTAGATTCACTTGGGTGCATTTTCTTAAACAGAAATCAGATGCCACTCTAAAGCTCAAGAATTTTATAAAGCAGATAGCATTACCACTGTGAAAGTTGGTTCGTAACATTCGCAGTGACAACAGTTTCGAATTCAATAACCAAACATTTGAAGAAATCCTGACTACGAAAGGAGTATCTCATAACTTTTCGGCTTCTTATACTCTACAACAAAACAAGGTCATTGAAAGACAAAACCGCTCGTTGTGCGAAGCTGCGAGAACCATGCTATCATTCGCGAATCTGCCATTTACTTCTAGGCTGATGCGATAGAGACTGGCTGCTTTACCCAAAATCGATCTATCCTCAATAAGCAATTCTCTGTCACTCCATATGAGATCATGCATAATCAAAAACCTAATGCCATGTTTTTCCACTTCTTTGGTTCCAGGTGCTTTATCTTCAATTCAAAGGAACAAAGAAAAAAATTCGATGTGAAGGCTGACAAAGGTATATTCTTGGGGTTTTCTTTGACTTCTAAAGCATATAGGGTTCTCAACAAAAGGTCCAAGAGGATAGAAGAAACCTACTATGTCACTTTCAACAACAATTACCTAAAGACGTTTCAGAAGAATGACAGTCCATCATAGGAGATCTTTTCTAAACCGAATCTGGCTTCCATTCCACTCTCTAATCTCTATGAGGAGCTCATGAACTTATTCGATGAGCAAGAAGAGGCAATCTCCTCAGAATTCAAAGCAGTAGACGACAAGCAAGACAAACTGAAGAAAGATATGGAACACGAACACCCCACTCCGAAGTTCTGTCTCAATTAACAGGTGCGAATGCTACGCTGAAGGGGGAGGGTTCTCCTTCAACCTCCCCACTTGATAAAACTATTCAGGGGGAGAATGAAACCCCTGAAGTCAGCTTAGAACCACCTTTGCAAGGGGAGAATCCGAATCTAGAAGAAGATATACATACTTCATTCGAGGGGGAGAATGGAAATGCGAATGATGATTTGGATGTGTAGTCAGAGTTTAAAGAAGTGAATGACGAATTGGATCCAGCATATGATCCTAATTACCCTCCGTTGGCTAAATGGACCAGAGATCATCCAAAAACTCAAGTAATAGGAGATTTATCTACAGGGGTTCTTACGAGAGCACAACAAAAGGCGAAGCGAACTGCACTATTCTCTAAAGTGGAAGTTTGCATGTTCAATTTGTTTATCTCCAAGATTGAACCTAAAAACGTTCAAATTGCTCTCGATCATTCTGATTGGATGCAAGCAATGCAGGAGGAGCTCAATGAATTCGAACGAAACAAGGTCTGGAGATTCATTCCCACTCCTCAGGATGCATTTGTAGTTGGTCTTAAATGGGTATTTCGCAACAAGCTAGATAAAGAAGTTAATATGCTAAGAAACAAGGCCAGACTTGTTGTAAAGGGTTATTGTCAGGAGGAAGGAATCGACTACGAAGAAACCTTCCCACCCGTCGCAAGGTTGGAATATGTTCGCATCTTTCTGGCATACACAGCACATAAGAACTTTGAAGTATATCAGATGGATGTCAAGTGTGAATTTCTAAATGGGGAACTAGGAGAAACAGTGTATGTGGAACAACCACTAGGTTTCATAAAAGAAAAGTATTTGAACCACTGTTATGTTCTGGACAGCCAGTTTACGATCTAAAGCAAGGTCTAAGAGCCTCATACGAAACGCTAACTCGATTTTTAAAACAGGATAAATTTAAACAAGGATTAGTCGAACTAACCTTGTTTCGCAAGGAAGATGGTGATCACTTGATGATCGTAAAAATTTACGTTGATGACATCATTTTCGAATAAACTATCCCCACCTTAATAACTGAGTTCCGAAAGTTGATGAAAACTAAGTTTTATGTGAGCTCCATGGGTCCGATAAACTTTTTCCATGGCTTGAATATACACTACAAGAAAAACAAGATTTTTCTACGGAAGGAACCCGTTGCGAAAAGCTGAAATTCCGTTGCAAAAGATGATTTTCTATGGAATTTGCAATGACCCATTTCCGTCCCTAAGAACATCGTAGCTAGGGTTTGCAACGGAAAAGATACTTCCGTCAGAAATGTGACAACGAAATGAAATCCGTGGTAGATGATATTCCATCGTGTATTCCGTACTAGGATTTCATCACACAATCTGTGGTAGTTATTCCATTACAAATTCTGTGGTGGTGATTCCCCTAGAAACTTTCATGGTGGTGAATCCCTAGTAAATTATGTGGTGGTCATTCCCTAGTAAATTCCGTGGTGGTGATTTCCTAGAAAATTCCATGGTGGTCATTCCCTAGAAAATTCTATGGTGGTGAATCCCTAGGAAATTACGTGGTGGTCATTCCCTAGTAAATTCCGTGGTGGTCATTCCATAGCAAATTCATTCGTGTTGAATCCCTAGAAAATTCCGTTTGATGACTTACAAGCATATTTTGTGGTCATGAATCCCTAGCAATTTTCATGGTGTATATTATATACCAGATTTCATATGGATCGATGGATAATTGATTTATAAATTATATCCAAATTATTTTGTAGTAATATATGAAAAACAAAAATAACAAAAAAATCACATGATTATATCATAAAATAAAACAATAATTATATATTATATGGAAAAAGGAAAATTGCTAATCTAAAATAAATACTCTACAATAAACATATATCAACACTTTATGACCTACTAGTGTTGTTGTTTTCTAAAGACATTAATAAGATCCATTGTCGGTTGAAGTTGTTTTTCAAGATGCCCGATCCTTGCTTTGTTTTTTTTCTTGTTGGGCGTTCATCATTTCTTTAAGCTCTTTGTTTTGCTGTTTTTGTTTAGCAACAAGCTCCCTCATTTCTTCTATTTCATCATTTTTTATGGAATGTAAGATACATCTGTTTTACCGTTCCTATTAGGAACCGCCTTTTCAAAATAGCCTAATCCATAAAGTCCTTTTTTTTGTATCATGACCACCAACAACCGCATAAAATAGCTTGTCCTCTTCAAATTCAACACCCTTAGCTTTCCAAATCTTCCCATTTTTGTGTATAGGCCTCCTACAAAATAAAAATGATATAAGTTAAAAGATATCAAATTTATGAATGATATTATGGACTAGCTACAATATAAAAGTTTAACACCGAAATGAATATTACATGAATTTGTCTATCTTTTTCATTTTGGAAAGTGACTCCATCATGGTTCTTCGTGTGTGTATACAAGAACAATTCATTATGGGGTGGATTGCGTCCTAATTTTCCTCTTCTGCATAAATACCATATAAAATATCCAATATATAGATTAACATATATAAATATTGATACGATGTACCATTAAAAAAATTACCAAATCTGAAGCTATCTTCAAATGACTTGCAGATCCAGCATTATGTGTAGGTTTTGACACTCCATTAGTCACAACGTTACGCCTATTATTATTGTTCTGCTCATATTTTAGCTTGTATTCTTCTGTATTCCAATTTAATTGCTAGGAGTTCCAGACTTCCTGTGGAATATGAGCTGGTTTAAAACCATGTTTGTGTCTTTTTGGGCTCCGCATGTTGAAGAGATATTGACCGTAACTTTGTGCCGCTTTCCTTGCCCAAGCTTGCCTCACCAGTGAGTCTATTGTTTCATGCCAACATCATTTTTTCTACGCATGAGCAATATAGATATAAGTTTAAGTGTAAATGTTTACCAAACAACAATTTATTACATATAGTTAATTACCTGAAACTCCTCCCAATATATTTCGTGTATTTCTTTGGTTACTTTTCCCCAAGCGTACCCTTGTGGATCTACTCTTTGTAAAAAGGACCGACTAATAAAGTGTGCAAAAGGGCCTGGTGGCATGAGCCTGAATGTAATCATGTGATGGTTTAAATTTTGAATTGATATGTACGTGTAAACTAAAAGGTTATATATATAAAAAGTTGTAAGATATGATTGGCAAGTCACGTTTGTTCCAAACATGAACAGTTAAATATCCATCTGGTCCACAATCTTCAGAGGAATTGTTTTCGCCTTGTAAATTTTCCACTACAGATCCATTCATGGTTAGTTGTGTTTGTGATGGGATATATTTTGGGGTAGTTGTTAGGATAGACGTAAATGTGGTAGTTCCTTGACTTAAGGAGGATGTGGTAGTAATTGTAGTTGTAGATGCAGGTTTTGAGGTTGTGGTAGTAGATATAGGTGATGATGATGTTGTAGTGGGTGTCGGAGTTGAGGATGGTTTAGATGATGTAGGCGCTGAAGTTTTGGTTATTAATGTAAGTGTTGAGGATTGTATTGTTCCTGTTTCTGAAGTTTTAGATGTATTTCTACGGACGGTTAGGATGTTGTAAGTGATACCGAGGAAGTGGTAGTCATGGTTGATGTTAATGATTTAGGTTTAGCGGTTTTGTTGGTAGATGTTATAGGTGCATTAGATGTGGTTGTTGGTGTTGGGAAGTTGATTTGTTCATCTTGTAATTGTCTGCTTATGAATTATGCAGTTGAAATCAACGTTTTAAAAACCGGTTTTTTAGTTGAATCGGTATGGTGACCGGTTGCCAGTTCAACCGGTTTAACCGGTTCGACCGCCGGGTGAACCGGTTTCTATATTTTTCTTGTTTTTAATTTTTTTTCTATTTTCCTACACATATATATACATATATAAATCATGAATTTCATGTTTACAAGTTCAAACATTAAAAATAAACAAAAAAATAAATTGTAGATGAATCCAAATACACGAAAATAATACATAACCATAAGTTTTAGTATTTTACATTAATCCATATACGTTAAAAAGAAAAATAAAATATAATACCGAAAAAAAATATAGTTTTACATGAATATAAACACACAAAAAAAACTTTATATTATTTGTCATATGTTTTTATTTAGAGAAAACTAAATAGATTTGAAAAAAATCATCAAAGTTTATTATGGAAATGATTCTTTTTCATTGTTTTTATTCGGTTTAACCGGTTCAACCGGTTTTTTCTAAAATCCGGCCAGTTCAATTCGGTTCAGAAATCAATGTAAAACCGGTGATAGTTGAACCGCTCCCTCCTCCGGTTCATGGTCCAACCGGTTCGACCGGCCGGTTGAAACCGGTTTTTAAAACACTGGTTGAAATCCTGTTGCGTTTCATAACCTATGGTGCAATGAATTTGGTTGGCTTCACATGGGATGCTCCTTTTGCTTTCGAGTTTGACATCTTTCTTGCTTAAAAATAAACAAAAAAATTGTAGTCAATATATACCAAAGTATTAAAGATGATAAACTACTGATGAGAAGAGAGAACAAAGAAACAATAAAAATAAATTATATTTGAAGGCATTACTACGCACACATGCAAACAATTGAATACAATCAAAACCAATTTAATTGTAATTTTAGATGATAATTGTGAGAATCGTAAATTTCCGGTCAAGTCAAAGTCAAATAAAGTCAACAATTCAAACCGGTCAACTCAATTAACCCTTGTATATTACGGTTTACATCGTTTTTGCTATAGTACAACACACTATCTTCATGCAAAGTATCATTTTGAGCCTTCACATGTTCAGAAAATCTAAACCCTAATCAGGGTAAGTGATAGAACTACTCGATAAAACATTAATACATACCCTTACGGGGCGTATAACGCTCATAACAAGTCAAAACAGGGTTTAAAAACTTTGCATTTTGAAGTTAAACACTGGCAAAGGTCACAAACAAAGTCTCCCTCAATCTCTCTCTCTCTCTCTCTCGCTCCATCTCTCTCTGTCTTAAATCTCTCTCAAATCTCTCCTAAATCTCTCCCAAATCTCTCTCGTAACCTCCCTCAACTTATTATAATCATTCGGGACATCCCGACCCTTAACATAGTCAAAAACGCCGTAAAACGGGAAGTTTATTGGTTAAACAGCCATATAGGGCCGAAGTCCCTATTTGAACCGAAGCCACTCTTTAGTTCCGAAACTAGCTTAAGAACCGAAACCTCTTTAGGACCCAAATGAACCGAGCCTTCAGTCCATTTCACTCTTGGGTACCTTCGCTCTATTTCGCTTCTAGTTCGGATCAGCCTTTAGGACCAGAGCCACCTTCGGTTCGGATTGCTTTGCCTTCGCCTACTCTCACCTTCGGTCCCTCTTCCGTGTTCGCCTGCGATGCTGCTCGGACCAAACATCCTCTTGGTTCTAATCAACAGCCAAACACTCCCTTCAGTTCTAAGCATCCAAGGACTGAACCTTCGGCCCTGAACTCAGATTTTCCCGTTTTTCGATCCCGACTTCATTTTAAGCTCGTTTTTCATGATTTTAATGCGGGATTTTCACCCAAACTCGTATTTTGGCATATGAGACCCTATATATTCATATTTTAATCAGTTTTGATGGAAAATCTTAGTCTAAGAACAAAATCTATTGGATAAGATATTGAGGTGGAGTGGTGACTTTTCCATAAATCTATGACACAAGCAACCTCCCAAACCCACTGCATGTCACTATTCCCACCTTACTCTAGCCACTTTGAGATCTTCCCATGCCTCCATCAAATCTCTTCCATCAGCCCACTCTCTGGTTCCTTATTCTTCTATCTATAAAACCCCACTCTCCTCCTCCCAAGATACACTTTTACTTCCTCTTATATTCTCTCAAAGATTTCGAGATTCTACAGGAAGTTTTAAACTTCTCATCCACTCTTGGCAAGTAACTTCATTCTACACTTTATTATCTTATACTTATTCACTCAAATCATGGATTTCTCAGACAAATATCGTCATATTTGTTACTAGATCTTCAAATCTTCAAGTTTCTCCCAAGTGTTCTTGCCTTGGAAACTTCTTCTCTTCAACATCCATCCTAATAAATCACTCAAGGTGAGTTCATACCCCTAGATTTTCATGTTTTACGGGGGGGGGGGGGGGGGATACAAGTTAATACACAAAAAACTTAACTAAATTCAAACAACGACTTTCATAAGAAAAGTTGAGCCCTATTCACGGACTGTTTTGACCAAATTAGACTTAATATATTTCAAAACTATTTAATATGCAAATATTCTAGGTTCATACCTTTAAAATGACTACTTGAACATCTGCATACGATTTTTCTACAATTTATGGAGATTTTTACAAAACTGCCTATCATTTTAGAAACGAATTCGGACCATTCTGTGAATATGAACATTTTAACACAAGTTAGGGACTTCTAAAAATCATAATAAAAATTATTAATTAACTATACACCTTTTATAAATTCTCAGAGTTTACGGATTCAGTTTTTGACTTCGTATGATTTTTCTAAAACAGTGCAGATAGGTTAAAGACTACCTACATAGCTTACAATATTAACAACGATTTGTAGTATCCTGAGCAAAGTGCATAACAATATGTTTCTAATTGTTGGATGCATTTCTTGTTGGTTTAACATCATAATCGGAAATCATTCATTCATGATAAGGATTTTCATTCATTTCGATCAAATACAATAAACTACAATAAGTACAATTTCTGGATTTTACAATACAAGCATACTACATGAAAAAGGATTTACTCTCAATACAAACGAGTTTTTCATATACTACATGATAAACTATAATGGTAATATATTATGGATTTCACATCACAAATTTATCACACAAATGGTGATTTCACTTCCACCACGGAAAATGTTTTATATTCAAACTATACGTAAATTAGTTAATGTAAGTTGTGAGACAATTCTTCAATTGTAGTCTTAGAGTACGGGTTAAAATTCCTGTTTAGTTATAAGCAGAATCTATTGAAGTGAGAGTGTGATAATTGTGTATAGATCTATATTGGGATTGACACCCTACACCTTTTTGCTAGCTACAGTGGGACCTGCAGGTCTACGGGTGACAAAAGTCATAGGATCTTGATGTCTGAAAAACGTTGGAGCAGGTTAATTCTAGTTATAGTATTATTATAACGACTCACATAGGGATTTAACAACCTTTCAAGTTTATAGGAACATTCTACTTTAAAAAGGGGTTTTATCTATCTAAAACTACATACTCTCAGTCTTGGGATTTAAGACTACACAACTTTGTATATGGAAAATATTGGATATTCTTTGGAAACACATTACCATTATAAACAAAATATAAGTACAAAATACACACATACTCTCGGCCTTGGGATTTAAGGGTACATAACTTTTTATATGGGAAATAAAGGATTTTTATTGAAGCATACGTTACCATTACAATCAAAGGTTTTCAAACTCTACATCTAAAAGCTTATGAACTCACCAACTTAATTGTTGACACTTTTTAAAAACTACTTGTATTCTCAAGAAACCAGTAAAACAAGAAATCAACAGCTTTTGAGGATGGGGCGTTGAATCGTCAAACTCTTCATTTTTGTCATCATAGTGTAATTGATTTGAAACATGTAAACTCATACTATGGTATAACCCTTTTCAATTATATTTATGATGGTTGTATTTACTTTGAGCAGTATTATACTCGTTGTTGTGATACTATAGATGAAGTCCTCCACCCCCAGATGTTTCCGACATCCTTTAATCAGGGGTGTGGCAATAATAATCATGAAGATGATCAGAGAACCAGAAACGATCATCACGGCAATAATAAATTACATAAAAATAAATTTTAGATGAGTGACAACCTATATCACCAATGTCAGTTCACAAGCATATAATGAACAAAGATTTCGATCAATTAGCTGCTGGAGATGATGATTACAGAAAATGTAAACCCTATTTGTAATCAGTAAATTTAACCTAATCTGCCACCTAAACGTGTGTAGGTGGAGGGAAACGAATTGCAAAATATTTTGAAGCTCAACTAATGAAAAATTTGAATTGTGCTAATTAGCGCTAAATATGTTGTACATAATTCAAATTTATTAAATTAGTTCCAGATTGATAGATAGGATATATACATATAAAGTCAAGAAAGAACATAGACTAACGAGGTATTTATAGCATAATTTTAATTTAAAATTATAAACAAGGATTAAACAATAATAAACTATACATCTTTATGTTGTTATGTTTAAACCAAAATTTATGTATAAAAGATGTATGGTTCATGTCAATATATATGGTAGTTGCTTATGGTGTCATGGTATCACCCATGGATGGAATATATGTCATTGGTCAACATATGGTAGTTGCTTTTGGTGACCATGGACGACATTTGGGTCATTGTTCAACATATGGTAGTTGCTTATGGTGACCATGGATGACATATGGGTCATTGGTCAACATGGTCGTTGCTTATGGTGTCCAAGGATGACATATGGGTCATTGGTCAACATGATAGTTGCTTATGGTGTCCATGGATGACATATGGGTCATTGGTTAACATGGTAGTTGCTTATGGTATCAGTGGATGACATATGAGTCATTAGTCAACATGGTAGTTGCTTATGGTGTCCATGGATGACATATGGGTCATTGGTTAACATGGTAGTTGCTTATGATGTCCATGGATGACATATGGTTCATTGGTCAATATATGGTAGTTGGTTATCGTGACCAAGGATGACATATGAGTCATTGGTCAACATGGTGGTTGCTTATGGTGTCCATGGATGACATATGGGTCATTGGTCAACATATGGTAGTTGCTTATGGTGACCAGTGATTACATATGGGTCAGTGGTCAGCATATGGTAGTTGCTTATGGTGACCATGGATGACATATGGGTCATTGGTCAACATGGTAGTTGCTTATGGTGCCCATGGATGACATAAGGGTCATTGTTTAACATGGTAGTTACTTATGGTGTCCATGGATGACATATGGGTCATTGGTCAACATGCTAGTTGCTTATGGTGTCCAAGGACGACATATGGGTCATTGGTCAACATGCTAGTTGCTTATGGTGTCCAAGGACGACATATGGGTCATTGGTTAACGTGGTAGTTGCTTATGATGTCCATGGATGACATATGGTTCATTGATTAATATATGGTAGTTGCTTATGGTGACCATGGATGACGTATGGGTCATTAGTCAGCATATGGTAGTTGTTTATGCTAACCATGGATGACATATGGGTCATTGGTCAACATGGTAGTTGCTTATGGTGTCCATGGATTACATAAGGGTCATTGGTCAAAATGGTAGTTGCTTATGGTGTCCATGGATGTCATATGGGTCATTGGTGAACATGGTAGCTACTTATGGTGTCCATGGATGACATATGGGTCATTGGTCAACATGGTAGTTGCTTATGGTGTCCATGGATGACATATGGTTCATTGGTCAACATAGTAGTTGCTTATGGTGTCCACAGATGACATGTGGGTTATTGCTCAACATATGGTAGTTGCTTATGGTGACCATCGATGACACATGGTTCATTCGTCATCATGGTTGTTTCTTATGCTGTCCATGGACAACATATTGGTCATTAGGTAACATGGTAGTTGGTTATGGTGTCCACGGATGACATATGGGTCATTGGTCAACATATGGTAGTTGGTTATGGTGACCATGCACGACATATCGGTCATTGGTCAACATGGTTGTTGCTTATGGTGTCCATGGATGGCAAATGGGTGATTGGTCAACATGGTAGTTGCTTATGGTGTTCACGAATGACATATAGGTCATTGATCAACATATGGTAGCTGCTTATGATGACTATGGATGACATATAGGTCATTGGTCAGCGTGGTAGTTGCTTATTGTATCCATGGATGACATATGTGTCATTGGTCAACATATGGTAGTTGCTTATGGTGACCATGGATGACATATGGGTTATTGGTCAACATGGTAGTTGTTTATGGTGCCCTTGGATGACATATGGGTCATTGGTCAACATATGGTTGTCGCTTATGGTGACCATGGATGACATATGGGTCATTGGTCAACATATGGTAGTTGATTATGGTGACCATGGATGGCATATGGGCCATTTATCAAAATGGTAGTGGCTTTAGGTGTCCATGGATGACATATGGGTCAATGGTCAACATGGTAGTTGGTTATGGTGTCCACAGATGACATATGGGTCCTTGGTAAACGTATGGTAGTTGGTTATGGTGACCATGGATGACATATGGTACATTGGTCAACATGGTAGTTGCTTATGGTCTCCACGGATGACATTGTTGGATTAGATGTCTAAGCCCATAATTATTATTGGTATGTACTTGACCCGAGAGTAGCATGGTCCATTTGGGTTGCATATCATCAGGGCAATTTGTTAGGATGAACTTTTGGGACAAGATGTTGTATATGATTTATTAATATATTATAAGTTATAATATATTAATATGAAATCATATGTTTTAATTAGTATATAGATCAAGAATTAACTTGGAATTAATTTAGTGATCAAAAGAGACTACTTAAATCTATGGGGACTAATTATGTTAATTAGGTATATTTATATATGTTGGGCTTATGATCCATGTTGGGCCTAGTTTATGTATGGATACATAAAGAGTTGGGCCACATGAACCATGGATCATTAAACCCATGGGTATGGATTTGGGTTATATCCATAACCCTTGAAATCCCACATATATATACATACTTCATTGCCCAAAATCGCAACTAGCGCATAATATAGAGGGCAAGCCAATTTCTATGAACTCATATCTTCTCTCATGGTTATTCCAAATGTTCATGGTGTTGTGTGAACCATTTGAGGTGTCACATTTGGGTCACTAGGCTCTTGAGCTGCATGGAATCAAGCACCAACAAAGAGGTATGTAATTTTACTAGATTTTATATTACTTGTACTTCATAATATGCTAGTTAGGATAAATACCTTGGAAATTGATATTTGCATGTATAATAGAGAAAACATAGATCCAAGGTATTTAGGGTTGCATATACACCATATGAGTGTTAGAATGCTCAAAACCCAACAGTGGTATCAGAGCCCAGGCTTGTTTTCAATTATACATGATGCAAAGTGCTGAAAAATGCTGGAAAAATCGATTTTCTGGCTGCCTGGGAACTGGACTCGCCGAGTCCACTGATGAACTCGCCGAGTCCATGAAGAAAATCATCCAACTCGTCGAGTAGGTTCATACACTCGACGAGTAGGAGCCCCTGACAGCATATTTTCGACTTTTAAGGCTGGAATTGGACTAGAATCATTACCCTAAGCTGTTTTTGGACCTATAAAGCTGTTTTTGATATGGTAATGATCATTCTAATCCAATTCAACAGATAATTGTCAAAAGTTTCATGTTTTGTAATAGTTTATTGTTTAGGCTAAGTAAATGGAAATTGTTTGATTTGAATTGTCTTGTTCATATGAGTTTAATCA
Source organism: Lactuca serriola (assembly GCF_051521515.1). Taxonomy (NCBI): domain Eukaryota; kingdom Viridiplantae; phylum Streptophyta; class Magnoliopsida; order Asterales; family Asteraceae; genus Lactuca; species Lactuca serriola. The sequence continues at coordinate 237,164,021 of NC_136411.1, forward strand.
TGATTATGAATATTGTTAGATATGTTTGTGATAGTTGTTTTTGATCCAAATTGATCTAAAATTTATTCATAAAATGTGTTTTTGTAACTTGTCCTCAAGTTACATGAAAAGTCTCATTAATGAATTTTATTGAAAAAACATAGGTTATGAAATTGAAAAGTCTTTTCTCCATAAATTGTTTTATGACCTCCATAACTTGTCCTCAAGTTATGGATTTCCAAGAGTCTCTTCATTAAAAGTTTTAAAACCTATATTAAACTCATATGTTATGAAATTGAAGAGTTTTTAAAAGTTTCAAAACTTGTCCTCAAGTTTTGGAATTTGTAAAAGTTATTTCCCCATGTATACTTTAATTTCAAATTAGACCCTTCATTTTTAAAAGTTTAAAATTCAACCTTATACTATTATAATATTAAAAGTTAATGATTATATATATATATATATATATATATATATATATATATATATGTATAAGATAAAGTCAATCTTACCGTTATTAGGCCTCATATACGCAGCCAGTCTCTAAGGGGAGGTATACGGTTACTGCCTATAAAATGGCAGTTTAATGGGTGTCCACTCTCACTCACCACTTCCTTGACTGGTGGAGGGTCGTTAGCCGAACAGGTAGGAAAGGACTATAATTCTCCCTCCATTGAAAGTATAATGATAAATACTTAGTAACTAAACACTTATAAATTCCCAATCTTAGTTACTTAGGAAAATGTGAATTTGGTGCTAACCCATGAAATTACACTTTGCACCTTTGTTAAGTCGTTAGTGGAGCATGTGTGGTTAACCGACACACTAACAGGGGACTGAAAATGTGTGGCAAAGTGTAACTTAAGTTTATCATAGATTGGTGGAGCATGTGTGATTAACCGGAAAATCTATTAGGTGATAAAGTTAAGGGTACGAAGTTAATTTGTATGGTTATTCACACCTTGTTTGTGATCCCCGGCATCCCATTCACAAACATGAGAGGGCACAATCGAGATTCAAACATGCCATTGAATGTTCAATGTATCTCAAAAGATCTAGGAGTTTCAAATCTAATTAAAACTTAACGAATAATTTCGTTTTCATGGTGGAAATTCGTAAATCGTCATTTACCTACCTTCAACTATTTTATAGCTTGGAATACGGCAACCCTCTTCCGGTTATAAATAGGTTGTTGGATCCTAGCCTTAATAATTCATACTGGGTGTTATATTAAGGACTTTAAATCAACTAAACTTGAATTTCTCCCATTATAGATGTCTAGTTACGACAACTATGGTCTTTCCAAATCTTTAGTAACAAGCTTTCCTATTGAAAATGTTATGCCAGATGGCAATCAAGGTGAAAGATTAATCCCTTTCTTTATGCATTAATGGGACTAGAAATCATGCTTCACTTCCTTCACCTCCTCCATTTATTCTCCTTATCCCACAAGTTCAAATACTTGATGTGACAACCCGAAATTTATTCCGTCATTTTAACCTCTTTTTCCGTTAATAAATCTCACTTTATTTAAATTGTCCGTTAACCTTTTTGTTTAGGTTAATTCAATTGGGACTTTTATAATGACTTCGTAAGGGTTGAATCAAATTAGAATCGCCCTCAATATTCCCTTGAAAGTTTTTTAGTTTCAACCAAGTCAAATTGTGACCATTTAATCGGGTGCGACCAAAAGCCCCGTTTAACATCAGTATCGGGTAGATTTCCTCCGAGCCACAAGCTCAAACCCTATATAAGGGTGAGTGGACTCCATTTGAGATTTTTCACTCTCTCTCTACACAGTCTCTCTCTCCAAGTTGCTTTCGATCCAAAAACCTCCCATTTCGAGCCCCAAACTAGTAAGTAATCTACCCTAACTTGTTGTACTTTGATTACTATCCTGCATATGTTGTGATACTTGACATGACGTCATCCACCCCAGAACGTTTCTGCCGTTCCGGTTTTGGGGTGTGAAAGATTGGTATCAGAGCATTGTTTATAGTGAGCTAAGTATATCAATTCATAAAAGATATACAGCCTATAAATACATAGGGATAAAACACTCTGACCAAGAATTATACTTTAAAATATAACCCTATTTTACCAAAGTATAAGAAAATCCAGAATCTAAACACTCGAACACAAGTATCACAAGAAGAACAAGAATAAAAGTCTTCAGATGTTAAGCATTACCGTCAAACCTGGGCAGTTATGTAATCGTAAGCTGGAATAAGTGTAACCTGATCAACTACATTTATTCGAGATGCGATGAACGTGTGCTTGGGATTAATAGTGGTGTTGCAACAGGTCTGAAACTTACAAAATAGGAATGCTAGAGCCAAACATAAAGTTTAAAAACACTATGGGAGTATTTTGGAATACTAAAAGATTCAAATTAATCCCAGAATCATATTCAGAAGTTAAGAATCAAACAAGAAATTAAAATACCATAGGGGTATTTTAGGATCCGTAGATAACCTTGTGTGAAAAACTAAAAAGATCCTTATTGATAAACCAACAATTACAGTGGGTATACTTCCAAGGTTATAGAAGGATCCCATAGACTAAGAATGTGTGGTTTCGCTCTACTTCCTTTTCCTCGTTGGGATGTAGATATGTATTAGTATCAAATATTCGAAGGCCTATCGGATCTAAGCTATATATGATTTGTGTATCCTATGTAATTGTATCATGACTCGATATGGATCACCCAGTGAAATGTTAATAATCTCTTAGGATTCTTTAGACATTTCCATTCTCGCATGAACCCTGTAGAAAACCCTATCCACTTCAGTGTTCGACAGAAGAGTTGATTCATGTGACAACTGTCCATTTCCGGTCAAGTCAAAGTCAACTAAAGTCAACAAGTCAAACCGTTCGACTCAATCTTCCCGTGCGTACTAGAGTTTACGTTACGTAATTTCTAAACAACTCGCTATTCTAATGAGAGATCATAAATCGAAAAGTGCGTACATCTAGATCTACTAAACCTAAAACTGTGGTACGTGGTGAGCAAAACCGATAAAACAATGTTGCATTCTCATCGGGAGTGTGTAAGATCCTTAAACAAGGTTTAACAGGGTTTATGGACCTTGCTTTGTGAAGCCGGACACCCACAAATGTCACACACGAAACCTCTCTCAATCGTTTTCACTCTATCTCTCTTTATCGAGAATCTCTCCTAAATCTCTCTAAGTATGTGAAAGCTCTCCCAAAACTCTCTTTGTATGAGAAATCTCTCCAATAATGTGAAATCTCTCCGAAATCTCTCTTTGTATGAGAAATCTCTCCAAGAATGTGAAATCTCTCCCAAACCTCTCTCAAAAGTTCCCGTAACTTTTTGAAGTCATTCGGGTCATTCTGACCCTTAACCGGGTCGAAAACCGTTTAAAACGGGGCAAAAACGGACAAAAAGGGCTTAAGGGCCCGAAACCCCTCTTAAGGACCCGAAACCCCTCTTAGGGCCGAAAGTCCTCTTAGGGACCGAACCCTCCTGAACCGAACCCAAAGGCTGCTGAACCGAACCCGAAGGGTCCTCTCAGGACCGAACCTCACACATGCCCGAGCCCGAAGTCACTATTCACTTTGGTCTATTTCGCTTCTGCTGACTTCGGACCGAGCCTCCTCTTCGCTCCTTGCTGTCTCACCTCGCTTCGGACCCAACACCAGAAGGGACCGAGCCTTCGGCCCCCTTACGAGAAGCCTCGCTAAAAGACCATTTCCTTCCGGTTTTTGACTACGACTTCATTTTTGCTTTGTTTTTAATTGTTTTAACACGGGATTTTCACCCAAAACTTTATTTTAACATATAAGACCCCATACTTATTAATTAATCATGTTTTTAAGCATAAAACCTTATCCAAGAAGAGTGGGTGAAGTACGAGAGGTGGAGTGTTGACTTCCTTTTATTCTATGACACAAGCAACCACTCCCATACCCACTCCATGTCACTATTCACCATCAGCCCATACCTAGTCATTTCTTGGTACTTTTCCCACCATTTTTCAGCCACACACTTGGTCAAGGGTAAGAAAACCCCCTCTCTCCTCACACTTCTCTCATTTTCTCATTCTTTCACCAAGAAGACCACACTCTTTTCCTCTCAAACTTCATCCCTCAAATTCGAGATTCAAGGCTGATTATCAAGCTTTCTCACACTCTTGGTAAGTATAATTCATCCTCTCTATGATTATTACACTTCCCTCTTTCTCAAATCAATGATTCCTTACACAAACATCATCGCATTCTTGTTAGATCTTTGAATCTTCAAGTAATTCTTCAAGTGTTCTTGAGTTGAACACTTCTCTTCTTCAACACTCATCTACTGAAATCACTCAAGGTGAGTTCATACCCTTACATTTTCAAGTTTTCTCAAGTGTTTAGGAGGGGAATACAAGTCAAAACTGTAGTGACAAAGGACATGATTTGGCATGCGGAATTAAAGCTTGCACAATTGAACATGGTGATTTGGTTGTTTAAGAGATATATTGAATGTATATGGTGTTACAAAAAAGATCTAGATCTAAACTACATAAGTAACACACACTTACACACTCACTTTTACATCTCTCAAGCACACCTCTACAAGTGGTATGAACCCACTATTTATAGAGGTGTTTACGTGTCTCTCTCTCTCTCTCACTCTAACAGTCAAATGGGTCTAAAGGCTAAAGAACCACATGCAAGTGGGTTTTACAAAAGTCAAACATTTACAAAGTCATTAATGAATAACTTTGCACCCCATCATTCTCCCCCTCAAAGTTAGGAATGAATGACCCACTTCAAATCTTCCAAAATCAAGCACTACGCGGTTCGAGCCTCAAAGGCGACACATGTCGAAACGAACTTCAATCTTCAATTCTTCCATGACTCTTCAATTTGGGCTCTAGGATGTGAGACCATACAAACCGAGCAGCAACAAATGATCAAGAGTGTTCCAAACTCCAAATAATCACCCAATGTTGCGCATTAAAACACACCCCAAAAATCTTCAATAAACCAAACCCATTTCGAATACATCACTTCCGAACTTCCAATTGAATCATCTCGTAATCTTCAAAACTTCAAGATCACTTCGGTCTTCAAATCCGCATAATATGAAAAATTCAAGTTCGAATTTCCATATAAAACTTCTCCCCCTTTTTATAATCGATATTTGATTATATAATCTCCAAAGAAAAAGAACGTGCTCTATTCGGAATTTTTCATGTCAAAACTCCCCCTTAACATGTGGCATAAACTTTGTGCTTCAATCGGGAAAATCCAAAAAATATTGAATTTTTAGCTTCGTTCACGGACCGCCTTTGTCAAAATTTCTCAAAATGGGTAGAAATTGTCAATTTCAAAATTCTGCAGTGACCCGTTGCGCCGAAACCAGTCAAATATGCGAAATTTGAGTTAATTTGCGAAGTGTAAAATATTCAAAGCTTCAGGGGCCGTTTTCGAAACTTCTTCCCTTTTGTTCTCCAAACATGCGAAGAGTAGCCCCTTTTCTTCCTTCTTAAATTCGTACGAAATCTCTTGACAAACAAACAAAACTTTAAGGGCCAGTTTCGTAAATTCGACTTCTTCTTTTTCAATTCATATATTTCACAGTGACACGCTTCGCAAGTTCAAGTTAAACAAATTCATCGCACATCACTGATGCGAACCATGGATGAAAATACTACGCATCTTAACCCAATTTAACCAAATGCGAAATATTGAGACCCAAATGCGAACTCAACAGAACTTCAAATCTTCACAGATTGTGAACGAACTTCCTGTTTGTCTACAAAATTGCGAACCATATCACTATTTGCGAACATTCAATCCAGTTAATCAAATGCGAACTGCTGTTGAAGACAAATGCGAACTTCATATCACATCCTTATATGCGAATCCGATTTTAATTCACACAAATGTGAATCTAGTTGCAAACGACCTTGACCTCCAATTAAAAAAAACGATATGCAAACCTAAAATTGATTCTCATGTAACCTAATGAAATTGATTTCAATCATTCGACCATTTACTATCGATTGCGAATCTCCTTTCGTTCATCACTATCGATTCAAGCTTGACAACCAACAATCGCGAATCAAACTCGACCATCGACAATATATCATCGAGCCTTTGCTGTTGAATTTCAAAATCAATAGACCTTCACTTTTTCTTTCACCAAATTCATCACTTTGAGGTTTGAGATCTTCGCATACATCTAACTTCTTCCAACCATAAACAATTGATGCGAATGATCTCAAACAGCTTTCCCATTTCACATCCATCGTTTCCAATCGATTTATAGAGTACGTCAACAAGAACACAACTCATCCAAATTCGAAATTAAACTCAAATTTAAGTTCGATTACGACATCCATATCCCATATTCAACTTGTAACAAACGATATTGACATCCAATTCATCAAATCAACTCCAGAAAATCGCAGTTGACTTTTTATGAAGATTGACTTTTGAAAATCAACACCAAATTGATGAATCAAACCTTAAATTTTTGGATCAAAAACTTGATAAAACATCTGTTCTTCACATCTTCTTCACGAAATTTCAAAGTTCTTGACCAATTTTATTCAAATAAAAAATGTAATCAAAGACGTCTGTGTGAAAACTTAGAAAAATCGATTTCATCATATATTCAGTCATATGAAATCGATTCACAGTTTCAAATTATCAATCAATAAGAATCGATTGTTAAGAATGATGAGATGAGAACAAAACACAAGAATTCATTGAACAAAATGGGAGTTTAGGAACAATGTACAACAGTTTCAAGCATATGACGTAATGAAACGACAAACAATTGGCAACTCAAGTTAAATGGATTTATCAATTCATTGAGCAAGAATAATGAAATTGGATCAAAACAAATGTATTGGCTCAAAATTGATGAACAGTAACATATTGATTTATTTTTGGGCTTATCAATGTATCGAATGAAGATATTTATTGAATCAGCTAAATTGGATTGGGCTCAATTCAATAACGTGAAACAGTAACAAAATATGAGAATCAGGCTTCAAATTTGGATCATGAACAACAAAAGGATTTTGATTTTAGGATCAAATTTTGATCTAAGAAACAATAAATGGATCAATCAATGGGGTGAAAACAAATTTTGATCCATTGAGACAAAACGATCAAACAATAAAAAACGCAATGCACGAATTCAATGAAATTAAGAGAGATCATAGAGAGACTCAACAAAATTGATCAAATTGCGACAAAAATTGCCAAACCGAGAATCGTTCTTCAAAAGTCACGTTGATCGTGAAAACCAAGCTCTGCTACCAATTGTAGTGGTGTTGACACTACTAGAAAATAGACCTTTAATGACGTGCTTTTTACGACATGCACTGATTAAAGATACGCAATAGGAGGTTCCCTTAAAATAGTGTTATCTCTCCAAAAAATTTAAGGATTTACGTCACGCATTATTGTGTGCCCTTAATTTAGTGTCTCAAAAAAAATTAGAAACACGGATGGCGCTTTATCTTAAACGCGCGTCGTCTGTACATGTCGCTTTATAATTTTAATGAAACACGCTTTTAGTTAATGAAGGGGGAAACGAAATCCCCTAAATTTTGAAAACCCGCCTTGTTTTTTCTATCTTGTATCTATTTTTCATCCTTGCAATCCACTCTCCCCTATCTGATACTCTCTCCTCTAGATCTCCCTTCATTCTCTACCTCCCGTCTCTCTATAAACCTTGAAGGTGAATCGTAATTGATCTGCGAGGTCTCCTTCTTTTTCTTTGTTTTCTCAGGTACAGCATCATCCTAATCCATTAACCCCTTTCATTTTTCATTAAAAAAAACCCTAATTGACTTGGCAAGTTCATGAACCAGATGTAGCACATTCCAAACTGGGGATTTAACCAAACCCGATAGAGCCATTGACTGAATCTTTGGATCCGGTCAACAAGGACTCTCTGTAATCGTGCAACGTTCTTCACAAGGGATCGCTCCAGGTCTTCAATCTATCAATCTACAATGTCCACTGTCAAGTTACATCGAATCAAGGTCTAGGGTTTCAAATGCATCAAGTTCTTCCCAAATAATTTCCCTTCTCAAGACGATTTTCCTCGATCGTATCTTTATGGCGATGATTCTCTCTCGATCGGATCGAAGACTGCTCACTCTCTCCTTAGATCTCCATGTGAGTCTGATCCCTCCTCTCTGTAACAACCTCGCTTCCTTCCAAAAATCGAAGACCATTCTCTCTCGATCGTCTCTTTATGGCGAAATTTAGACACAATAATCTCAACATAAAATTCGTAACTGAACTCCTCTTCACCTCTACCCTACTCCATCTACAACGAATCCTTAAATTTACAAACCCTAGTCCAGTTACGCTTCTAGTCAAATCAGGTACCTATCTATCTGCTTTCTGAATTCTCCTGGATTGGAAATTTCTTGATACTTCGCTAGCTTTTAAACAAACAAAAATCAGTTTTTCTCTCAATAATCCGTTGGATTTTTCATTGGTGTTCCCCTTACTGGTTTCGATAACCTCTCTAATCTGTGAGGTTTGTGTTTACTTTCTTGCCCTCCCTCTCTCTAAGAAGAAAACGCAGCCTCTTCGTCTTCAATCACCCAAGGACATAGGTGAAACTCAAATTTCTCATACCAAAAGAAATATTGTACGAAAGAAAAGTTGTCCATTAATGGAAGAAGTGCCGGGGGTTTGCTTATTGGTGCTTTTGTGAACATGAGACCTGATTTATTTAAGGCTACTGTAGCTGGAGTACCATTTGTAGATGTTGTGACTACAATGCTTGGTCCAACTATTCCTCTTACAACTGCAGAATGGGAGGTGATTTATATATAATATTTTTTTGTTTTGGAAACTCAAAGCAGGATGCTATGATAATATTAGTATGTTTCTTTCTAAATGTGAATGACTTGCTCTATTGCAGGAATGGGGTGATCCTCGGAAAGAAGAGTTCTACTTTTACATGAAATCATATTCACCAGTTGACAATGTGAGTGCCAATGTATCTTGTTTCAGTTTAACTGACCTAAATCCATCTGACAGATCATCAAATGAAAATGTTGAAGTTAATTACTGATGGGTGTCTATTTTGAATAGGTAAAAGCTTAGAATTATCCAGCCATAGTTGTTACTGTTGGAATAATGGTTGGTTGTCAAGAGTGATATTCAGGATGTGATTGATAAAGATGGTGAGGGGTTCACTATGGTCACAAAAAAAGCTGGAAATGCAGGGACTGCTACTGTGAAGGGGTACGGTACAGGTGATATTCATCCCAATGTTTCTGGAAGCAAAGGTAGTAATTGGAATGGAGGGAATAACAAAAGAGGATGCTATAATAGTGTTAATAAGGGTAATAAAGGTTGGAATAACAGAAGTCATAGTGGGAATTGGAATAGGGGGAGTGTTAGCCATTGGAATCATCAAAAGAAACAGGAGTTTGTTGCTGCAAATAATAAATCTTTCATTGTAGATAAGCAGGGGCATAATGGGAAAGAGAGTGTGGATTCTAGGAAAAAAGAGGAAAAAGTGGAGAAGGGAAAGGATTTTAAGGGTAGCCAAATTATAAATCTTTCATTGTAGATAAGAGGGGCAGTCTTCTCCTGATTCTATGGAAAAGGTTGTCACATAATCAACTTTGTGATTGTATATTGATGATTATATATTGGTGGCTTTGAGAATCTAACAATAACTTTAACTTTTTTTTCTTGCAGATATCAGCAGAATCCTGTCTTGCTTCTGATCTGTTGGTCAATAATTCTGACAGTGGTCAAACTGAGGCTATAGAATCTAAGTGTGATACCAGGGTGAATTCCAATCTTGGGAACCATGATTGTTTAAATCCTATGAATGACATCCTTGATACCATGTAAGTTTGAAAATTTAATCATTGCAACTTACTAAGTATCAAAATAAGAAGGTTGGATGTTTTACTTTGTGCTGTTTTTTTTATTTATTGTTTTAGATGATTTGATTTCAAAGGTGATCAAGGTTCTTCTAGAAGAGATTGAGACACTAAGAAAATGAAACCGGGATGCTGTGTTGGTGAGCCAATATCTTTCTGATCTTAGAGAAGTCAAGAAACAGGGGAGAAAAGAGAGAAGGCACAAGGAAGCCCAGGATGTGCTTGCAGCTGCAACTACTGCTGCTGCAGCTTCTTCCAGGCTTTCATCTTTCAGGAAAGATACACTTGAAGAATCCGCTCACCATGAGGTAGTTGACTCTCATATTGTTAGATAACATTTTTTAGGGGTAATTTCGTCATTAAAAACCGTTCTTATAATGTGATTTCTCTAAAAACTATCATTTCAGGGTGTTAAAGTTCGTGCACACAGTGAATCTTGTAGAGCTGTTAGATTTGTCAATGAAGGACTTGGTAATGAACCAACATTGTTTATACTTTATATACTCTTGAACCTTGTAATTTACTTTTTACCCTCAGTAGCAACATAGTTGCTGTTTCTTTAAACTTGATTTTGAATGTGTGTTTTTGTCATCAGTGATCCTCACTGGTTCTCCAGATTGTTCTATTCTTGCAATTGATATTGAAACAGGATCTCCAGTTAGTTATGGATGGATGTTCATACAATTAGGTATTATTTTCAATATTCATACAATTAGTTATGGATAGATGTTCCAGGTGGGGGCAGATGTGCCTGTGCAAATCTTTAAGATGTCTCCTTGTTGATCGTATCTTTGTGAGGATGGGTGCAAAAGACCATATTATGGCACGCCATGTGACTTTTATGATGCAAAGAGAGAGCTTTTGTGAATAGGTGAGGGCAGATATTACTTCATAAATTATTGTTTTTTTCTCTCTCTCTCTCTCTCTATATATATATATATATATATATATATATATATATATATATATAATATTAATTAACAAGTTTGACATGTCAACACGTGTAGAATGCAAATGATCCCACAAATACATTGTAGGTGAGGGTATAAAATGTTTAATTACCTTTTTACCCTTGAGGCTCGGGTTTAAATATTTACACAATGTTTTTACAGCTGTGAGAGGGTATGGTTTATCCTACCCGTCATCTTCAGCGGTCCGCGTCCGGTTTTTACTGAATACACCTTGCATGCTGAATCTGAACCAAGAATCATTCTTTTTACTTCACAGACATCTGAACATTTCTATTTGTTATCAGAATTGTTACCTTGCTCTAAGAAATAATTGTCATAAACGGATTACTCTACCATACACAGGGGACAAATACCTGCTTCATAAACAAAGCACAAAATGGATCATAGTTATGACAATGGCGCCTCCAAGGCTGGAAAAGGGTGCTGGGGTGTTAGATAAGCCAGTAATAGGGAAAACAACTCTTGGAAGAGAGTCTGAGTTTGACTTGAGGTATTGTATCACTTTTAATGATGTTTGAAATGCATATAGTAAAAGATTAGGTCGATTTACCTTTTTTTGTTTTTTTAGGAAATCAAGGAAAATGGCACCACCATATAGAGTGATGCTACACAATGACAACTACAACAAGAGGGAATATGTTGTGCAAGTGTTGATGAAGGTTATACCTGGAATGACAGTTGACAATGCAGTTAATATCATGCTCTTGACCTGGACACCACTCTAAATTGTAACTTACTCTAAATTTTATATGTAAATTTTATTTTATCTTTTGAAGGGAAATTTACTGAATATTGATTGGTTGATGCAGTTAACTAGAATTGGTCGAGGTGCAGTTTTATATGTTGAGTCGCTCATTGAGTCAATCATGGGAGGATTGGAAGGGCTAATCAACATTCTTGATTCTGAAGGAAGTTTTGGCTCTTTGGAGACACATGTTCTTACTATTTTATCAATTTCCTTAAAAAGTTACCAAATTCATGTATTAAATCTGATAAAGCTAACTTAATTGCTTTTTTTAAATCCTAGCTTCTACCAGAAGTCAGGTGAAACTACAAATGGCTTTTGATGGGCAGGAAAGATATATGAAGGTATGATCTATATTGTAATTCAGATTCTATAACTTTTATTATGTAATCTCTTAAGTCTTAATACCCATTATTCCTTATGCATGTAGAGATTTTTGGAGCCAAGTGATAAAGCTAATCTTCACTTTGTCTACAAAGACGTTGAAGGAGTATCCACTCAATGGGCTGATATTCAAAGAAAACTCAGGAACTTACCTCCCAAACCCTCTGCCTTCAAACCCGATCCCTTCACTCCTGCAGAAGACGAAGATTCCAAACCTAAAACCAAATCTCGGATCGATAACAAGACATAAGAACTCAAAGATTTAGAAGATGATCTTGATGATAGTTGTTTCCTCGAAGAATACAAGTACCTTCAACTCCCTTAATCCTAATATCATTTTATGAGGGTATTAAATTTCATGTGATATTTTCATGGTTTCATTTTCTTTTGTGTTCTTGAAGCAGAAAGAGGTTAGCAGAGATGAAGCATATAGTGGAAGTTTGAACTCGGAAAGTTCGGGCAGCATCTATGGTGGCCCGGGCAGCATCTATTTCAATATTGATTGTGTGAAAGTCATTTACTAAAGCAAGGTTGGTGTAAGAGTTAATGATGAGAACATTGTTCCAAGACCTTCAGTGAGTTATGATGATGTCCCTTAATAGCAATGTAGTATTAGGTTATATAGTTACCGATGATTATTTGTATTTGACATTTTATGCAATGAATTATCTTACTTATTTATTGTATTTTATTTTGTATCTTGTATGACATTAATTTTTGTGCAATGGATTGTATTTTTTGTATATGGTGTTTTATTTCTATTATGAGAAATAAAATGCAAATTTAATTTAAAAATTAATAAATATCTAAATTTATTTTTTTAAACATTTCAATTTACGATACGCAAAAATGTGCGTCATCTTCATTTTTGACATGGTCTTTCTTGACATGGGCTTTCTTGATACGCATTGCGTGTCATTAACACGCGCGTCGTAAGGTTATGACATGCGAACGCGTGTCGTCATCCTCTATGACAGGGCCTTCCTTGATACGCATTGCGTGTCGTAAACACGCGTCGTAATTCCACGTCGTAAATGAGCGTCATAAAAGCACGTTGTCTCTCTTTATGACAGGGCCTTCCATGACGCGCATTTGTGCGTCGTCTGAGCCTTTTACGACGCGCAATGAGCGTCGTAAAAGGCTGTTTTTCTAGTAGTGTGATTATGATGGCATGTGCGGATTATGAAAGATCTTGTGAGTCATCATGTAAAAATCAAGAACACAAGGAGTAAATAAATCTTTGTAAGCTCTTATTAGATCTAGAAAGAATATACAAATGGGTTTGTACAAAGTTTCTCTCTCTAGTCTAACACTCCAAATGGTTACACTTTCTTCCTCATTAGACTCACCCTTCGCAACTAGTGACATTCCTTTTGTCTTTGCACGCAACTCTTCAATCTTTTCCGAATAGTAAGCTTCATCTTTCACTTTGTTCTTTTTCTCCTCTTTCTTTATCATCTTTTCGCATCTTGAAGACTTGACTCCATGAACAAACCCACTTTTCACAACATCAACTTTGTGAATTTGAATCAAATCTTTTGGAGTTTGATACTTGTGATTTTCTTGGATCATCGGCTTCCGATAAGGAATCATTCCTTCAAATGAATCACAAGAACACAAAATATCATCAGTTTGAACTCCAATTGAGCAAAAAACTTTTTCATCATGAGAATCAACTTGAACTCTTTTTTCTTGAACATCAAGAACATCACATTGAACTCCATTGTCAATAACTTCAACAACCTTAAGAGCACGAAGATCATTTGGGTTTTCAACAAGAGAAACATATTTCTTATCGAACAAAAATTTTTCTTCTCCAATCTTATCACTACTACGTGATATTATGGAACATGTAATATCAGCCAACCATTTGATCTCACAAAGTGGTTGAAATATCAAGCTTCCATGATCATCCTTCAATCCTCCATAAGAAACCATAGTTCCCCAATATATCTTCTTGTTTAACACAAACCCATAATAATATTGCTTTGCGAAGCCGGACACCCACAAATGTCACACACGAAACCTCTCTCAATCGTTTTCACTCTATATCTCTTTCTCGAGAATCTCTCCCAAATCTCTCTAAGTATGTGAAATCTATCCCAAAACTCTCTTTGTATGAGAAATCTCTCCAAGAATGTGGAATCTCTCCCAAATCTCTCTTTGTATGAGAAATCTCTCCAAGAATGTGAAATCTCTCCAAAATCTCTCCCAAACCTCTCTCAAAAGTTCCCGTAACTTTTTGAAGTCATTCGGGTCATTCCGACCCTTAACCGGGTCGAAAACCGCTTAAAACGGGGCAAAAACGGACAAAAAGGGCTTAAGGACCCGAACCAACTCTTAAGGACCCGAAACCCCTCTTAGGGCCGAAAGTCCTCTTAGGGACCGAACCCTCCTAAACCGAACCCGAAGGCTGCTGAACCGAACCCGAAGGGTCCTCTCAGGACCGAACCTCGCACATGCCCGAGCCCGAAGTCACTGTTCACTTCGGTCTATTTCGCTTCTGCTGACTTCGGACCGAGCCTCCTCTTCGCTCCTTGCTGTCTCGCCTCGCTTCGGACCCAACACCAGAAGGCACCGAGCCTTCAGCCCCCTTACGAGAAGCCTCGCTGGAAGACCATTTCCTTCCGGTTTTCGACTACGACTTCATTTTAGCTTCGTTTTTAATTGTTTTAATGCGGGATTTTCACCTAAAACTTTGTTTAACATATAAGACCCCATAATTATTAATTAATCACGTTTTTAAGGATAAAACCTTATCCAAGAAGAGTGAGTGAAGTACAAGAGGTGGAGTGTTGACTTCCCTTTATTCTATGACACAAGCAACCACTCCCATACCCACTCCATGTCACTATTCACCATCAACCCATACCTAGTTATTTCATGGTACTATTCCCACCATTTTTCAGCCACACACTTGGTCAAGGGTAAGAAAACCCTCCTCACTCGTCACACTTCACTCATTTTCTCATTCTTTCACCAAGAAGACCAAACTCTTTTCCTCTCGAACTTCCTCCCTCAAATTCGAGATTCAAGGCTGATTATCAAGCCTTCTCACACTCTTGGTAAGTATAATTCATCCTCTTTATGATTATTACACTTCCCTCTTTCTCAAATCAATGATTCCTTACACAAACATCATCATATTCTTGTTAGATCTTCGAATCTTCAAGTAATTCTTCAAGTGTTCTTGAGTTGAACACTTCTCTTCTTCAACACTCATCTACTGAAATCACTCAAGGTGAGTTCATACCCCTACATTTTCATGTTTTCTCAAGTTTTTAGGGGGGGGGGGGTGTAATACAAGTCAAAACACCAAGAACATAACTAAAAATCTTCTAACAACTTTCATCAGAAATGTTAGACTCCATTCGCGGACTGTTTTAGACAACTTAAACATTTTTGTTTACAAAACTGTTTCTGGTGTAATTAGTTCCAGTTCTTAGCTTTAAAATTACTACTTGCACATATCCATACTATTTTTGCTACAATTTATGGTGATTTTTACAAAACTGCCTATCATTTCAAACACCAATCCGGACCAGTCTGTGATTATGGACTTTTTCACCCATGTTGAAGGTCATTAAAAATCATGATAAAAATTATGGGTAAACTAGACACATTTTGGGAACTCTCAGAATTTAAGGATTTAGTTTTCGACTTCGTATGATTTTTCTATTACATTTATAAAACAGCACAGAAAGGCTAAATTTAGTTAACAACATATAATTTCATAACACTTTGTATTATGTTGAGCAAAGTGTATAACAATAAGTTCTAAATATTTAATGTGTTTCCTTGTTAGTTTATCATCATAAACTGAAACTTATTCATTCATGATAAGATTATTCATTCATTTAGAACACGTATATTAAACTATAATGAGCATAGTTTATGGATTCATAACATTAAGGCACTTTCATAAAAGAATTCTTATATATTACAAACGTTTTGGATAAACTATAATAGGTATAGTTTATGTATCATTTACTTCTCAAACTTATTTACCAAAGGTTTTCAGTTTAGTTCATGTAAATCTGTTAATGAATAAATTCGTGAGTCATTCCCTTCGGGTTATTTCCAAAGTAACCAATTCAAAAAGTCCTGTAAATGGTAACCAGAGTCTCTTGTAGGGAGAACGTGATAGTTGTGTATAGATCTATATTGGGTTTGACAAACCCACACCTGAGCTGCATGCAACAGCTAGACCGGCAGGTCTGTGGTGACAAGTGTCATTTCAGTTTCGCGACGCCTGAAGAACGTCGCTATTACAAGGCTGTCTAAGTCAAGTATGGTTATGATTAGCTCACATGTGGTATTAACAAATCATAAGATTTACGGGTTCTAACTTTAATTTAGTGAGTTATGTCGATTTAGCTCTCTAAAGTTAATTTAAGTATGGAAAAATACTTGTACGTCCTCATATCAAAAAGGGTTTTATGTCGATTTAAAATCACTCTCTATATCAATAATGACAGATATTGCTGTATATTTTCAGTCTTGGTATTTAAGACTACACACCATTCATTACGGGAGTTTTCTCAAATCAGAAAGGGTTTTTACGCCAATTTGAAACCACTTTTATATCTTTATGTATGACAAATACTTGTTCATTTTCGGTCCTGGTATTTAGGACCACATAACTTTTGTATGGAAAATATTGGATTTATCTTGGTAACATACATCTCTTTACAAAGATCGATTTTCAAACTCTTACCGTCAAAAGCTTATGAACTCACCAACCTTTGTGTTGACACTTTTCAAAACTACTTGTATTCTCAGGAATTCAGTGAAACAGGAAATCAACCACGTTTTGAGGATGGGACGATAAATCATCAAACAGTTCATTTTGTATCATAATGTAATTGATTCGAATCATGTAAACATATACTTTGGTGTAACTTTTTCAATTATATTTTTGATGGTTGTATTTACTTTGAGCACTATTATACTCGTTGTTGTGATACTCTACATGAAGTCCTCCACCCCCGGACATTTCCGCCATCCTTTGAGCACTATCCGAAGAAAACCAACACCGGCCCCAGTCAAGGATATGAGGTAGACAGAGGTAGCCAGTACATTGAACCCGAGAAGTGTCTTTTCCTCGTTATTGTCGCGCTAATACACCCATAAAATAATACAATTTAGTGAGTTAGTGATTACACTACTCACACTATTTGTTAGGTAAATCGCCTTTTCCCGTCGCAAGTAATACGATTAGATCGGATCACAAAACCTTGATTGAGAATGTTTAGCCATAAGCCTTCATGAGCCTTTTCTTCTGTGTTTTCGTTCCGAACTTCCCTCAAATCTTTCCAAAGTCGGAGAGTGAACCTTTCCAGCATAAAGATAACTTAGTAGGAACGATGCCCATCTTATGGCTTTCCGACACCCTTACCCCTACCTTGAATACCCGGACTACATCATAGGGATGTAGGTCGATGCTCAAACAACTAACATCCGAGGCACGGGAAAAATTTATGCCTGATATAGTAACGATAGATACATCTAAGGGTTAACCATCGTCTCTCATCAGCTTGTGTTCCTTTCCGTGTAGGAAAACCATGCCTCCGAAGAAGCATAACCAATCCACTGGCAAGAAACCTACTCTCCTATTCGATGATGCTACGTTCCAAGCTGCAGTCTCGGCAACCGTAGCAGCTGTCATGGCTCATATGAATGCTAACAACGCCAATGTTAGCAAGAGCCCTATCAGGATTCCCGATCCAAGTAACGGACAACAACAACCAACCACTGTGTACCCAGCCACCCAAGAACCTTAACCAAATCCACTTAAGAGAAAGTTCAAGAACGAGGATGGAAGTACCTCGACTCAAGGACCTTCCAAAGGGCAACGAGCTGAGGCAGTCAATACCCTTGCCAGCCCTTCCATCCCGACTTCAAGAAGACCATACCTAGGAATCCTTCCCCACAGCAGCAAGTGTAGCTACCATTTTCATGGTGTATTCCGGGAACTTTGTTGTACTAGGTGCAACATGAAGGGGCATACCGCTCGCGTCTGCAGAACTCCGATTGAGTTCATCACATCAACCACCAATGTGGCGACCAATCCAGTTTGTCGTCTATGTGGTGAGATTGGACACTTGAAGAAGGACTGTCCAACTGAAGGAAATGACAAAGGCGCAAGAGGAGTCTAACTCTAAATGCCTAGGGAGAAGCATCAAGGAACCTGGTAGATTTTTGGTACGTCTCTCAATCCTCGATAACTAACCAAAAACATTAAAAGGCTAATTCTACATGTAATTACTTCCCCGTTAAGGCGAAAGTCGCAGCACTGTTATAAAATTTAAAATTTCATCAGGTAGAGTTATAATGGCTCGATATATACATTAAAGCCATGTATAATTAAGATGGATAGACCTAGGGTGAGTGATGTTGCCTTATTTCCTGTTCCTCGTTTGGTTGTGGATTTAAGGCAGAGTCGCTCAGTCAACAGTCCTCCCCACCTTAATTATACATGACTAGTATATGTTAGGCGATTATAGAAAGGCCTCGTGAGAATCCATACAGAAAAAGTACATTATTCAGAAACACTCAGGACCCTCTATAGTTCCACGTCGACTCTATCAGTCCAAGTATCCGCGATAGTGATACACGGGACGATACCCGAGACACTTAGAGCTTGTGTGCCCATTCAGCACATGGCCCTATCGACCCTCATTCTATGTCATGTCGATGTATGCCAACTTCGACGCCTCTATCAATCATGGTTCGACTTAGTGCCACCATGTGTAAATTCCTAGTGATGTGTAAAAAGAACTTTCACCGTAGCCATTGCGGCAAATAAAAGTTCTTCCGAACTTAATAATAAAACCTAATGTGATCCGTCAGTCGTCGCTCTTATCTAAAAACTTTCCAAAATACCCTGAGTAGGGTATCACGCGTTGTTAACCAACCCCCTTCTTAGACAGATAGAAACCGAAGCGAAAGACACTGCATGTATTCCAGAAGACGATAACCACCCGGAACATACTCCGTAGATCCCCCAGAAAGACCCTTCGCACCTCACAATCAGGTTCGTGAATCAAGAGGATAGAACTCATGGGACTGAATACTATAAATGAGTATATGCGTAAGGGTGGTATATAATTGAGATAAAAAAGATTTAAGATGTGTGCTTCCTCCCTACTCCCTGTTCCTCATTGGGTTGTGGGTTTGGGGTGGAGTCGCACAACTGAACATCCTGCCGACCTCAATTATATACGGCTTGCATACACCAAGTATTAGTGGTTAAGCCAAGTATGAGCCCTACCACGGACCTCATAGTAAAAGCCTTCATCCTATTCCATAGAATAGGAACTAGAGTCAAGAGAACCACTGCGGGTTGAGCTACTATAATGACCACAAATCCGAAATTTGTTGTCATCCCGGTTAAGCCAACATAGTAGCTAACACCCTCAGTTGGTAAAGAAATCTAGGTCGTAAGAGTCAAGGACATTGCCTATGACCATCCATTCACGCTTAATCCTACGAATTAAGCATCTGAGCGAATATCCCGAAACCCTGGAAGCTGCGATAAGTTAAACTCTTAGAAGGGTGGATGAGAAGATTAGAAGTTCCGAGTAACGAAACCCTATAGTTCTAGACTTAACCTAAATTAAGAAAACTCAGTACCACTAAAAGAGTAGTTGTAGAAGATGCTCGCACTACTCAGGCATTTCGTCCTCCCCGTTACCGACGAGTAGTGCCTAGGACACTCCGCCCCCTCTCGTGAAAGAAGTCACCGTCGCCCTGTAGACAATAGACTGCATTCTCCGAAGTGAATACTAGAGTGCTAAGAACCACAGGATAACCTCCGCAGCCAATAATACTTGAATAAAGTACGAAAGTTGGTTTGGTAAAGCCTTATAACCGAGATCCCGAAGAGATTATAGACTTGACATCAGTTCCGGTGTTAGTCGATGGGTTATACAAGAGCACGCGCTTTCTGCACCTGAAATAAACCGACACCTTAGAGATTAGGGCATGTTTTAGAGATTCATTGGACTACTAGGTGTTCCAAGAATACTATCTCATACAGAAATAGTAGAACCACCTCCCGAGATAGTCCACCACTTCAGAAAAATTATCTAAGGATTGAGTTAGCCCTGAGCAAAGCTTGATGTTTATGAAACAGCAAAGCAAGTAAGAGCATGATTCTTTCCCGTTAGGAATCATATTGTGAAAGCGTCAACTAGATGATGATGAAAAGTTTAAAAACATTCTGAACAGCCGTCTGGTAAAACCCTATCTCCCCAACCCTGATAAATTCGTTAAAAACATCTCAAGAACTAGAAGTGCAGGTTCATTTCGCACTAGGTTGAGATAGAACCCTGTTGCAAACAGATACCCATAGACATCCAATTCATCCGATGATCCAGAAAACCTCCAAAAGCCAATTGACAGGAAACACAAATACAAGGACAACCCGCGCTTTCTAAGAATCAACCTGAAGGACTACCCTCCCAGTACGAGAGAACGTTTGGAACTTCAGAATGGCGATCACGCAAGTGATGATCTCGCCATAGAAGTACACTATGTTCTAAGTACTGAAAAGCTCTACCTTTTCGAGAGCTTAGGATCATCCGGGATTCTTTACAAAATTGGCCCAACCCTTGTCAGACCACAACTACCTTCGAAAATTCCATCAGTTTCACCCCAAAACCAACCCACTTCTTGGACTTGAGGAGTGTTTGCCCGACGTCATTCTTTGTATCCCACTCATCTTGATAGAAACCATTGGGAACTCTAACTCCGTAGACGAACCTGTAGGAATCGCTAACTGCATGATATGGAATCCACATCCTGTAAGTGAAGGTTTGTTAGAATGACAAGCAAAGACCAGAGTTCACTTGGGAGCACGAGGACCAACCGAATAGGAAGTACCCTCATACCTCTACCCAATTGTTCATGCCTACTTCTTTGTCTAAACCCTAATTTCGGGACGAAATTCCCTCTAACGGGGGGATGATGTGACAACCCGAAATTTATTCCATCATTTTAACCTCTTTTTCCGTTAATAAAACTCACTTTATTTAAATTGTCCATTAACCTTTTCGTTTAGGTTAATTAAATTGGGACTTTTATAATGACTTCGTAAGGGTTGAATCAAATTAGAATCACCCTCAATATTCCCTTGAAATTTTTTTAGTTTCAACCAAGTCAAATTTTGACCATTTAATCAGGTGCGACCAAAAGCCCCGTTTAATGTCAGTATCGGGTAGATTTCCTCCGAGCCACAGACTCAAACCCTATATAAGGGTGAGTGGACTCCATTTGATATTTTTCACTCTCTCTCTACACTCTCTCTCTCTACAAGTTACTTTCGATCCAAAAACCGCCCATTTCGATTCCCAAACTAGTAAGTAATCTACCCTAACTTGTTGTACTTTGATTACTATACTGCATATGTTGTGATACTTGACATGACGTCATCCACCCCAGAACGTTTCCGCCGTTCTGGTTTTGGGGTGTGGCACTTGAAAAGTTCAAGGTCACTCAATCCCTATTGGCAAGCTGAAAGAGTCGGGTGTCGAAGTCTCGAGGTAGTTGGCTGTTGACTTGGTTCTTTAGTCACTCCCTGATGACAGATCATGACATGACCCTTAGTGATCTTACCTATTTGCTTGATAATGCTAAATCAGCAATGATTTGGGGCATTAATAAATCAAATTAGATTGGAAGATCTACTTCCTAAACCTATTTGGATATTGACAGTGGTAACATTGACAATCCAGAAAAACTTTCTCTTCCCAATTGAAAGGGATCGGACATGGTCAAGTCATTTGACCTAATGGTAAAGAGAAAGGCTAAGCCTGTGATAGTCTCGTGTACCATTTCCAAAGAGTCCATATGTTTCCTTTTGCCAATAGGAGGGGTATTGGTTGCGAAGCTACCAAATTTACCTGAGACCTCATAAGGATGGTAAAGTCAAAAGTTTGACTACTTCAGGTAAATTCCGTTATCTAACTCTATTAAGTCTCTTTTGGAGATTCTTAATACATGATGTAATGTAATTACATTTTGATGTTTGTGAAGAATCAAAGGAAGCTTAAAGAAAAGGTGTGCTAATTCTGATCGCATGGTTTGATGACCAGAATTTTGAGCCACTGCATAAGAGTTATGATATATTGCTTAGGAATAGATAACAACAAAGTTTTCCTATGAATTTGCATTGTAAGGATAAGTTTTTCCGCAAGTTTTAAAAGAAAAGAAAAGTTTTGATTTTATTTATTTTAATTATCCTTACAAAGGAATTTGTGAAAAAGTGTTGTTTATATGTTTCCATTGATAAGAAATATTGGAAGATGGATTTGATTCTTTCATTTGTGGTAGAGTAATAATTTACCAAATAAGGAAAAAAATTCTCATCACCCAAGTTCCAGTTGGATAGAAACTTGGAATCATGCAACTTGTATTGTATGATCAATGAGAATTTTCATCTTTTGTAAACTAAGACTAATTCTTTGTTAACATGTACATGTGAGTCAAGTGAAGGACAAGGGGACCAGGTACACATGGTTGTGTGCTGGTCAAGTCCACCACAACGAATGATAAGATTATTCGTCATGATTACTAAGGCTTACTAAATATGGTTATGTTTACAAGTTGAAGTGTAATTCTGAAACATTGGAAAAGTTTCAATGTATGGCAGGACGGATAAGAAGAATCAAATAAGGCAGAAAGATAAAAGTTTCTCCAATCTAAAGAGATGGGGGAGTACTTGAGTATCTTGTTTTATGATTATCTTAGTGATTATGGAATCATATGACAATTGATCCTCTAATAAATCCTTAGTACATTTGTTTGGCTAAGGAGAGGAATCGTGAAGTGTGGAAATGGTCAAATCAAAAGATAAATTATACTTCGTTCCAAAATAAGTCTTAGAGTCATACTCTAAGATTGTAACTTGAGTGACATAATTTTAAGAAAGTTTTATAGCACTTAGTATATGTAGAGTAACATGTTTCTTACTCTTGGACATTTGAGATTGGTAAGTTGTGATGTTTTGGATAAGACAAAACCAACTAAGACCAATTGGAAGAAGTGTTTATCTTGATAAGAATCCACACTAACTCTTGAATATTTGTTTTGTTAGGGAATGGTTCTTGACAAGAGAATATTATATGTCAAGAGGTCAGTGGGAGCCTTAAAAGATCTTGAGATAGTTTCAGGGACTGATCAAGAGTATTGTTAATCACTAGCCCACGACTTGAGGTTTGTAACCTATCGTGTTGACTTGTTCTTATTATGTCCCCATTTGAGTTAAAGTTGGCTTTGCATATGAGTTCTGAGAGTTCTCAATTGGTTCCATAAAAACATGGAAGCAATGGTAGGCCCTTGTGCTGCCAGGTGGCAAGAAGTTAAGACTGCACAAGTTCAATCCATATGAGTTTGGATTTGTCACTAAACCTTGCGTCGTGCTTATGGTTTTGACAAATTCACATGGATAGGAACACATACACCATAAAATCTAAGTGTCATAAGGTTTCACTCCGATTCATTAAAATGATGGTGAGGAAACACTTTCACTAAGTAGATTTTAAGTAGATAGCAATTGTGACATTTGCATTCTCAAAGTCGTTAGTGGATCGTGTGTGGTTAACCGACACACTAACATAGACTTGTGAGAAATGGAAAAGGTCTAAACAATTGAGACTATGATTACGGCATCCCTTTTCATAGTTCTGATATTGTTTAGACACACATGTGTGATATCTAAGGAAAGGTGTATGATTTTCTTAAAGTTTTACCAAAGCATATCGTATCAGAAAACTAAACTTTGGTAAGAAAGTCAATAAATTATTGATTTCTAAAAGTCCAGCTTATTTATGGGAACATGTCAAAGCTAGTGGGAGCATTAAATGTTATGCTAGTTAAATTATTATGTTACATGTTCCAAGTTAGCAATGTTAATTATAGAAAACAAAAGTTTCTATTCGCTTTGAAAAGTTGTTTTGCTATAATTAAGGGAGATGATTTTGTACTTCATTCTAATTCTACAACCTTAGATTGAGATTTTAATCAACTTTAGTCAAGGATATATATGAATGTTATGTTGGAATGGTTCAACATAAGGAAATTCTATATATGCTGCATTCTCAAAATTCGATTATGATTACGACATACCTCTTCATAGTTCGAATTATGAGAACATGACAAATAAATTTTTATAGCATGAATTGTGTCCCATATGCTTCGGATATAGGTTCGATTATATGTTCTATAATCCATTCTAAATTTTCCAAATGCCTAAGGCATTAAAATCGAAAAGGAATAGAACTGGAAATGACTAAAATGATTAAGCAAATTGTTGAGGACAATATGAGGTTTACCAAAGATTGGTCGCTCGTGGACAATTGGAAGTATAGTGTTAAACTTTGGAAAGGGCCATATTAACATATTCTAAAAAAGAGGCAAATCTTGCTTGGAAGTGATAGTCACAATGGTAATATGGAATTGTTTCCATAGGTGGAAGTTATTCTCTGAATCTGTGTAAGATTAAAAAACTTTATGCAAAGAAGGATGTTCAAAGTAATGTACTTTGAATATGAGACTTCGCTTCCATGGAATTGATCTCCATTGGATTACTTTGTAATGTTTGTTGCCAAGTCTTTGTGACTTTTGTGCATAGTCATTACAAGAGAATCATTGCATATATGTTTAGAATCTAACAAATTACAGTAAACGGCATGAGTTTGCTATTCTTACATCTCCATTGGAATACTTTGTAATGTTTTTTGCCAAGTCTTTGTGACTTTTTTGCATAGTCATTACAAGAGAATCACTGCATATAAATTTAGAATCTAACAAATTACAGTAAATGGCAAGAGTTTGGTATTCTTACATTTACAAAAGGGATTGGGATTGTGAAATAAGCATCATTGGAGTCGTGTTCAATTGATCTATTTCACAAAGAAAGGACCATAGGTAAACAAAGTATGCATGCTTGGGGCATGGCATGACTATTGTTTCAATTCAAGTATTAATTTGATTAATCGAAACATGAATAATGAGTAATCAATATGGTGCTTAGATAAAAGGGTTTTTTATTTACACTCAAAGTGTTGAGGCCATACAAGATTAGTATTATTTTTGTGTTTCACTTTGCATGTTTTGACTTCCAGAATAATTAGATCATTCTTCCCAAATGATTAAGTTATTCAAACCATCCACAGTCAGTCATATGTTGGAAGTATATATGAATCAAGATTGTCATGAATTCGGCTTATATGATTTGTCTAATGTGCATTAGACATAGCAAGAGTTGCTACAACATTCATGAGTGCTCATAAGTTCTAAGTATTGGATTCAACGCATGCTCATTTGAATCACTTCATGGATTTTATCACAAGTGAATCGTTAGACGATAATATCTTATATTCTTCAAACCTAGAGATATGAGTTGTTACTATTAGTTGGTTATGCATTGATTGCACGAAAACGCATTCGGTAACTCGATGTTATAAAACGTGCCTTTGTGTATGATTCAACAAGTAGTAGAACAAGCCATATGAGTCGATGTTTATCCACTACTTTTACCTTCGGGATAAAATCTATATCTGTGGGCCCCTCGAAGATTTAATTATGACACATGTGAGTGCTTGGCCAAGCCAGTACTGATATTATTCGTTCAATCGGTCAGTCGTTATAAATCAGAAATCGGTAAACAACAAATGGACAGAGAGAATGATTACAATCCATGTCTCAATCCATATGATATCTAGAATGGAGTAATATATGATCACTTATCTAATGGGCGTGTCATTTGATTTGTTCAGAGTTCGACAACGGCTTTAAGAGCTACGATTGCTAGTCAGGTGATGAAGTCGTACTTGCAATAATAGTTTTAGACTTATCCAAGTAGGAGACTGTTGGATTTCATGTGTAAGCCCATAACTATTATTGGTAAGTACTTGACCCGAGAGTAGCATGGTCCATTTGGGTTGCATACCATTAGGGCAATTTGTTAGGATTGACTTTTGAGAGAAGATGTTGTATATGATTTATTAATATATTATAAATTATAATATATTAATATGAAATCATATGTTTTAATTAGTATTGATCAAGAATTAATTTTTAATTAATTTAGTGATCAAAAGAGACTAATTAAATGTATAGGGACTAATTATGTTAATTAGTTATCTTTATATGTGTTCGGCTTATGATCCATGTTGAACCAAGTTTATGTATGGATACATAAAGAGTTAGGCCACATGAACCATGGATCATTAAACCCATGGGTATGGATTTGGGTTATATCCATGACCCTAGAAATCCCACATATAAATACATACTTCATTGCGCAAAATCGCAACTAGTGCATAATATAGAGGGCAAGCCAATTTCTATGAACTCATATCTTCTCTCATGGTTATTCCAAAGGTTCATGGTGTTGTGTGAACCAT
The DNA here is from genome assembly GCF_051521515.1 of Lactuca serriola. Lineage (NCBI taxonomy): Eukaryota > Viridiplantae > Streptophyta > Magnoliopsida > Asterales > Asteraceae > Lactuca > Lactuca serriola. The sequence goes on from NC_136411.1 coordinate 237,190,401, forward strand.
TTGAGGTGTCACATTTGGATCACTAGGCTCTTGAGCTCCATGGAATCAAGCACCAACAAAGAGGTATGTAATTCTACAAGATTTTATATTACTTGTACTTCATAATATGCTAGTTAGGATAAATACCTTGTAAATTGATATTTGCATGTATAATAGAGAAAACATAGATCCAAGGTATTTAGGGTTGCATGTACACCATATGAGTGTTAGAATGCTCAAAACCCAATAGACATATGGGTCATTGGTCAACATGGTAGTTGCTTATGATGCCCACGGATGACATATGGGTCATTGGTAAACATATGGTAGTTGCTTATGGTGACCATGGATAACATATGTCACATTGGTCAACATGGTAGTTGGTTATCGTGTCCATGGATGCATGTGGGTCATTGGTCAATGTGGTAGTTGCTTATGGTGTCCATGGATGACATATGGGTCATTAGTCAACATATGGTAGTTGCTTATAGTGACCATGGATGATATATGGGTCATTAGTCAGCATGGTAGTTGCTTATGGTGTCCATGGAAGACATATAGTAGTTTCTTATGTTGTCCATGGATGACATATGGGTCATTGGTCAACATGGTAGTTGCTTATGGTGTGCATGGATGACATATGGGTCATTGGTCACCATGGTAGATGCTTATGTTGTCCATGGGTGACATATGGGTCATTGGTCAACATGGTAGTTGTTTATGGTGACCATGGATGACATATGGGTCATTGGACAACATATGGTAGTTGCTTATGGCGACCATGGATGACATGTGGGTCATTGTTGTGATGGTAAAATGTGGTAGTTGCTAGATTAAAAAGGCGTATATCATTTGTGCCGGTTCTGTATTTAAATAGAAATTGATTTTTCTTTTAATTATGACTTTTGACAAAACTACCGTTACTAATTAAATATTAATCATTGTATGTATGAGGACAATTCGGTTATTTTATAATGGAACATCTTGTAGGCGCCATAATATTTTCTGACGAAACACGTTGTTTCAGTTCTACAGTCTTATTTCATTCACTTGCAAACAACCGCAATTTTAAAATTCCGACAGTCAAAAAACCCTAAATTCATTTTCGCAGAATCGTTATCTTAGTTAAGGTTTATTATTATGGAATCCAGTACTTCTTCGGAGATGCAATTAAAAAATCAAAGGAAATCGCTAATAGACACGCCATTGGAAATGATGGTGAAAATAATAGTCGACTTAGGAAAAATTTCAATAGTCGAGGCTTTAACGATGAAGAGTGTGTAAGTTCTGTCTTTGAACATTCTATTTCACAAGTGTATTTGAGTTGTCTTTACATTTTGGAGTGAATACTGTGTTGCATTTGCAGTTGCAGATTCGTCTAGGAGGCAGGGAAAACAGATGAAGTGTGTAAACATATGGAGTTAGATAGATTATGATTTCGTGGTTGGTCTGACCAGAAACATGCAGATGTTAACAAATGCATAGAGATGAGAAACCCAAATATTCTGTTCACCAATGGATTGATACGTTGTTATATATATATATATATATATATATATATATATATATGCATAGTATTAATTAATTTGTTTCTTCTTTTGCATTACTTTAACTAGAATTTATGTGTTTAATGTTTTTTTTCAAATGAAGTTATTTTTCTTAGAAGTTGATCATGATGGGAAAACAATGCTTGAAGAAGCATCTGCATTGGGAGATTTGGATTCAACATATGTCCTGGGAATGATGTTGATGGATGAAGGGAAAGATAGGAAGCAGGAAGCTTTGGACATGTTGAATAATGCTTACTATGGAGAAAAAGGTAAGTGGAATCTTAAAGCAACTTGTTCTAAGGATCATCTCAACTTAAATAGGGAGGGGAGGAAACATGTACACTTGCATGTCTTCCATAAGACTTGTGCAATGCGTAAGTCTGTGATTAGTGTGTCAGACGCTTTTGTGAATGGATACAAATGGGTGTTTAGGTGTGAAATTTGTTTGTGGGATGCTTGTTTCGTTAGCTTTTCTAGGGATTTTGGTATATTTTATGAGTAGTTTGTTGATATGTACTTTCATATTATGACATTTAATGTTATGCACATCCTTTTGGTTTAATATATGAATATATAGTAATTTACTTGATAAGTAATTACTTGATGTTGTTACATGATTAGTAAATATGTTGTGTTGTTAATAAGGGAGTAAAAAAGTAAAAGTTTGGAATGATGTTTGAATAATTTATTTCTGACTTTCAATATTAGTGTTTATATAGTATTGTGATTATAGTTGTATGTAGCAAATGTTTGTTCTTTCTTAGTATTAAATACACATAAAATACAATAAAACAAACAAAATATCTTACCAATTCAAAAAAATATCATTCAAACCATTTCATACCAATTTGGTTTAACATCAATACATGAATACATATTTGTAATTTGATTAAATGCTAATATGTATTAATTTGTAATTTGGTTTAATATCAATACATAAATATATTTTATTTTGGCTTTGGTAATTTGGTTTAATATCAATAGTAGAGAACTCATGCTTTGCATGGGGTAAAATTGTAAATGCATAAACGTAGGGACTAAAAGTGGCAACAAAGAAAAACTATTGTGGCTAAAATCAAAGTAAAAAAAAGTTACTATAAACATAGGGACTAAAAGTGACAACAGAAGAAAACTATTGTGTCTAAAATCTAAAGTAAAAAAGTTTACTATTAAAATCTTGTTCCACTTTATATATATATATATATATATATATATATATATATATATATATATATATATATATATATATATATATATATATATATACAAGAATATATACTAGTAATTTGGTGAAATTTTAACATAAATGTATTACATTATGGATTATGATATATATGTTATTTTTGTCTTTTTCATTTTAACAATCAAAAGTCCACTGTTACGTAGCTATAAAAGGTTATAATATTTGAATAATGTGTTTTGACACAAATACCCTGATTATTCACATATTTGGAGTGATTTTTAGGGCAATTTGGTCTTTTTGCACTCTAAATCGTTAAGGCGCCATCATACCTCTGATGGTTATACTGGCATTTCAACTCTTCAACCATTCGGAACATCTTAACTTTTCTGGACGATAAATCTACATACAAACACTAAAACCCCCAAATCGTCGAAGGGTAATCGTTCTTAAAGTCGAATTTCTCCGATAATAGAGACTCCTGCACTCCTCACGACAAGATCATCATAAAGTAAGTTTTTTAATACCCTGTTACACTATCTTTCATAGTTACGCTTAATTTTTTAAAGAAAAATTGAAATCAACTAATCCAATTTGTCTTTTGTAAGTAGAATGTCGAATACTAAAAGTCATCGTTCATTAGATGATCTCCCTTTAAAGATTTTGAGTCGGATATTTGCAGTATTAGGGGCAAAAACCCGCGAAAGACATCGTCTAATGAATGTATATTTAATGAACTAATTCTCAATAAACATCAACTAATGGATGTATACTTAATGAAGTACAACTTTATTTATTTGTTATTTACTATGTATTTAAAATTTTGAAGTTCAAAGAAGATGTATGAAGCGGGGATAGAATAACATGCATTGACATGATTGAAGGAATGGGTCCCAAAAATCTGAAAGGTCATTTATTTATACGCACATCCACATTGCATAATAACATTGAAGTCTTGTTTAGACAATGAATTGTATGTGTAGTTTCAGTAATTATATGTAATCTATACCATTTATTAATATTTAGTGACTTTGATGTTATATATTGATATTGTTATTCTGTCAAGAGGATGAGTGCTTTTATTATGGAAATTTTGATTTAGGATTGACTTTGTTGAGACAAGCAGCAGATGAATATCATCTTGAGGCAATCACTATTGCTCATTGCCCTATGGTAGACAAAGGTTAGCCGATTAGGGTTTAGGATGGGCTAAGCTTGCATGGATAGTCCATTGAGTTTTTAACCCATGGATACTATGGAAATGAAAGGTCATGGGTATTAGGGTTTACATGGATATAACCCTAATCCTCTATATTATATAAAGAGGTCTTTGTCACATGAAATGACACTAGTGTGTGTGAGAAGAAGGGTTGGCCGATATCTATAAGTGCTTCATATTCTCTCAAGCTTTCCAAGGTGTTTTGGTGATTTGTGATTCCACTTGAGGCACCCACATTATTGGTGCTAGGATCTCAAGACTCCAAGAAATCAACCACAAGAAAAGGTATGTTATTTTACTAAAGTTTTTATATTACAAGTACCCCATAACATGCTAGTTAGGTTGAGAACCTTGGAAAATGAATGTTTGCATGTATAATAGAGAAAACATAGATCCAAGGTTTCTAGGGTTGCATGTACACCATAGGAGTGTAAGAATGCTCAAATCCCATTATTTCTAACATCAAAACATGTTGTACATGAATATTATTGGTACATGTCTTCAATTGCATGATCAGATGGGTATTTGTAGTCTTTTGTTGGCTTAAGCTTATCAGGGAAATTTGGAATCCAATATGTTTTACCGGCTATTACCAAATTTTGATTAATGCAATCACTTGTTGTCTCTTTACATAATTCAATGTCTGTGACATCTCAGAAGACACAAGTTAATCATATTTAACAATTCAATAAATCAACTGAAATGAAATACGTCTTGTCAATGAGATCTATGAAATAAAATGCTTATAAGCAAACATAATGTGTCTAACAATTATAATATGTTTATATACTATACGATGAATATGTTAATATTGTATTTTGGATTGTATTTTGCTGGTTAAGTCCATAATCAACTAAAATGTGTCTAATAAATTTTGTCTTCTATAAGTATAAAATAAAACTTACTAGGCATTTCCATGCTTTCAGAAATATAAATATCAAATGTAAACCCCTCTTCATGGTCCTGATCCATTATGTCGACATATTCGATTGATGCAATATCATCATCAGATGAAAATTTTCAACACCTCACGACAAGATTTCATCATCGATTGTGGTAGTTTCATCCTTAAACATATCGGTTATATGATCAAAATCGTTGGGGGAATAACTAATCCATAACTGCATTTTTATGGGCTACACAAAACTCTTTAAACTGGAGCACAAGCTTAAATGGAAAATACATTTAATATGATGAAAATGCAAGTAGAAGTTTGATACGTGGATAATACATGATTGTTGATAGATCGTTTCCTATTTCAATTGTTTATTATTAGTGATATTCTAGAGTATTAAATGTACAATAACCGTAGGAGGTTATCATTGAATCAGTCGTTAAATATAATGTTTATATCTAAAAATGCCCTTATTAATGTAAAATCACTTAATTATTTTATTTAATAAATTATATATTGATTGGCTGGAATTTTTCCTCATGTTCTCACTTTAAAATGTGTTTTCACATGAACTTATGTAACTTCCCAAATTTTACACAAAATTTTAACTTTTATACTTATAAAAACCATTCACAATTGTTTCCAGAAAATCCCATTACATAACCACACCGTTTCAAAAGATCGGAGTATCAAAAACTAGATGCGGAAATATTATAGAATGCATCCCATGCCATCAAGCCGGACCCTTGGCCTTAGAACCAGAAGTACCTGAAACATCCAACAAAACTGTAAGAGTATGTTTTGTGAGTTTCCCAAAACACGCAAAACATGAAATCACATAATGTGATAGACACATAAATATAAGTCTGCCATGGACTCCCTCCATGGTCTTCATTGGAATGCCATGGGCTACCCTCATGGTCTTATAGCCCCGAGCCACGGGCTCCTCCCATGGTCTTGACAAATGCCATGGGCTCCTCCCATGGTCTACACATAAGTCGACATATAGATCCAATAGCAAACAATTACATACTTCATAACAAATAATCTCAAAATAGTTAATGGGCCAGCCTTGGTGCCTTCGACCCATGAGTGTAGTGAGAAGACTAACCTTGAATATTGGACGATAGCTGACTAGGTCCAGGCTCCGAATATCAGCTCCACTCAACCCCTAAACATAAACAATTCCTTAAATACAACTCAAACACTAAAGCCAAAGGTCAAAGTCAATGGCCTGTGTTGACCCAACACGCCAAGTTGTCCTTCAACTCGTCTTATTTCTCCATTAACTACAAAGATCCGGAAAAAATCTTATCAACTCACTGAGTTCAATAATGAACTCGCCGAGTTAGCAAAAAATCCAACAGCTTAATGCATTAAGCTATTTCCATCGAGTCTAGGAACTCCGAATGGTAGATCTCATCCAAAATGATGTCTAGAAGGGTAAAGTTTCCAACTTTACCCTTAGGACCATCAAAATGGGTCAAACTCAAACCCTAGACACATTATAGTGAGGCTTGACGCATTAAGCCCTTAAACTCCCAAGATAGTCCCAAAATACAGATCTGGCATCCAAATACTAGACAACCACGTAAAGTTTCCAACTTTACGTTTATGCATGCTAAAAAGAAACGCTAGGGCTTAAGATGGGCTTAATAAATGACTTATAGCATGAATGGGACCAAGAACTTAGCTTGCAACTTTAAGCCAAAAGATGCCATTACATGGTCAGATCTAACATAACACCCCCTGGAACACTCTACTTCTTGGACAGCCCAACTATGAGCCCAAAATCAAGATAAAACCCCAAAACAAAGAGATCTAAACGATACCAAAGCAAGGTATAAACTTGATACCTCCAAGAGACTGCAACAAGTTGGGATATTCTGGATCTAAATCTTCCCTCCTAGCTAAACACCTTCAACTTCAAATGTTCTTCAAATGAGTACAGAAAGATCAACACTCAAGGCCCACGATAAGCTCACACACTCACAAAGGTAGATGATACACACTATTAGGGTTTATAGGCAGAGGAGGCTGGTAAGGAGGCCAACCAAGGAACTTAATTTCTTTAAATAGGGTGCAACACCCTGAAAATTAGGGTTTCATTCTTAACTGGTAACTCGCCGGGTTGAGACACCTCAACTCCCCGAGTTGGTTTATTAATTTCCGCAGCCAAAGCCCCTTCGACATACCAAGTTGAAGCTTTCAACTCACCGAGTTCCAAATAAATATAAAAAATTGGAGAAATGAACTTATATCGTAACCAGACGTTAGAACTTTTATATATATATATATATATATATATATATATATATATATATATATATATATATATATATATAACGTTACCAATACATTATCATAAAAAAACTATAATAATGTGTAAACATTTAAGTAATAACATGCATAAAAAAACAACCTAATCTTTATATTCAATCAATAACTAAATAAAATAGAAAAAAATATCATATAAACGTGATGTTAAAAATGTACTTAATCATATTGAAAACATATATACAAAAATTTTAATCACCATAATTTGGATAACCTATCTTTCAGGAAGTCTTCTTTATCCATTTTGCTATTTGTCTTGATTTTTTGGAAAAGAGAAGGTAAACAATTTTTTGTTCTTTGACAAACAGAAAGAAATAGTCTTCGGATGCACTGCTCGAATTTGTTCATCCTCTTTAATGTTGTACAATGAAGAAAATCGTCTCCCGTTTACTTATTTTTCACATATAAGACAATATTAATCGTAAAATAAAAATCAATATATACACCAAGATTAGTCGATTACCGTCATAAATACCATGAAGTATAATTAGTTATAAAACTTTAAAATAACAATTAAAAATCATTATTATAAAGAAATATGAAAAAATATAAGTTTCAAATCAATATATCTCTTAAAAGACGTGTTTATTATAAAATATAAATATAGATATGGATTTTATTTATTTTGAATTCCTCTGCATAAAATTAACCAATCAAATGAAATAATATGTACAAAACACGAATGATATTCTCTTGGGGATTTACATATACAAGGACAAAGATATTAGTAAAAAATCTATTAATAGAACTATTTAGCTTATTTACAATTTGAAATAAAGCTCAACTCCCTATGGCATTGGAGTTGGCTTTAGAGTTTTTTAATAGGGTATCAAGATTTATTAAGAATTAATAAGAAATACAATCAAATTATATTGTAATTATCTTTAGTTTAATATTAAACCAAAGCAATGGTCAGCGGCTGATGCGCTCTAGATTCTCCGGGAAATGGACTCTAATCTGGCTTCTTCTTCTATTCATCAATCTACTGATCGTGTGTGTAAAGTATAGTTTATTATATATATATATATATATATATATATATATATATATATATATATATATATATATATATATATATCTTTTTTTCATATATTTTTTTTCTTACTTGCTTAATGAATAGTATTTTATCATTAAAATAACTTCCATGAGAAATATTGTAGCTTAAGCTGATGATTCAATTAGATGTAGTATTAATGTTAACTACTGAAATGTTCATTTTAGGCCTGCGATATCTTTAAACATTATATCATCCAAACATAAATCATTTTAGGTTTGCCATATATACGAACATGTTAAGTTTATATAATGGGTTCTTATACAAACATATTCAGTTGAAACGTGCTAATAATTATTTTTTATGATAACACTATTACGTGGTTTAATTGGATGTATAATTTAATAACAAAACGCTTATTAGTTAATTATCACATATCAAAAATACATATTTACAGACATAAAATATAGAAACCTAATGATGAATCGAAATAATATTATAAATGTTTTGTAATAAACTATCATTAGAATCAAACGTACATTAAAATAAGAAAATTGCATTTAGCACATCTAAAAATATATATTACATTTACGTTGAAATTATAAATAAAGAATTATTTACACAATAAACAATGATTTGTTTGAATGTGGTAATCGGCTGATTATCCGTGTCTCTATGGCTTGCTTTCAATGTATTGTAGCTAATTCTAAATGCCTTGGGGATATATTCCCTGTATTTGTCGTATCATATATCCCCTACCCAAATTTGTACTCCTTCCTACCCCCACCACCTTTAATTCATTTGTTTACTCCTCTGTGTCCTCCCAACCATTATTAAACAAGAATAAATCTTAGAAGTCGACCAACAAGCTGTACCTTGAATGTTTCAAGGTCAAACGTAATTTTATTCGTCTAAAGTTTTTAAGTTTAGGTTTCCTCTGAGCCATTACCAGATGCACATTCACAAGTACTTATATAATAAAAGGAGTCACTTTATTTGTGAAATATCTAAGCTTCACATGCATGACGCTTAACTCAAATTATATTGTCATTAACATGAGTGCAAAGTCTAAATTATGAGTTTTTTGATCATGGTGGTAGGTGATATACATATATGTCATAACTAGTTTTATATGATTTTTAACTGGTCCAGTTTTGTATAGAAGGTAAGAAATTTACTTTCCATTAGACTTCAAGAAATTAAAGAAGTATATTGAAACTAGCGACAAAAGGATTCATCTTTTAACACTTTTATCATAAAATATAAAATATAATTTGAAATATCTAGTATGTTTCACAATCATATTAAAATGATATTGTCAATTAATATGTGATACTAAAAGGTCACACTAACAACAACTTGATATAATTGATTATTTATTAGAAATTGATTTTAATAAATAGTCAAAAAAATTCTTATAATCAACACCACTCCTTATAAATTGAAAACATAATATACATATAAAAGTTCAATACGTATCGATTGAAGGCAAACGGGCAACAATCTGCGCCGCTAGCCCTTTCTGGATGACAAAACAATTCTTTTGAAAACAACATTTCTGGATCTAGGAGATATGACATTAGAATGCATGACCTATTGGACTGTATTAAGGAACTCCACCGCCTCTGGTGCGAGAAAACCAAATGTATCGAATGCAAAAGGAACAAACACATGTTGATTTTCTCTACATGCATTCTCGTGCATTACCACTTTGCACGCAGCGGCTTTCAAAGCGGCATGCCCAGTTGTGAAACCCCCACTCCCCAAACCAACGAGAGGAGAGACCCCAGTAAGATCCATGCACGCATGTTTCCCTCCTATCCATCCAAAGACCAAAATGTCAGCCGGTCTAAGTGTCAACCTGCCATCCTGCGGGTCCGTCAAAAAGTTCACTGGCGCTTCTTTCTTCACAAAAATACCAGCACAACGACAAGCATCAAAGGGAACATCCCGAACCACATCATGTCTATACTTGAAACCAGGGAGCTCTCTACAATGAACCGCGGGTTCCCTAAAGGTATCCAAACATGCCTTGCGACAAACTGGGCATATATCGTCAATTGGGAATATGAGAATCGTGAGGCGGTAACGAAGGATAGTTCGGTACTCGACAGGAGACATATGCTGGCCAAGACCATCAATGGGGATAGATAGCAAGTAAATTGATAACTAGGGATAATGACTTAGGATGGTAATAAGGTTTCAAGTTTGTGCGTATCAGGTCACTAAGGTTTTTTTGTGCGTATTAGACCAATATGGTTGTTATTACCGTTTAGAAATAGTCCTTTTACCGGTTTTAACCGGTAAAAAGGACTATTTCTAAACGGTAATAACAACCATATTGGTCTAATACGCACAATAAAAAACCTTAGTGACCTAATACGGACAAACTGGAAACCTGATTACCCTCCTAAGTCATTAACCCTAATTTTAAAGACATTGAGAATATATGACCATCAAAAATAAACTACTTCGTTTAGAACTCGCGTCGTCCCATATAACCTGCTACTCCTCTATATGGTGAAGCTCTTAATATATAGTCATCCTTTTGGGGACATCCGATAAAATTGGAATGATACAGAGAAGATTAGCGTGGCCCCTGCGCAAGGATGACACACACAAATCGAGAAATGGTCCAAATTTTTTTTAACCCTTCGTCGTCTTCTCTGGAACCCTAATTCCCATTTCAAATGCTAATAGAGTTCAATTGTAATTCTTACGTTTCAGTAGTTCATCTACTGAAGTCATGATCAGAAAACATGTGGATTCTATGCTCAGATTGATCTTCTTGTTGATGTCTTCAACCATTTGTGGCAAGTAAGGGTGATCTTTCTTTCTATAAAGTCTCATTTAAGCTTTTTACTTTTCCTATCATTAAGTTTCATACTTTATAAACTTTCGTTTATGTTTTGTATATAGTCTGTATGTGTTTGTTTATGTGGTGCTTTTTTAATTCATTTTGCAACTTCAGTTTCTTAGTTCATGTTGTGGTTTTGCTTTTTATAAAATAATTGATAATAGACATCCTCTGCAAGTCCCTGTTGGTTTTAAATTTCCATTCGTTATCAAATGTAGACATTGATGAGAGGTATCAAAGTGAGATTGTTCTTGTACATATGGATGTGTTCATGTAAAAATTTAAATGACAAAAAAGAAGTTATTGATAAAATGTTGCATATTTATGTAATGAAGATCATCAATCATATGAGTTTTTGGACTTAGAAGTTCTGGAAGGGTTGGGAGATAAGTTTAAATGGAAGCAACTATTTTCAGTCAAACAAATCAGTCACATTGATTAGTAAGCATGTTTTCTAAATAATTAGGGTTAATGACTTAGGAGGGTAATAAGGTTTTCAGTTTGTCCGTCTTAGGTCACTAAGGTTTTTTTTTTTTTTTTTGCGTATTAGACCAATAGAACATGTGTGTTTACTAATAACTAGTGGGAGAATAGTGACATTCCTAATCTTGTATGAATGAGACATACTTAATCATAAGAAATTACATTCTGACCATGCCAAACACATTCACCATAACTCGGAATGTGTTTCTAAAATGAAAAATTTAGGAAGAACAAGATACATTCTTGGAATATAAAATCTATAGAGATAGATTAAATGAATGTTAAAAGTTTTATATCCTTTTGTGATTTATTGACAGTGTCTTGAAAGATATAAAGATAAAAGATTCATCTAGAGGAATCTTAATGTTATCACATGACATTGAGTTTGAGCCAGCCTCAAGAGGAACCTAGCTCATAGGTTTAAACAAGCTGAAATGATTAATATTCGATTTGCTTGGCAAATCAATCCATAATTTATGCCATATTATACATAGGACCTGGTGTATGATCGCGCTATGAGCATATCATTGTATACCAACTGAATAAATAGTTAAGTCACCACATGACCATAGAAACATTCTAAGAGTAATTTAGAATAACTAAGAGAATGTATATGTGACATATAGTTTAGAGCAAAATCTTCATGTAAAGAGCTATATAAGATTCTAATTCTAAACAAATGTATATAATTATGAATTATAATTGCATTATGACATCATTGAGCGATGAAGCATAATTTTCGTTGGAATGAGGTCCAATCAAAACAAAACTGACACAATATACTACAAAATAAGAATACAGTACTTTAGAAGTTGAAATCTAATATGATTGGATGAAGGAGTTCATTGAAAAACTATGTAAGAACAACTATTATATAATGTTTTCATATACTGGGATATGATCATAACATCAATACTTGTTGTGTTCTATGTCAACATGTTTAATCCATGAATAATCTTATTATTCTAAAACTTCATAGTCGGTTATAATTTTAGGAGTAATTATGAAATAAGACTAACATGAATTGGATTGGTTGAATTTCACTAGATGAAGGTAGGCAAAGGGTTATAACCAAGTTTGATAGGTACTTCTCAGGGAACTAGTAATGAATTGACCTGCATCAAGATCATCTCATTGATTGCTATCATGAATGATACTTGATTAAAAGTTACTATATTTGTATCCCTAACACCTGAGATACATATTGGGACTTAAGTGTAGGCAGTATTGTGCTTAGATATGGTTAAATGTTGGTCCTTAACAGGGCAGTTATAAAATCCATTTTCAGGTATGGTATGCACTATGCAAGAGGATTATGTAGTCAACATGGGATTTGTTCTTCTTATATGTTGAGAGTTGAACATATAAGGTGCCTTTGCAAAATCTTAACACAATATGAGATTGATTGCGATTTATGTGTCATGTTTAACATGATGTCTATGACAAAGGGATAACTAATAAACTTATCGTATACACCAATTATAGTATGAGCTTTTTGGGAATTGGGCATTGACAGAATGGCAGAAATTTGAATGTTAATGGGGGTAGTGAACATAAAGATACTCATAACCATACTGATTGACAATCGAATGCCTGACGACCTGCTGGCGTCGGAATGAATGTGACATTTGTCACCCCTTTTCTTGGTTGGCCAGGACTGTAGCTAGCAGTCAGGGTGTGGGAGTGTCTGTCCCGTATAGATCTATACACACAATGCCCACTCTCCCTCCAGGAGACTCTGGTTACCAACTTGAAAACGGTGGAATCCATGTATTGAGTATGTATCTCTTATTTTGAATTCTATTATAAGTATTGGGATAATGATATAGACTCACGAATGAACTGACTCCTTTGGAATTCTCTGTACTGGAAAGTGTAAATAGAATCTCCTAACTATTCGTATAATAGTTACAAATGTTTCAGGTATATGATTGATGAATGGAAGGATGCCCTTGCTACCCAAGGGAAACGAAATGGTCGATGGAAACCTTTATGTCTATACATGTATACATGATATATAACTAATATTTAAAGAACCTTCGAACGGATAACCGATACCCACCCGACCACATCCCAACGAGGAAAAGGAAATAGGGCGAACTAGCCGTTCTAAGTCCTTTAAACATTAGTTATATAACTATATAAACATAAGCATGCATTTAACGAAATAAAAGCATAGAAGAAAACTTTGGTAAAACCTTTGGAAAATCCTTACACATAGGTATTTATGACTCGATATCAGTTTATACAACAAACTTTTGAAAACGAATTGATAAAATAGTTTAAGTGAAGAAAACCTTTGGAAAACCTTTAACAAGAAATTATGACTTGATGTCTCTTTAGTATACAAGCTTTGAAAAACTTTGGATAACCTTTTAATAATCTAAAAAGGGATGTTCATACTTTAACAAGATTCGAAAACATGATTTGGAAATCTTAAGCTGGATAAAGCAGTTTAATATGCAAAAATCTATTTTGCTATACAGTCATTAATCACATATGATTAATCTAATAACTCTATAGTTCAACTTGTATTCCCCCCCCCCCATAAAAAGCATTTAAAAACATTTAAAAGGGTTGATTCAGGGGAATGAACTCACCTAACGTGGTTTATTCGGGTGGATGGACAATATAGGATGCTATGTGTTAATTGAGGACTTGAACACACACTCAGATCCTATTTATCAAGTAGTGATACATTTAAGTATCTAATTAGTCGTTTAACAACCAATTATGTAAGTGAGGGTGTCCTAATACATGAAAACACTTTGCTACAAGTGCTAGGAGTACCAAGGGTTGCATATGAAGAGAGTATGGACTCACATTGGAGTTTAATCTTCAAATGATGGCCCTTAGGGGTGTTTACGGTTTCTGGACCATAACCCCATGAGTTTATGGCCGTAAACTCATGGTTGTGGTGCCATTTTGTGTTTGAAGGTCTTATATCACTCAAGGAATTATGCTAGACTCAAATCAAGGGCTAAGGAAGTGATTGGGGCTCAAAATGGATACAATAGGGAGTTTACGGTCCTTGGACCACCCCCTTGGGTGTTTACGGTCGTAAACACATGGGTTTATGGCTGTAAACCCATGTTTATCCATGTCTTTTGTGTTTTGGGTGGTTCTAACTCATGCATGCAACTTTCTAGACACTTAAACAAGCATAGGAAGGTGTTAAGGGCACTTAAACACCATGGGAAGGTGTTTACAGTTTTGGGAGACCTTCCCAAACCGTAAACTCATCTTTGTCCCTTCATTTCATGTTCTTAGGGTCCCTAGTTCATGCAAGTAAGGTTCTACTCCATTACGCAACTATTAGAAGGCATTAGGGCATCTAATAACCTTTTGGAGGTGTTTACCGTTTTGGGATGAACTCCACAAACCGTAAACTCATATGAACACGGGGAAAAGATGAATTTCGACTGCTAAACTCATCAAGGAAGGGATCTATGCTCGTTGTCAAGGCTTACAATGAACCAAGGCACACTTTGACACCCATTTTAGGGTTTACGGTCCAAGAACAGCTTGGACCGTAAACACGTTGTTCTTGGTGTTCTTCAAGGTTTTGTCATGAATTCTAAGCAAACAACTAGCTAAGAGAAGTATACTTACATATAGGAAGCTTGAATGATTGATTTTTGGTGGATTTGATGGGATGAATTTATGATAGTTGAGAGAGAATCCTTGGGTGTTCTTGAGGTGGAAGTTGGAAAAATGAGAGAAAATGACTAAGTGTCATATTTATACTCTCGGTGTTTCGCAGTCAAAAACTCCGAGTTTTCGTCCGTTAATTCCAAAATTTGGAGTTTCGCGACTTACGCTAAACACGACAACTCTAAATTTATACTTCCTTATTTTTGGTTCGCTTGACGATTATTATTTAAAATATTCCAATTGGATTAAATCAGGCCAAAAATATTTTGAGATAAATTTGGCCTAATTTTGAAGTGCTTCATCACGGTTATAAAACAAATGGACATTTCGGGTTGTCACATCATCCCCCCGTTAGAGGAAATTTCGTCCTGAAATTAGAGTTTAGGCAAAGAAGTAGGTGTGAACGATTGAGTAACGAGATGAGGATACTTCCTAATCGATTTTCCCTCGCACTCCCAAGTGAACTCCGGCCTTCGCTTGGCGTTCCAACGAACCTTCACTAACGGGATGCAGATTCGGTTCATTCGTTTGACCACTCGGCTCACTAGTTCTACAGATTCCTCTACGAAGTTGGGGTTCTCAAAGATTCCTATCTCGACGAGTGGGATTTCGAGAGTCACGTCGGGCAAACACCTTGTCCATGCTGGAGACGTGAATAGACTACGGGGAAATTTATGGAATTCCTAAAGTAGTCGAGGTCTGACGAGGGTTAGAAAATTTCTTCTAAAGAATTTCGGATGGTTCTATGTTCTCGGAAAGATAGAGCTTTTTGAGTACTTATAACATAAAGTACCTCTATGGTGATATCATCACTGGCATTATCGCCATTTTAAAGTTCCAAGAGTTCTCCTTTACTGAGGGTGTAGTTCCCGGGTTGGTTCTTAGAAGACTCAGGTTGTCTTCAGATTCGTATTCCCTACCAATTGGATTTCGGAGGTTTTCTGGATCATCGGATGTATTGGATATCTACTGGTATCTATCGGTTACGTGGTGTCTATCTCTACCTAGTGAAAAAATGGATCTGCACTTCTAACCCTTGAGGTGTTTCTAACGGAAACTCTCAAAGTCGGTGAGATAGGGTTTATACCAGACGGTGCTTAGAAATTTAAATTTTTATCATCGCCTAACAGATGCTTTCACAGTATGATTCCTAACTGGAAAGAATCATGCTCTTACTTGCTTCGCTGTTCCATGGATATCAGTCTCTGATCATGGCAAACTTAGCCTTTAGAGATTTTTTTTGAAGTGTAAGACTATTTCCGGAGGTGGTTCTACTATATCTGTAGGGATAGTATTCCTTGGAACACCTATTAGTCCAACGAATCTCTAAGACATGCCTCATTCACTAAGGAGTCGGCTCTTTCCAGTTTGTGGGAAGCACGTGTTTTTATATAACCCATCGACTAACACCTAGACGGGTGTCTAGTCTACAATCTGTTCATGAGCTGGGTTATAAGGCTTAATGCAACATACCATTTTACTTTATTCAAGTATTATCGGTTGTGGAGGTGGTCATGTGGTTCCTAGTGTTCTAGTACTAACTTCGGAAAATGTAGTCTATCGTCTATAGGGGGTGACTTTTCTCGCATGAGGAGGTGGTGTATCCTAGGCACTACTCATCTGTAACTGGATGGCCGAAGTGCCTGAGTAGTGCGAGTATCCCTTTCAACTACTCTTCCGGTGTTTCGGAGTTTCCTCGATCTAGATTAAGTCTAGAGAGTATAGGGTTCCGACATTCGGAATTTTAAAACTCCTCATCCACTCTTCTCAGAGTTTAACCTCTCACAGCTTCTACGTTTCTGGGATCCCTTATTGAGATGCTTAATTCGTGGGATTAAGCGTGAGTGGATGGTCGTAGTCAATGTTATTGACTCTTACGACTCGAGTTACCTTCCTAACTGAGGGTGTTAGCTACTATGTTGGCTCCACCGGAATGACAACAAATTTCGAATTTGTGGTCATTTTTAGCAGCTCAACCCATGGTAGATCTCTTGACTCTAGCTCCTATTCTATAGGATAGGATGAAGAGTCTTATTACAAGGTTCGTGGTAGAGCTCCTACTCGTCTTAATCACTAATGCTTGGTGTATGCAAGCCGTATATAATTGAGATCGACGGGACGTTCAGTTGTGCGGCACCACCCCAGACCCACAACCCAACGAGGAATAGGGAGTAGGGAGGAAGCACACTTCATAAATATTATTGATGTGAACTATATACCACTCTAATTCATAACCCATTAGCAGTATATTAATCCCATGAGTTCTTTCTCTTGGTTCACGAACCTGGTTGCTTGGTGCTAAGGGTCTTTCTGGGGGATCTTCGGTGTAGGTTTTGGGTGGTTATCACCTTCTAGAATACCTGTACTGTCTTTCGCTTCGGGTTCCATCTTGCCTAAGGAGGGGTTGGTTAACAGCACGCGGTACTCTTCTCCTGGCTGCTTTGGAAGGTTTTAGATAAGAGAGACGACTGACGGTTCGCATTAGGTTTTCTTATTAGGTCCCGAAGAATCTTTATCTATCGCATAGGATATGGTGAAAGTTCTCTTTACACAACACTAGGAATTTTGACATGGTCGTACTAAGTCGAGCCATGATCGACGAAAATGGCGAATTTAATAAAACATCGACATGATATGGAATGAAGATCGACAGGACCATGTGCTGAATAGGGCAAACAGGTTCTCAGCCTCTCGACTTTCGTCCATGGTATCATTGTCGCGAATACTTGGACCGTTGGAATTGACGCGGAACTCTAGGGGGGTCCTGATGTTTCGGAATAATGTACTTTTCATGAATGGATTTCTTACGAGGACTCTCTATAATCGCCTAGTATACAGTAGTCGCCTAGTATACACTAGTCATGTATAGTTAAGGTTGAAAGCACTATTGACTGAGCGACTCCGCCCTAAATCCACAACCCAATGAGGAACAGGATATAAGGCATCATCACTCACTTGAGGTCTAGCAATCTTAATTATACATGGCCTTAACGTATATATAGAGCCATTATAGCTTTACCTGATGGATTTTTGAATTTTAAAACAGCACTGCGGCTTTCGCCTTAACGAGAGAGTAATTACAGTTAGAATTAATCATTTATTGTTTTCGGTTAACTACTCTGGATAGAGACAGACGTACCAAAAATTCTACCGGGTTCTTTGATGCTTCTCCCTAGGCATTAGGGTTAGACTCCTCCTGTGCCCTTGTCACTTCTTTTAGTTGGGCAGTCCCTCTTGAAGTGCCCAATCTCACCACATAGATGACATATTGGACTGGTCGCCACATTGATGGTTGATGTAATGAACTCAACTGGGGTTCTATTAAAGCGAGCGGTATGCCCCTTCATGTTGCACCAAACGCAAGAGAGTTCTCGACAGATACCATGATGATGGTAGCTACACTTGCTGCAGAAGGGAAGGCTTCCTAGGTATGGCCTTCTAGGTGTCGGGATGGAAGGGTTGGCATGGGTATTGACTGCCTCAGCTCGTTGCCCTTCGGAAGGTCCTTGAGCAGAGGTACTTTCCTCCCGTTCTTGAACTTTCTCTTCAGTGAAGTTGGTTGGGGTTCTTGGGTGGCTGGGTACTCAGGTGTTGGTTGCTGTTGTCCATTGCTAGGATTGGGAATCTCGATAGGGCTTCTGCTAACATTGGCGTTGTTCGCATTCAGGTGAGCCATGACAGCTGCTACGGCTGCTGAGACTGCAACTTGAAACGTAGCTTCATCGAATAGGAGAGTCGGTTTCTTGCCAGCGGGTTGGTTACGTTTCTTTGGAGGCATGGTTTTTCCTACACGAAAAAGGAACAAAAGATGATGAGAGACGATAGTTAACCCTGGACGTATCTCGCTTTACTATGACAGGCATAAATTTTTCCCGCGCTTCGATTTATGGTTATCTGGGTGTTGACCTACATCCCTATGATGCAATCCGGGTAATAAGGTATGAGTAAGTGTATCGGAAAAGCCATAAGATGGGAGTCGTTCCTACTAAGTAATCTTTATACTGGAGAGATTCGCTCTCTGGCTTTGGAAAGATTCGAGGATAGTTCGGAACGAAGATTATAGAATAAAAGGCTCATGAGGACTTATGGCTAAACACTCTCAATCAAGGTTTTGGGATCCGATCTATTTGTATTACTTGCGACGGGAAAAGACGATTTACCTAACACATAGTGTGAGTAGTGTAATCACTAACTCACTAAATTGTATTATTTTAGGGATTTATTAACGTGACGATAAAGAGGAAAAGACACCTCTTGGGTTCCATGTATTGGCTCCCTCTGTCTACCTCTTATCCCTGACTGGAATCAGCGTTGGTTTTCTTCAGGTATTCTCCTAGCGTTTTCTTCTCTTGTAGACTTATTGAATCTCTATTCCGCCTCACTTCCGATTCTCACTCTGGATGTCATCACTTCATGGCGGATGACTAGAATCTCGGAAGTTTAGGCAAATTTCCCACCGATGTTCGTAAAGGTATAGGCACGTGGTGATTTCGATAGCCTTATCCTGCTTCATTTACTTCCTGAACGAAAATGTTCTCAATGAACCTCTTTTGGGTCCGAATCGACTCTTCTGTTGATCACTGAAGTGTATAGGGTTCTCTAAAGGTTTCGTGCGAGAATGGAAATGTCTATGAATCCTAAGAGATTATTAAAACATTTCACTGGGTGATCCATATTGAGTCCTGCTATTAGTATAGAGCGTACACAAAACATATATAACCTAGATTTGATAGGCCTTCGAATATGTTATACTACTCTAGATCCACATCCCAACGAGGAAAAGGAAGTAGAGCGAAACCACACATTCTTAGCCTATTAGATCCTCACCATATATAACCTTTGAAGTATACACTCTATAATCATAGGTCTATCAATAAGGATTCTCTTTTAGTTTTCACACAAGGTTATCTATGGTTCCTAAAATACCCCTATGGTTTTTTAATTACATGTTTGATTCTTTAACTTCTGAACATGTTTCAGGGATTATTGCGAGTCTTTTAGTATCCTAAAATACTCTTATAGTATTTTAAACTTTATGTTTAGCTCTAGCATTCCTATTTGGTAAGTTTCAGATCCGTTGCAACACCACCATTAGTCCCGAGCACACGTTCATTGCATCTCGAATAAATATAGTTGATTAGGTTATATTTATTCTAGCTTACGATTACATAACTGCCTAGGTTTGACGGTAATGGTCAACATCCAAATAATTTTATTCTTGTTCTTCTTGTGATACTTTGTTCGGGTGTTTATGTTCTGGATGTTCTTATACGTTTGTAAAAATATGGTTATATTTTAAAGTATAATTCTTGGTCAGAGTGTTTTATCCCTAATGTATTTATAGGTTGTATATCTTTTATGATTAGATATACTGAGCTCACTATAAACAATGCTCTGATACCAATCTGTCACACGCCAAAACCAGAACGGCGAAAACGTTCTGAGGTGGAGGACATCATGTCAAGTATCACAACATATGCAGTATAGTAATTAAAGTACAACAACCATTGCATTAGTAGTAATAATTTTTACATAGGTTACATTTCATAGCAACATCAAAATAATACAGAGAATAATATAGATGCAGCTTGGTAGTACGTTGACTTCACAAAAGCTCCTGGGATGTACCTATCTATCGATGAAATGATAATACAAGTTATTTTGAAAGTGAGTGTCAGCATTTTTATAATGCTGGTGAGTTCATAAGTATTTAATGACGTTAGTATAAATACACATTGATATTCAAAAGAACCTCATGAAAATGGTAGTTTAGAATCTACAGAGTGCTAGAATTCTTTCCAGAAAATCCTATATTTTCTAAATAAAAGAAGTCTTCTACCAAGACCCAACAGACTTATGTTTTAAGGAGTAATTTTCCCCAAAATACTATCATTACCAAAATACAGTTTTGACTTTGAAGGAACTATGAGGAAATCACAAGTAAAAATACTAGGGGAAAATAACATAAACATTATCAGTAATACTGATGACTAAAGGAAATGAAAACATAGAATCCAGGAGAGTATCGAATAAATGATACGCCTGGCTTAGTCTAACACAAGGAAGTACAGACTCTAGACAGTATCGAATGAACGATACAGCTAGCAAAGTCTAAAATATTCGGTAATCCTAAGTGGGTTGGTTTAAAGGTTTATAACCTGACCTAGTATATAACTAGGAAAATAGGTTAAGATGGTTTCAACAATACTGTGATAATTCTTGTTACCTTAAAGCCATGAGTTATAAGGTGAACATAAAGATACTCGTAACCATACTGATTGACAATCGAATACTTGACGACCTGCTGGCGTCAGAATGAATGTGACATTTGTCACCCCTTGTCATGGTCGGCCGAGACTGTAGCTAGCAGTCAGGGTGTGGGAGTGTCTGTCCTGTATAGATCTATACACACAATGCCCGTTCTCCCTCCAGGAGATTTTGGTTACCAACTTGACAACGGTGGAATCCGTGTCCTGAGGATGTATCTCTTATTTCGTATTCTATTATAAGTACTGGGATAATGATATAGAATCACATATGAACTGACTCCTTTGGAATTCTCCGTACTGGAGAGAGTAAATAGAATCTCCTAACTATTCCTATAATAGTAACTAATTTTTCAGGTATATGATTGATGAATGGAAGGATGCCCTTGCTACCCAAGGGAAACGATCTGGTCGTTGGAAACCTTTATGTCTATACATGTATACATGATATATAACTAATATTTAAATGAACTTCGGACGGATAACCGATACTCACCAGACCACATCCCAATGAGGAAAAGGAAATAGGGCGAAATACCCGTTCTATGTCCTTTAAACATTATTTATATAACTATACAAACATAAGCATGCATTTAATGAAATAAAAGCATAGAAGAAAACTATGGTAAAACCTTTGGAAAATCCTTACACATAGGAATTTATGACTCAATATCAGTTTATAAAACAAACTTTTGAAAATGATTTGATACAATAGTTTAAGTGAAGAAAACCTTTAACAAGAAATTACGACTTGATGTCTCCTTAGTAAATAAGCTTTGAAAAACTGTGGATAACCTTTTAATAATCTAAAAAGGGATATTCATACTTTAACATGATTCGAAAACATGATTTGGAAATCTTAAGCTAGATAAAGTAGTTTAATATGTAAAAATCTATTTTGCTATACAGTTATTAATCACATATGATTGATCTAATAACTCTATAGTTCAACTTGTATTCCCCCCCCCATAAAAAGCATTTAAAAACATTTAAAAGGGTTGATTCATGGGAATGAACTCACCTGACGTGGGTTATTCGGGTGGATGGACGGTATAGGATGCTATGTGTTAAATGAGGACTTGAACACACACTCGGATCCTATTTATCAAGTAGTGATACATTTAAGTATCTAATTAGTCGTTTAACAACCAATTATGCAAGTGAGGGTGTCCTAATACATGAAAACACTTTGCTACAAGTGCTAGGAGTACCAAGGGTTGCGTATGAAGAGAGTATGGACTCACATTGGAGTTTAATCTTCAAATGATGGCCCTTAGGGGTGTTTACGGTTTCTGGACCATAACCCCCATGAGTTTATGGCCGTAAACTCATGGTTGTGATGCCATATGGTGTTTGAAGGTCTTATATCACTCAAGGAATTATGCTAGACTCGAATCAAGGACTAAGGAAGTGATTGAGGCTCAAAATGCACACAATAGGGAGTTTGCGGTCCTTGGACCACCCCTTGGGTGTTTATGGTCGTAAAAACATGGGTTTACGGCCATAAACCCATGTTTGTCCATTTCTTTTGTGTTTTGGGTGGTTCTAACTCATGCATGCAAGTTTCTAGACACTTAAACAAACATAGGAAGGTGTTAAGGGCACTTAAACACCTTGGGAAGGTGTTTACAGTTTTGGGAGACCTTCCCAAACCGTAAACTCATCTTTGTCCCTTCATTTCATGTTCTTGGGGTCCCTAGTTCATGCAAGTAAGGTTCTACTCCATTACGCAACTATTAGAAGGCATTAGGGAATCTAATAACCTTTTGGAGGTGTTTACCGTTTTGGGATGAACTCCACAAATTGTAAACTCATATGAACACGGGGAAAAGATGATTTTCGAGTTCTAAACTCATCAAGGAAGGGATCTATGCTAGTTGTCAAGGCTTACAATGAACCAAGGCACACTTTGGCTCCCATTTTAGGGTTTACGGTCCAAGAACAGCTTGGACCGTAAACACGTTGTTCTTGGTGTTCTTCAAGGTTTTGTCATGAATTCTAAGCAAACAACTAGCTAAGAGAAGTATACTTACATATAGGAAGCTTGAATGATTGATTTTTGGCGGATTTGATGGGATGAATTTATGATAGTTGAGAGAGAATCCTTGGGTGTTCTTGAGGTGGAAGTTGGAAAAATGAGAGAAAATGACTAAGAGTCATATTTATACTCTCGGTGTTTCGCAGTCAAAAACTACGAGTTTTCGTCCGTTAATTCCAAATTTTGGAGTTTCACAACTTACGCTAAACACGGCAACTCTAAATTTATACTTCCTTATTTTTGGTTCGCTTGATGATTATTATTTAAAATATTCCAACGGGATTAAATCGGGCCAAAAATATTTTGAGATAAATTTGGCTAAATTTTGAAGTACTTCATGACGGGGATAAAACAAATGGACATTTTGGGTTGTCACATCATCCCCCCGTTAGAGGGAATTTCGTCCCGAAATTAGAGTTTAGGAAAAGAAGTAGGTGTGAACGATTGAGTAACTAGATGAGGGTACATCCTAATTGATTTTCCCTCACAGTCCCAAGTGAACTTCGGCCTTCGCTTAGCGTTCCTGCGAACCTTCACTAACGGGATGCAGATTCGGTTCATTCGTTTGACCTCTCGGCTCATGAGTTCTATAGATTCCTCTACGAAGTTGGGGTTCTCAAAGATTCCTATCTCGACGAGTGGGATTTCGAGAGTCACGTCGGGCAAACACCTTGTCCATGCTGGAGACGTGAATAGACTACGGGGAAATTTATGGAATTCCTAAAGTAGTCGAGGTCTGGTGAGGGTTGGACCAATTCTTATAAAGAATTTCGGATGGTTCTTAGGTCTCGGAAATATAGAGCTTTTTGAGTACTTAGAACATAAAGTACTTCTATGGTGAGATCATCACTGGCATGATCGCCATTTTAAAGTTCCAAGAGTTCTCCTTTACTGAGGGTGTAGTTCCCAGGTTGGTTCTTAGAAGGCTCAGGTCGTCTTCAGATTCGTATTCCCTACCGATTGGCTTTCGGAGGTTTTCTGGATCATCGGATGTATTGGATATCTACTGGTATCTATCGGTTACGTGGCATCTATCTCGACCTAGTGCAAAAATGGATCTGCACTTCTAACCCTTGAGGTGTTTCTAACGGAAACTCTCAAAGTCGGTGAGATAGGGGTTTTACTAGACGGTGCTTAGAAATTTAAATTTTTATCATCGCCTAACAGATGCTTTCACAGTATGATTCCTAACTGGAAAGAATCACGCTCTTACTTGCTTCGCTGTTCCATGGATATCAGTCTCTAATCAGGGCTAACTTAGCCTTTGGAGATTTTTTTTGAAGTGTAAGACTATTTCCGGAGGTGGTTATACTATCTCTGTAGGGATAGTATTCCTTGGAACACGTATTAGTCCAACGTATCTCTAAGACATGCCTCATTCTCTAAGGAGTTGGCTCTTTCCAGTTCGTGGGAAGCACGCGTTCTTATATAACCCATCGACTGACACCTAGACGGGTGTCTAGTCTACAATCTCTTCATGATCTGTGTGATAAGGCTTAATGCAACATACCATTTTACTTTATTCAAGTATTATCGGTTGCGGAGGTGGTCATGTGGTTCCTAGCGTTCTAGTACTAACTTCGGAGAATGCAGTCTATCGTCTATAGGGGGTGACTTTTCTCGCATGAGGAGGTGGTGTATCCTAGGCACTACTCGTCTGTAATTGGATGACCGAAGTGCCTGAGTAGTGCGAGTATCCCTTTCAACTACTCTTCCGGTGTTTCAGAGTTTCCTCAATCTAGATTAAGTCTA
Source organism: Lactuca serriola (assembly GCF_051521515.1). Classification (NCBI taxonomy): domain Eukaryota; kingdom Viridiplantae; phylum Streptophyta; class Magnoliopsida; order Asterales; family Asteraceae; genus Lactuca; species Lactuca serriola. Next base: position 237,215,605 of record NC_136411.1, read on the forward strand.
GAGAGTATAGGGTTCCGACATTCGGAATTTTAAAATTCCTCATCCACTCTTCTCAGAGTTTAACCTCTCACAGCTTCTACGTTTCTGGGATCTCTTATTGATATGCTTAATTCGTTGGATTATGTGTGAATGGATGGTCGTAGTCAATGTTATTGACTCTTTCGACTCGAGTTACCTTCCCAACTAAGGGTGTTAGCTACTATGTTGGCTCCACCGGGATGACAAAAAAAATTCAAATTTGTGGTCATTTTTAGCAGCTCAACCCACGGTGGCTCTCTTGACTCTAGCTCCTATTCTATAGGATAGGATGAAGAGTCTTATTATAAGGTTCGTGGTAGAGCTCATACTCGACTTAATCACTAATGCTTGGTGTATGCAAGCCATATATAATTGAGATCGACGGGACGTTCAGTTGTGCGGCCCCACCCCAGACCCACAACCCAACGAGGAATAGGGAGTAGGGAGGAAGCACACTTCATAAATCTTATTGATGTGAATTATATACCAATCTAATGCATATACCCATTAGGAGTATATTAATCCCATGAGTTCTTTCTCTTGGTTCACGAACCTGGTTGCGTGGTGCTAAGGGTCTTTCTGGGGGATCTTCGGAGTAGGTTTTGGGTGGTTAGCGCCTTCTGGAATACCTGTAGTGTCTTTCGCTTCGGGTTCTATCTTGCCTAAGGAGGGGTTGGTTAACAGCACGCAGTACTCTTCTCCTGGGTGCTTTGGAAGGTTTTAGATAAGAGAGACGACTGACGGTTCGCATTAGGTTTTCTTATTTGGCCCGGAAGAATCTTTATCTAACGCATACGATATGGTGAAAGTTCTGTTTACACAGCACTAGGAATTTTCACATGGTCGTACTAAGTCGATCCATAATTGACGAAAATATCGAATTTAATCGAACATCGACATGATATGGAATGAAGATCGACAAGACCATGTGCTGAATAGGGATAACAGGTCCTCAGCGTCTCGACTTTCATGCATGGTATCACTGTCGCGGATACTTGGACCGTTGGAATCGACGCAAAATTCTAGGGGGGTCCTGATGTTTCGGAATAATGTACTTTTCATGAATAGATTTCTTACGAGGGCTCTCTATAATCGCCTAGTATATACTAGTCGCCTAGTATACACTAGTCATGTATAGTTAAGGTTGAACGGACTATTGACTGAGCAACTCTGCCCTAAATCCACAACCCAACGAGGAACAGGATATAAGGCAGCATCACTCACTCGAGGTCTATCAATCTTAATTATACATGGCCTTAACGTATATATAGAGCCATTATAGCTATACCTGATGGATTTTCAATTTTACAACAGCGCTGCGACTTCCTCCTTAACGAGAGAGTAATTACAATTAGAATTAATCATTTAATGTTTTCGGTTAACTACTCTGGATAGAGACAGACATACGAAAAATTCTACCGGGTTCTTTGATGCTTCTCCCTAGGCATTAGGGTTAGACTCCTCCTGCACCCTTGTCACTTCTTTTAGTTGGGCAGTCCCTCTTGAAGTGCCCGATCTCACCACATAGATGACATATTGGACTGGTCGCCACATTGGTGGTTGATGTAATGAACTCAACCGGGGTTCTACAGAAGCGAGCGGTATGCCCCTTCATGTTGCACTAAATGCAAGAGAGTTCTCGACAGATACCATGATGATGGCAGCTACACTTGCTGCAGCGGGGAAGGCTTCCTAGGTACGGCCTTCTAGGTGTCGGGATGGAAGGATTGGCAGGGGTATTGACTGCCTCAGCTCGTTGCCCTTCGGAAGGTCCTTGAGAAGAGGTACTTTCCTCCTGTTCTTGAACTTTCTCTTCAGTGGAGTTGGTTGGGGTTCTTGGGTGGCTGAGTACTTAGGTGTTGGTTGCTGTTGTCCATTGCTAGGATCGAGAATCTCGATAGGGCTTCTGCTAACATTGGCGTTGTTAGCATTCAGGTGAGCCATGACAGCTGCTACGGTTGCTGAGACTGCAGCTTGAAACGTAGCTTCATCGAATAGGAGAGTCGGTTTCTTGCCAGTGGGTTGGTTACATTTCTTTGGAGGCATGGTTTTTCCTACACGAAAAAGGAACACAAGATGACAAGAGACAATGGTTAACCATGGACGTATCTCGCTGTACTATGACATGCATAAGATTTTCCCTCGCTTTGAGTTATGGTTATCTAGTTGTCGACCTACATCCCTATGACGCAATCCGGGTAACAAGGTATGAGTAAGTGTATCGGAAAAGCCATAAGATGGGAGTCGTTCCTACTAAGTTATCATTATACTGGAGAGATTCGCTCTCCAGCTTTGGAAAGATTTGAGGACAGTTCGGAATGAAGATTATAGAATAAAAGGCTCATGAGGACTTATGGCTAAACACTCTTAATCGAGGTTTTGGGATCCAATCTATTCGTATTACATGCGACGGGAAAAGACGATTTACCTAACACATAGTGTGAGTAGTGTAATCACTAACTCACTAAATTGTATTATTTTAGGGATTTATTAACGTGACGATAAAGAGGAAAAGACTCCTCTCGGATTCCATGTATTGGTTCCCTCTGTCTACCTTTTATCCTTGACTGGAATCGGCGTTGGTTTTCTTCGGGTATTCTTCTAGGGTTTTCTTCTCTTGCAGACTTATTGAATCTCTATTCCGCCTCACTTCCAATTCTGACTCTGGGTGTCATCACTTCATGGCGGATGACTGGAATCTCGGAAGTTCAGGCGAATTTCCCACCGATGTCCGTAAGGGTATAGGCACGTGGTGATTTCGATAGCCTTATCCTGGTTCATTTACTTCCTGAATGGAAATCTTCTCAATGAACCTCTTCTGGGTCTGAATCGACTCTTCTGCCGATCACTGAAGTGGATAGGGTTCTCTAAAGTTTTCGTGCGAGAATGGAAATGTCTAAAGAATCCTAAGAGATTATTAAAACATTTCACTGGGTGATCCATATTGAGTCCTGCTATTATTATAGAGCGTACACAAATCATATATAGCCTAGATCTGATAGGCCTTCGAATATGTGATACTACTCTAGATCCACATCCCAACGAGGAAAAGGAAGTAGAGCGAAACCACACATTCATAGCCTATGAGATCCTCACCATATATAACCTTGGAAGTATACACTCTATAATCATAGGTCTATCAATAAGGATTCTCTTTTAGTTTTCACGCAAGGTTATCTATGGTTCCTAAAATACCCCAATGGTTTTTTAATTACATGTTTGATTCTTTAACTTCTGAACATGTTTCAGGGATTATTGCGACTCTTTTAGTATCCTAAAATACTCTTATAGTATTTTTAAACTTTATGTTTGGCTCTAGCATTCATATTTGGTAAGTTTCAGATCCGTTGCAACACCACCATTAGTCCCGAGCACACGTTCATTGCATCTCGAATAAATATAGTTGATTAGGTTATATTTATTCTAGCTTACGATTACATAACTGCCCAGGTTTGACGGTAATGGTCAACATCCAAATAATTTTATTCTTGTTCTTCTTGTGATACTTTGTTCGGGTGTTTATGTTCTGGATGTTCTTATACGTTTGTAAAAATATGGTTATATTTTAAAGTATAATTTTTGGTCAGAGTGTTTTATCCCTAATGTATTTATAGGTTGTATATCTTTTATGATTAGATATACTGAGCTCACTATAAACAATGCTCTGATACCAATCTGTCACACGCCAAAACCAGAACGGCGAAAACGTTCTGGGGTGGAGGACGTCATGTCAAGTATCACAACATATGCAGTATAGTAATTGAAGTACAACAACCATTGCATTAGTAGTAATAATTTTCACATAGGTTACATTTCATAGCAACATCAAAATAATACAGAGAATAATATAGATGCAGCTTGGTACTACGTTGACTTCACAAAAGCTCCCGGGATGTACCTGTCTATTGATGAACTGAGAATACAAGTTATTTTGAAAGTGAGTATCAGCATTTTTATAATGCTGGTGAGTTCATAAGTATTTAATGACGTTAGTATAAATACACATTGATATTCAAAAGAACCTCATGAAAATGGTAGTTTAGAATCTACAGAGTGCTAGAATTCTTTCCAGAAAATCCTATATTTTCTAAATAAAATAAGTCTTCTCCCAAGAACCAGCAGACTTATGTTTTAAGGAGTAATTTTCCCCAAAATACTATCATTACCAAAATACAGTTTTGACTTTGAAGGAACTATGAGGAAATCACAAGTAAAAATACTAGGGGAAAATAACATAAACATTATCAGTAATACTGATGACTAAAGGAAATGAAAACATAGACTCCAGGAGAGTATCGAATGAATGATACGCCTGGCTTAGTCTAACACAAGGAAGTACAGACTCCAGACAGTATCGAATGAACGATACAGCTAGAAAAGTCTAAAATATTCGGTAATCCTAAGTGGGTTGGTTTAAAGGTTTATAACGTGAGCTAGTATATAACTAGGAAAATAGGTTAAGATGGTTTCAACAATACTGTGATAATTCTTGTTACCTTAAAGCCATGAGTTATAAGGTGAACATAAAGATGCTCGTAACCATACTGATTAACAATCGAATACTTGATGACCTGCTGGCGTCAGAATGAATGTGACATTTGTCACCCCTTGGCTTGGTCGGCCGAGACTATAGCTAGCAGTCAGGGTGTGGGAGTCTCTGTCATGTATAGATCTATACACACAATGCCCGCTCTCCCTCCAGGAGACTCCGGTTACCAACTTGACAACCGTGGAATCCGTGTCCTGAGGATGTATCTCTTATTTCGTATTTTATTATAAGTATTGGGATAATGATATAGAATCACGTATGAACTGAATCCTTTGGAATTCTCCGTACTGGAGAGAGTAAATAGAATCTCCTAACTATTCCTATAATAGTTACTAATTTTTCAGGTATATGATTGATGAATGGAAGGATGCCCTTGCTACCCAAGGGAAACGATCTGGTCGATGGAAACCTTTATGTCTATACATGTATACATGATATATAACTAATATTTAAATGAACTTCGGACGGATAACCGATACCCACCAGACCACATCCCAATGAGGAGAAGGAAATAGGGCGAACTACCCGTTCTATGTCCTTTAAACATTATTTATATAACTATACAAACATAAGCATGCATTTAATGAAATAAAAGCATAGAAGATCTGAACGATCAAAGAGTTTCTTAACTCATCAATTGGTATCAGAGCAGCAGACTGTGTAATTCATACACATCTCTTCTGTGAAAGAAGTGATTAGGGTTTATTCCGCATTCATTGATATTTATTGAGCCGTCACTCCATAATTGATGTATGTCATTAATTATTCATCTTACCCTAATATTGCGTATTACAAAGTCTAATCTTATAACAGGTTAAAAGATCAAGCATGGACAATTCTCAATCTAATCCTATTAACATCTCAAACAGTATAGGATCAACAACCAAGATTCCAATTTTCTACACTCAAGACTACGAAGTGTGGACGCACCACTTTGAAGACTACGTTATTGGATCTGAAGATAATGGGTATCTGATATGGGAAGCTATTATATTATGCCCTTTTGCTCATTTAGGAACATCTAGAATCATTAAAACTCAAAAGGAGTACAATGATTTGTTGAAAGATGTTAAAGACGTTGCTCAGGATGAAAAGGAGAAGTTTCAATGCAAAATTCAGGCATTGAGAGTAATTCGATTTGCTCTTCAATCCGACACATTTCGATTGGTTATTTTTTGCAGTACAAAAAAGGAAATATGGGATCGATTGCGAGAGTTGTATTCCACAGATGAAGATCTGGAGCACTCAATTCAGACTTTACTTCTCTCTGAATTTGGAGAGTTCAAGCAGAAGCCAGAGGAGGTTGTTACGCAGACATTTGATCGCTTCAGTCATCTTCTCAGCAAGATGATCAAACATGATATTGAAAGGAAGCTCATCGAACAGAAGGTCACTTTCCTGAATGGCCTAAGATCCGAATGGAGAGCTATTGTGTCAACGGTTAAAGCACACGAGCAGTTCAAATCGTACTTGCTGGCGAAACTGGTGGGGATTCTGAAATCCCAGGAAAAGACACTGCTGCAAGAGAAAAGCATGGTATCAAATCTGGGGTCTCTGGCGCTTCTGTCCAAAGGTAAGAGTGCAGCAGAAGACGAAGAGGATGTAAATCTGGGAGATCACGATTTGACAGCCGAAGACTATGCTATGATGGTGTCAGATCCCAGAAGGTTCATTAAGAAAAAGTTCCCTACCAACAAAAATTGTAATTGGCAGGGAAGCTACAGCTCTGAAAAAGTGAAAGAGGAGCCGAAGGTTGAAGAATCGAAGAAGGAAGCGAAGGGTGAAGCTGACTCTGGTGCCAGTTGCTTTTACTGTGGTGGGAAGAATCACTACTCAAAAGATTGCGTGTTGAAAAAGATGGCAGAAAAGATGAAGAGAAAGATGAATAAGCAAGTCTTATGAAAAGACTGGAAGATATAAAGAGGAAGAAAGTTGCTACTAATCCCTCTATGAATGCTCTTATTGTGCAGGGTTCGGTAGATGACGATGAGTTCGGTGGCGTGCAGGTGTGGTCGACTAACTCAGCAGATGATGAAGTGAGAAAGCCTTCTCATGGAAAGGCTTATGTTGAAAAGAGTGGTGAAACTGATGGAAGATGTCTTATGGTGACTGATGTATCTCAGATGAGGGGATACAACACTGATGGTGGAAACGAAGAGGCTAAGGAGCGAGAGGACTTGTGCTTTACAGCGAAACCTCCCAGGGTGCAAATCAGTGAGCTTGATGAACTGATCAAGAAGGTACAATCTATTTTTATTTCATTTAAAATTCCACAAAAATCATATGAAAAGGAATTAAATAACTTCAATTCAAGAATTTCAAATCTAGATAGTTGTTTAACGCAAACACGGGTCACGAATTCTAATCTAACTGACCAAATAACCAGGGTGTCATCCAAGAGTGAGGAGCGAAGGATGTGGATAGAGCAGAAAGAGTTGGAGCTGATTAAGTCTAGGGGTGAAAACATTTATTTGCAAAGAGACAATCTGAAATTATTAAAACAAAGGAATGTTTTTTGTTTCATTGCCAAAAGGCTTTATGCTAACATTACTCAACTGCATTTAAACTGTGAAATAGGACAGAAGATACATCGCATGATTTTACCCTTCCATGAGTTTAAGGAGGATGAAATTGATGCCGAAGCATACAACTGTGAAAGTGTTGTATCTTCTGATGATGTGAATCCTACTTACATGTATGGTCTGGACAAAATTGAATCCTTTATAAAGTCCAAAGACCATAAGGACATGCTTAAAAATATTTTGGATGAAATTGATAAGATGAAACTCAGGGCCGAAACCATACAAAAATTTGACTCATTGAATACCAATTTGAGTTCAGAGAATAAAATTGATGTTGAAAATGCATCTGAACTTAATGAGGGCGATGATATGAGTGAAATTTCTGTAGAGGACGAAGTTGACTGTTCCGAGTTCATTAGGAGCGAACCTGAAAACCACAATAACCTGATTTCTGAAAATTCTGTGGAATTCACTCGTTTGTCCAAAACTAAGTCCCCAATCCTTAAAGAAAAGGCCATTGTGTTTCAAAAGGTTAGAACAACTCCCAATCAGGTTTATAAGGTCACAGGAATAAACGAACATCAGATAGCCGAACTCACTGTCATAGTAAACGAAGATAATGCAGATGGCTGTGATGAGTTTTTCTGGTCTGCACCGATAGACAACGTAGACGAAACAGTCGGTCTGTCGGAGCGAACATCATGGAAGGCCAAATGTAGATATGTGCCCGAAGCTCTGAATAAGCCTACCAACTTGGACGTACCAAGTTTTAGTGGCACAAAAGAGATTCCAGTGGAAGAAGTCACCTCAACAAGCGAAACCTCTTCCATGAAGAGTGAACCTGTTGCTAAGAAGCTGAAACAAATGGCAAATATCCACAGACAACCGAAACAGGTGAAAAATCAAAAGCAGCAGAGAAACATGAGATACCAGAAAAATCTCTCAGAGCAAAAGCAGTTTTGGTGCTCCCAAAATCCTCACTACACTCACTTTGACAAAAATTCTAAGTCAAAAGGAGAAGAAAACAAGAGTCAAAGGAACTTCGAATCTCCAATTCAAAAGAACCAGAGGAAGACTTTTGGGCCACAGGAAGAACAGAACCGAAAGGATAGGTTCGGTCCCGAAAGCAACAACAACCGAAAAGCTAGTTTCGGTCCGCCAAACAACAACAGGCAAAGACCAGATTTCAGCCCATCAAGATTTTACAATAAAAGACCCAGTTTCGGGCCACCAACCTACAACACCCGAAAATCCAGCTTCGGTTCATCATCAAACGGCAACCGAATGTCCAGGTTCGGTCCCTCAAATGACCACAACCGAAAGGTTCATTTTGAACCTCAAGTCAGGAAAGATTCTCATTCTAATTTCTTTTCCTCTAATTCTTCTCGTTCTCAATCTTCTTCTAAGCCTAATTCTGGTCCTACACCAAATTCAAGTTCGTCAGAGGATTTGAAAGGTAAAAGGAAGATTTCCTCAGCTAATGAAGACCGAAAGCAGGCTAAAGTCCAAACATCAGAACCCAGATCCAAAACACCTGCATCTAATTCTAATAAAATCAAAGTGTTCACTATGAAAAGGAAAGATGAAACAACCTTAATAAAACGAACATATCTCGTTGATGTTTCTCTTACTATTCCTATTTATGTAAAAGGCTCACGTGGACCCAAGAAACTTTGGGTTCCTAAATCTGCCTAATTTTTGCAGGTTATCAGTGACGAGCAGTTTGACGACGAATGGTACATAGATAGTGGCTGCTCACGTCACATGACATGAAGGAAGGAAGAGCTAAGGGAGTTTCGGCACTTCCAAATGGTGGCAATGTCAAGTTCGGGAACAACTCTTATGGGACGATAAAGGGTTATGGGATGATAACCAATGGAGACTTTACAATAAGGAAGGTGGCGTATGTAGAAGGGTTGCAACATAATCTCATCAGTGTATCTCAACTAGTGGGAGGTACCGGTCTCAAAGTCTCGTTCGACGACGAAGGTTCATAAATTATTGAGAAGAAAACCAATAAAGTCATTCTCAAGTCACATCGAAAAGGTGAAATGTTCCCTCTAAATCTCAGACCAATCAAAGGGAATCCAGCCATATGTCTTTTGTCTAAAGCTCATTCAGATGAAAGTTGGTTGTGGCACCGAAGGCTTTCACATCTCAACTTCAAAGACATCAACAAGCTTGTCACCGACGGTCATGTTCGGGGTCTTCCATTGCTTAAGTTTGATCGAGAACACTTATGTGCTGCATGTGAAATGGGTAAACAGAGTCGTCAAAGTCACCCAACCATCATAAACACCAAAGTTGTTGAACCACTTGAGTTGCTTCACATCGACTTGTGTGGTCCATCATCAATCGAGAGCATTGGTGGTAACAAGTATATCCTTGTCATTGTTGATGACTTCTCACGTTTTACTTGGGTATTCTTTCTAAAGCACAAATCTGAGGCGACTCCCAAACTGAAGATCTTTATCAAGCAAGTCGAAGTACAACTGAGGAAAGTCGTTCGAAACATCAGGAGCGATAATGGACTGGAATTCAAGAACAAATAATTTGAAGATTTCTTGACAGAAAAAGGCACAAGTCACAATTCTCAGCCCCCTATACACCTCAACAAAACGGAGTTGTTGAAAGGCGAAACCGATCCCTGTGTGAGGCGGCCCGGACCATGATAAGTTTTGCTTCTCGTCCCTTATATTTCTGGGCTGATGCTATTGCTGCAGGATGTTTTACTCAGAATAGGTCTTATCTCAACAAGAGTTTCTCTCTCACTCCTTATGAGATTATTAACAACAGGAAGCCGAATGTCAAGTTCTTTCACGTGTTCGGTTCTAGGTGCTTCATCTTTAACTCCAAAGAACATCGCAACAAGTTTGACGTCAAAGCTGATGAAGGAATCTTTTTGGGATATTCTCTTACTTCAAAGGCATATAGGGTTTTGAATAAACGTTCTAAAAGAATTGAATAAACCTATTATGTGACGTTCGATGAAAATTACGTCAAGAAGCAAAAGTCTACCGAAGAAGCAATTGGGGAGCTTTTCTCTCAAACAGGTCAAGTCACAGCGTCAATCGCCAATTTATTTGTCCAATTCGTAGACTTATTTGATGAACCTGAGAAAGCCACTCTTTCGGAAGCCAAGGCAGCAGACAACAAAATCGATCATCCTAAGCAGATTATCGAAGATGCAGCCAAACGTATGGGAGAAGGAGAACCAGTTCGAAACGAACCTCCCCAGAGTAGTACTTCTGTTGAGAGGGAGAATCAATTCTCTTCAAAACTATAGGAGTCGCATATTCAGGGGAAGAATCCCATCTTTGTACCACCCGAAAGTCCTGTAGCACCCTGAAAGTCCAGTGACAGCCGAAAGTCCGGTTGAAGAAATAATTTTTGGGTCAAATCCAAATAACTCATTTTCCGTCGAGGGGGAGAATTCTGACATGCTCTATGACGATGATACTCAATCAGAATAAGAAGAAATGGTGAATGTTGAACTGGATCCGTCTTACGATCCAAATTATCCTCCTCTCACCAAATGGAGCAGAGATCATCCTTTATCTCAAGTAGTGGGTGACACATCAGAAAAGGTTCTAACTCATTCACAACTGAAGGCGAAACAAGCTGCTTTGTTCTCCAAAGTAGATTTCTGCATGTTTAATTCTTTCGTGTCCAAAATTGAGCCGAAGACCGTCAATATTGCCCTTGATCATTCTGATTGGGTCCAGGCAATGCAAGACGAACTCAATGAGTTCGAAAGAAATAAGGTCTGGTGTCTCATTCCAACACCGAAAGATGCCTCAGTCGTTGGTCTCAAATGGGTATTCAGAAACAAAATGGATAAGGAGGGTAATGTGATTCGAAATAAGGCTCGGCTAGTAGTAAAAGGATACTGCCAGGAAGAAGGAATTGATTACGAAGAGACATTTGCTCCGGTAGCAAGGCTGGAATCTGTTCGAATATTTCTTGCCTATGTTGCACACAAGAATTTCGAGGTCTACCAAATGGATGTGAAGTGCGCTTTTCTGAATGGGGAACTTAAAGAAACGGTATACATGGAGCAACCTCCTGGTTTCGTGAATGAAAAGTATCCAAGTCACTGCTACATCTTAGATAAGGCAGTTTACGGTCTGAAACAAGCACCTAGGGCATGGTATGAAACACTAACTAAGTTTTTAAAGATGTCTAAATTCAAACAAGATTCGGTTGACCCAACCTTCTTTTGTAAAAAGGAAGGTAACCACCTTATGATAGTTTAGATTTATGTCGATGATATCATCTTTGACCCAACGAATCCCAGCCTAACAGCTGAATTCAGAAAGTTGATGGAGACAAAATTTGAAATGAGCTCAATGGATCCGATTAACTTTTTCCTTGGTTTAAATATTAGACAGGGACCCGAAGGCATCTTTATAAACCAGGAAGCATATACCAAGATTCTTCTTGCTAAATTCGGCATGATGGGAGATTCAAAGGTCAAAGTCCCTATGGCGTTCGGTACCAAGCTCACACCATCTTTGGAAAAACCGGCGGTTGACATAACGCTATATCGCCAAATGATTGGTTCCCTGATGCACCTCACCGCTAGTAGGCCTGATATAATGTTTTCTGTATGCTATTGTGCCAGGTTTCAAGCAAATCCTCGTGAACCACACATGTTGGCTGTGAAGAATATACTCCGGTATTTGAAGCGAACCACCTCTCTCGGTCTCTGGTATCCCTCAAACTCAGGTTTCTTTGTTCAAGCCTACTCAGATGCAGACCTTGGAGGATGTGGTTTAGACAGGAAAAGCACTACAGGAGGGTGTCAATTCCTCGACGGGAAGTTGGTGAGTTGGCAATCTAAGAAACAAACATGTGTTTCTCTGTCTACACCCGAAGCAGAATACATTGCAGCCGCCTCCTGCACATCTTAAGTGATTTGGATCCAAAGCCAACTCTGGGATTTTGGACTCAATATGAAAAAGATCCCACTATATTGCGACTCAGAAAGTGCAATTGGGATCTGTCATAACCCAGTGCAACTTTCCAAGACCAAACATATTGCATCGAGGTATCACTTTATTAAGGATCATGTGGAAGACGGAAACGTAGAGATTCACTTTGTTCGAACCACTAATCAACTGCCTGACATCTTCACCAAAGCCCTTCCTGAAGCAAGTTTTAATAAAATTCTACAAGGACTAGGTATGATGGAAGCGAAATGAACCGAACATTCGGTCTATTTCAGATTCGGTTCACATGGGTACCGAAATGAACCGAACGCTAGGGTTCGGTCCCATTGCTCTTGTTTTCGCTTATCTCAAAAAGGTGCTTTCTTTGGCTGTAAACTACTGTACAACTATTTTTTCCAACAAATTTATTCCAAAATTTTTGTTAGGAACCGAAATGAACCGAGCGTTTGGTCTATTTCGGGTTCGGTTCCGATTTTTTTTCCTGTTTGGTTTGTTTTTATTTATTTATCTCTTTTCCAAATTCTCAAAAACTCCAAAAATATTTTCTTTTTCTTTTTGTCTTTACTTCTGTTTGTATTCACCGTTTATGGATTATCGATGGGGCAGGTATCATTCTCACACTTTTTTAATAGCTAAGTGTCCCTAGAAGCATGCTGCTTCATGTTGTCCAAAGCATCAACTGATTCTGAATAAAGCCTTACTGACTTGGTATATACAAACCTTGTCTTCCCAATTAGGCTGATACATTTATTCTAATCATGAGCTACCTTACTCTTTTCTCATATGAGATAAGATTTTTCTGCTTGGTCACTATTGTTATAGTAGAGGTACTTTGGTTTCTTTACACCATATCAAATATTTTTCTCCATCATATTTGCTTCATACAAGTAACCCTTGAGACTCTCAGAAATTACTACTGAGGTTTATGGTTACACAATCTCTGTGTTTGTGATCTTAGATTCGTGTCACTACGTGCTAATTGAAACCCATAATTCAATGCCTACTATGCATTGACGGTGAACAATTAAATTTGCTCTAGTTTTTCACTCATGAATTAACGAATTCAGCCAAGTGGTTGTACCATGAGATCTCTAATTTTTCTTTTTGTGTGATTCTTATGAAATTGTTACATACCATAACATTTCTTCCCTTAGAATCCAATTTTAGTTTTTTTTTTTGAGATTTCACCCCAAGTATTTTCAACATGTCACTTAAATATTATCCAAACCTACTTGTTCAATAGACCACATTGGTCTCACAAGTTCTTCAGTCGATTTTTGTCTTATGTCAAGATCAGGAATTCTGAACTGAAGCCAAAGCCTCCCAAATAAGCCTTATTAAAAGATGCCTTTCAACACTTCTTAACTACTGATTGATCGTAATTCAACGGGAAACCACACAAACACTTTAAGGTCTCTCTTGACTTTGAAGAAAGAGATTCGTGCCCAGGATCCACTGTTTTGTGTCTCTATTGACATCACAAATTCCCACATATATCTTGATTTATTTCCTTATCTTTGACACTCTATGCACGAAAATCTTTTTGATTTTCCAAAAATCTGTTTTCCTTCACTACAAGCAATTTTTTGGCTCCGGGATTTAATGCTATCTTCCAAACGGGATGTGGTGGTTAATGCTACACGTGTTCGCTTTTATTTAGTGACGACAACTAAGGATAATCTGCTGACTCAGCCGGAAGCTTATCGGTTCAGGAATTCAAAAGGTTATTTGGTGGGAACGCATGCGAAACGGAAGAGTTTTTCTCTCTCATGTGTAATCATAGGGGTTGCTAAACTATCACGCGTCAATCACCTCAGGAAACACTTTGATTTTGAAGAAGATTTGGGAGCGGATTCTTCTCTCTCTTCTACCCACGGTATAAAGGGTAAACCCTGAAGTCTTTGACCTCTTTACTGCACCAAATATTCAGAGAGCAAGAAACGATTATTTTCTCCCACTGTTCATCATCTTCTCCAAAACCACTCTACAATGGTGGACTCTTCTTCAGTTCACGCTACCTCCCACATTCTCCCTATCCGACCTCAACAAAGCCTGATCATTGATCTCACCCCACATGTCTACGACGCTTTCATGTTCCCAATCGTGGAGTGTCTTAAGCACTCTCCACTGGTTGAAGCATTAACCAAGTCTGAAATCGTTCCAATGGAGTGCTTGTTGCAGATCTTCTCGACTGTCCACTATGACAAGTCTGTCGATCGCATCTTCTTCGTCAATCTTGATACCAAAACCTCCATCTCCAAACAGCGATTCTGTTCGCTTCTAGAGTTCGAGCCTGATGAGTCAAGGGTTAACTCTGAGTCTATTCCTGTAGGACAGCTGTTCTCCATGTTTTACAACACGGGATATACCGAAATTCTAACCGCTATTGCCAAGTTCAAGAAATCATGTCTTCCTCCTCAGTGGAATGGCTTCTTCACTATGATGTTGAAAGGATTATTAGAACGAAGTGCAGGTTCTGATGGGGCTAGCAGACTGTTTATGACAATTGTCTATGGGTTGTACCACGGCGTCAATTTCGACTATGGATCGGTTTTATGGTAGCAGATGATTCAAAGCCTTGCGTGTACTTCTCGACATTCTGAGATTTCTTATGCCAGATTCTGGACACTGGTCACAAAGTGGGCAATGGACAAGTATCATGTCCCTGTCGTTGTTGATTCTCCACTCTCCTCAATCGTAGTTTTCCACACAACAAAGATTATTGTAATTGATGCTTCTAAATTTTAGTTCTTTGGCTCCATCCCTGAGTCAATATATGCGTGTGTTCCAAGGGATAGTCTCATTATCAAAACCTACAAGGAGTTTCTTCATTAAAGCCCCATAGAGCTCACTCCGGAAATGATTCAATCAATCCACGACGCTGACAGGCCTGCTCCCAGGAGAAAGAAACCAGAAAAGGGGAAAGACAAGAAAGTTGTCAAATGAGCGAAAGGTCCTTCTCCAAAGAAGTGAAAACCTTCGAAGGCAGCTCAATCACCTCCACCTAAGAAGAGGAAAACTCGGCCCAGGCGCAAACTCATTCTTGCCTCTTCTTCTAGTGAATCAGAGGATGACAGCTCAGACTCTGAGGAGTCGATTCGAGGTGACACTCCTCCTCGTTCACCTTCACCTGAGGTACTTGTTACAACTACACCAGTATCTCCTCCTCTAATCTCTATCTCTATTTCCATTCCCCCCATAACCTCCACTACTGAAATACCACCGACCTCTATCCCTGTACCACCTCCTGTTTTCACAGAAGCTATGACAACAACCACCACTGGAGTTCGAACAAACGTATTTGATACGGGGGCTCATACTTCAGCACCCAAACACACACCCGCTACTGAACATACTTCCACACCCGAACCTACTCCCACAGCTAAACCTTCACCTTCGCCTTCATCTCCCAACCACTCAGCAGATGATGAAACTTTTCTTGGAGGAGAAGACATGACGTTTGACTCAGTCTACTATAGTACGTATCAGGTTCAAATTGATGATGACGATGATGCTCCAGTCACCAAGAAGCATCTCAAGGAACTTCATGAGAAAATCGACAGTCTCATCGCTTCCTCCTCTTCCTCTCGGTCCACTATCTCAGAGGCTGCCATTCAGGGGCTAGTTGATACGTTTACCAAGGCTCATGAAGCCTCCATCAACTCTGCCACTGCTACTATCGACGCATCTACCAAGGCGTGTGCTGCTGCGACCGAAAAAGTCGAAAAACTATTTGTCGATGCTAACACTTTTTTAAAGTCTTTATATGGAGCCGCTGATTCCAATGCAGCGAAGCTTGACTCTCTTGTCGAGAAGCTGGCTACTTGTTTCACATCCGAATTGCAATCCTTTGCTAGTCTTTGTCAGTCTCTCGACGATGACAATAAAACCTTCCAGGCGACTGTTGAGGAGCGCTTGACAAAGCTGCAAGAAGATCTCGCTTCAGAGAACTCGGTGATGGATGCTCTTGCTCGCAAGACCACTACTCTCAAGGTCAAGAGTCTTCAACTTTTCCAATCAGAAAAGGATGTTGCGACTCTCCGATCTGAGCGTGCGGTTATCTCCACATGTGTTTCGGATGTCCACGCCGCCCTCTCCAACATTATTGAAGCACATGATCCCATTCTAAACTATTCCGTGAGGTGCACTCTTGCTGAGAATCTTGCTCCCGCCCTTGCCCTACTCAGCAAACTTGAAGGGCTTCTTGCGTTTGTGGCCCTTCCAAAACAAGGGGGAGAAGATGTGTCTCAACCACCTCCTGCCTCTACATCAACTAAAGCAACCGAACCTCCTCCAATGGGTCAACCTTCAGGTTCGGGTGCTAAAGATAAAGGGAAGAAGATTGCTGAAGACATTGATGGTGATGATGATAAAGAGACCATCGATGATCTCTTAAAGAAACAAGGACGGGAAAAGGATGCGGACATGAGTGCTCGTGTTGCTACAGAAGCCGAGGCGAACGAAAGTAAAATGAAGGAGGCTCATCATCTTCTTGAGAGTAGAAAAACTCTATTTCCTCCGTGGACTCTCGAGAAGCTTTTCAAAGAAGCAATTGATACTCCCAACATCCTGTGGCTCGAATCGGTGATTTCTTTGGACAGGGTCAATTATGTCGATTCTCAATTTGACATGCCCTTGACCCGAAAGGCCTTCATATTTCATGGTTTCCCTCATGTTGCTGATGTCCCTCATCCTCACCCAAAGGTTGATAGGGAACTTGTTGAATTCTATCTAAGGTCTGCTCAGCCTCAGTATCAGACATGGAGTGCTCAGAAGATTATAAACGTTCGGGTCCTCAAAGCTTTTAATGATGGTAACTTCACAAACGTTCGGTTCAAAGTGTTGAGGGGGTCTACTCAAACAGAACATGCTATTTCGCTTGCTGATCTTCCCAACCTGAATCCACATGATTGGATCATTCTGCACAACATTCTCCTCACCAACGAAGTTGAATACGGGCCAATCATTGATCACTTCAAAAGGATGTTGGTCTGCTACATCATGGAGGTCGCCAAGATGGATAAGGAGATTGCAAGTATTTTCAAGAAAAAGCCTACCATCTCTCCTGTTGGTTCTGCAAGTGATTTAAATATGATGCAGATGGGAAGAATCGACCCGAAGCGGAACTCTGTCATGTTCACAAGGAATGAAGGCCAAAAATGCCTGTTTGCCTTGGCGGATAAACATCTGTATACCACTGCATGCTTGGAACATGTTCTGGGAATCATCAATCGATGCAAGCAGAACTCTGCAGATGACAAGAAGTATTTTGATGACATGATCCAATGGTATATTCGGTTCAGACAGACCATCCTTGCCCTCATTCCACGTCTATTTGAAACCACCAAGAAAGTTCCTACAATTGGACCCAGCAAGCCAAAGTGATATCTCTCTCCAATTGACGCAAAGGGGGAGATTGTAGGGTCCATTATGTGTTGCGTCTTGGGCTCGTTATTTAGTCCATTTTTGTATCCGGATTGGGCCTGTCCATCCGTGAGTTATTTCCAGGGTTTAGTATTTATAGTTGCTTGTATGCATCTTAGTACGTAAGATTTAGAGTCAATCATTCATAGAATTTTTTTTGTTTTATCATTTGTAACCCTAGTAGCCTCTACAATGGAAGTTCTTTGTCGAGCTCTGCTGAGGCTTGAATCTATTGAATCATTCGACATATTTTGATTCACTCTTGTGTTAGATATTTCTGTTTATGCCTTTGTGATTAACCTGTTTAAAGATCTAAACGATCAAAGAGTTTCTTAACTCATCAAAAGAGATATTCATACTTTAACAAGATTCGAAAACACGATTTGGAAATCTTAAGCTGGATAAAGCAGTTTAATATGCAAAAATCTATTTTGCTATACAGTTATTAATCACATATTATTGATCTAATAACTGTGTAGTTCAACTTGTATTCCCCTCCCCTCATAAAAGCATTTAAAAACATTTAAAAGTTTTAATTCAGGGGTATGAACTCACCTGACGTGGGTTATTCGGATGGATGGACGGTATAGGATGCTATGTGTCAATTGAGGACTTGAACACACACTCGAATCCTATTTATCAAGTAGTGATACATTTAAGAATATAATTAGTCATTTAACAACCAATTATGCAAGTAAGGGTCTCCTAATACATGAAAACACTTTGCTACAAGTGCTAGGAGTACCAAGGGTTACATATGAAGAGAGTATGGACTCACATTGGAGTTTACTCTTCAAATGATGGCCCTTAGGGGTGTCTACAGTTTCTGGACCATAACCCCCATGAGTTTATGGCCGTAAACTCATGGTTGTTGTGCCATTGGGTGTTTGAAGGTCTTATATCACTCAAGGAATTATGCTAGACTCGAATCAAGGGCTAAGGAAGTGATCGAGGCTCAAAATGGACACAATAGGGAGTTTACGGTCCTTGGACCACCCCCTTGGGTGTTTACGGTTGTAAACACATGGGTTTACAGACGTAAACCAATGTTTGTCCATTTCTTTTGTGTTTTGGGTGGTTCTAACTCATGCATGCAAGTTTCTAGACACTTAAACAAGCATATGAAGGTGTTAAGGGCACTTAAACACCTTGGGAAGGTGTTTACGGTTTTGGGAGACCTTCCCAAATCGTAAACACATCTTGGTCCCTTCATTTCATGTTCTTGGGGTCCCTAGTTCATGCAAGTAAGGTTCTACTTCATTACGCAACTATTAGAAGGCATTAGGGGAATCTAAACACCTTTTGGAGGTGTTTACGGTTTTGGGATGAACTCCCCAAACCGTAAACTCATATGAACATGGGGAAAAGATGATTTTCGAGTGCTAAACTCATCAAGGAAGGGATCTATGCTATTTGTCAAGGCTTAGAATGAACCAAGACACACTTTGGCACCCATTTTAGGGTTTACGGTCCAAGAACACCATGGACCGTAAACACCTTGTTCTTGGTGTTGTTCAAAGTTTTGTCATGAATTCTAAGCAAACAACTAGCTAGGAGAAGTATACTTACATATAGGAAGCTTGAATGATCGATTTTTGGCGGATTTGACGGGATGAATTTATGATAGTTGAGAGAGAATCCTTGGGTGTTCTTGAGGTGGAAGTTGGAAAAATGAGAGAAAATGACTAAGTGTCATATTTATACTCCCGGGGTTTCGCAGTCAAAAACTCCGAGTTTTCGTCCGTTAATTCCTAATTTTGGAGATTCGCGACTTATGCTAAACACGACATCTCTAAATTTATACTTCCTTATTTTTGGCCCGCTTGACGAATATTATTTAAAATATTCCAACGGGATTAAATCCTGCCAAAAATATTTTGAGATAAATTTGGCTAAATTTTGAAGTGCTTTATCACGAAGATAAAGCAAATGGAAATTTTGGGTGGTCACATTAAATATGTTAGTTTTTTGGTTTATTTTTGTAAATAATAGATTAGTTGTTATAAACAATTTACTTGTACAAAAACATAAAAAAAAATGAACTTGGAGCCATTTTCTAGAAGACAAGAAGACAATTTTCGAGGTTTAGAGGTGTGTAGGGACAAATGCAACCTTTTCAGCAATCTGCTGCAAAAGGAGTTGCTATTAACAACTTCCATTGACGCTGTTGGACCTAATGCAACCTTTTCTGTAGCTTCTACAACAACTTTACAAGAAGATTTTTGGTCCCTTAAAATGTCCCATTAGGAATGGATTTGGTATTTTTGTGTTGGCTCACAAAAATGTCATTAGTTAGTTATGTTTATGCAAGTATAATTTTATGCATGTTTATGTTGTTTATTTTATGATACTATTATGTGTGGTTGAAAATTTTGTTTTTCACATGCTAAAATAATTTTAGAAAAAATAAACATCACATGGAGTTTGGTTTTTAAAATTTACAATGTGGATATAAGATGTAACAAGATATTAGTTTAAAATAAAATCAGGTTTTATAAAACGTTAATAACGTCAAATTTTGAAATATTCAAATATATGTTTTTAAATGGTGATTTTTATAATTTATACAAACTCCAAATATATTAGTAATACAATGAAGTTTTATTAAAGATAGAAAAAGTTCAAATGCACTCAAACTTAATAAAAATTATTAAAATTGAATCGCATCAAATTATATAAAAACTAACTTTTATATAGAACCTTTAAAAGGTGATTTTGTTTAAAAATTGGTACAATGGTTTATTATATGCATGTAATAACCATGATATCATATGTTTTTAAAACAAGAATTATAAAACATACAAAAGACACTTTTACAAATCTCAAATTTATGCAATCCTTTGTGAAGAGCACTTACACATCTCTTGTATGCACTAGTGGGATAAAGTATATCTAACAACTTAGTGTTATCTTTTGAAGGTCGGGGTCTCTTCGCGGTTTTTATAACCATGTTATAGGCCGATTACACATGTTTCTCAAATTGGATGATTTGATTTGAAATATTTTGTGATAAAATATACCTAAGCAAGAGAGTTCTAAGGCATAAATGGGATCAAACATGTTTAATTAAAATTGTTATTACTGATCCCATAAGTCGAGGAATTATATGGTAAGATATAATTGATAATCGATATCTACCAGGTTTAATTCGAATGGATGGGATAAAGGATACCCAACCGTTTTTTTGTTTTGTAATTTGGATCCCAGACTTTGATAATTAATGTTTTTGGAAACTAAAAGGATCTTCATTATTATAGTTAAATAATCCACTCTCATTACTATGAAATTGTTATTTTCTTTAATGACTTAACGAAACATCAACATTCACTAGATACAACTTCAACGAATGGGTTTATGTCTTAACAGACAATCTCGTGAGAGATATGAAACTGTATACACTTAAAGGTCCAAGTCCTAAACTATTTTCTTTGAGAAATAAACATGATACTTAGTAAAGGCATCACTATTATGGTAAAGATGTGTCTACATCAAAGTAAGAATAGTTCAAGCATTAAAAGAGTCACTTTTTGTGATCTAAGAGGCCCATGTTTTATGGACTGAACGCCTCTAACACTAAGAAATCAAATAAGGCCCACATCGTTGTAATTTGGTTCTTTTATGTAGAAACTGGAAACTGGAAACTGGAAGAGGATCTGCTCCTCTTATCTGGAAAGAAAGTCTGGAAGTGACTAGTATTTCAGGTATTTACTAGATAGAACTCATACTTTTCATATAACACTTATGTACTTGGTACTTAAATGTTAATCTAATATTTGTAATTGGCTTGTAGATATTTATTGAGGAGTAACCAGTTGAGCAATCAATTCAGAACTACACTCTCGGAGTCTAGTTTATTATGCTCGGAACATAATGTACTTATAATATAGAACAATGTTTCTTTTGGAACAATGTATGTTTTAATTCAGCTTACCTAAATATATGTCTTAATTTAATTTATGAATGATTGATTATTTACTTAAATTGATTTTCATAACGAGCATCATCATATTCAGAAATGATTAATATTCTTTTATGAGGCTAGATCTCTTAATTAGAATTACTAAGTAAATATCAATGTTTTATAAGTAACATGTTCTATATGGAAAATACTTTGACTTAAATTTGTTTTAAATCAATCCAATCTTTGCAATTGTTATCTTTATTATATAAGGTACATTCACATATTCCAACTTCAAAAAGGGATACTTGAAGGCAAATAATGTAGTTTATTTGACATATGTAAATCTTATTTATATATAGAAGATTCTTAATGATATTTTCACTAAGTAGTAAAGAAAATAATTATTAACGAACTATACACTATGGTGTATGCTTTCATTTCTAATGAATGTCTAAGATTTATCATAAGACCAAGCTAAATTTATTAATAACTACGTTAGTTTCAATTATTCTTTATATGGTAAAACATAATTGTGAAACCTTTGTTTATGTTTTCGAATATAAAGTTCAGATAAGAATTAATGATAATAAAGGATGAATTAAATCCTACTTGGTATGATTTTCTTTCTAATCGGTAGAAATGTCCTCCATTTATTTGCTTGGAATAACACCTAGAACACAATAATTTGTACTTTGAGTACAAACACCAACTAACTAGTAGATACAACATTTTCTTCATAAGATTTTGTATGGAAAACCGCCATCCCTATCTTACATAAATGTTTTATGGATTTAAAGCCTATATTGGACTAAAGCTTTTAAACCTAAAATTAACTAAATACATATTTGTATATAATAATCTAAATGTGGCTTAGATTATTATAAGCTAACCCACCAAGAATAAGTTTTTCTTATTCCTATGATAGTTGAGTTAGTAGAAAGAAAGCTTCTAATGACAAAGCAAGTGGGAGGTACATGGAACTTGAAGTAGCTCGAGAACCAATACCTGATGTAGTAATAGGTGGCACTAGTTTTAACAAGGGATTGTTATACTTGGCTAATAGCTATTGACAAACACAAATAGTTCACATTAGTGGTAGAAATCATCTATGACTTGAGAAATGTGGAATTTCTTATTGATTATCTTTCATTGATGATTTATAGCAAATGCATTAAATAACTAGATGCTATCTTAGATCTTGAATCTGATTAATGACTTAAAGTCATGAACATGAAATGTAATTCATGTACGATAATCACGTATGGTCTTGATTGAACTTTCTCTCTATAACAAGGTTAGAAGTGGTAAGTGATTCTTCTAGAAACAATACACTACATGGATAATTATACACATTTAAAACAAGACTAGTTATAAAAGGATTGTCTAAAAAACATGTCATTGACTATGGTCTTTATCATACTCATGACATTAAGTAAGATCAAACCTATTTCACAAGTAGTCGTAATTAGATCAACAAGGATATTGTTTACTATAAATTCATATGGTCAATATGAAATATTACAGATAGATTTCAAGAAGACTACTTTTATTAATAGACATGACCTAGAAGATATTAGTATATATTAGCTTGAAGGTTTTCTTAATCCATGTTATCCTAACAAAATGTGTAAAGCTTGAGATTAACTTGTCTATATAAAGAAAACATCTCAATGTTGCAACCATCATTTTAATATGAAATCACAAGGTATGCTTTTATATCAAAATGAATAGAACATGTGTGTTTACTAATAACTAGTGGGAGAATAGTGACATTCCTAATCTTGTATGAATGAAACGTACTTAATCATAAGAAATTACATTCTGACCATGCCAGACACATTCACCATAACTCGGAATGTGTTTCTAAAATGAAAGGCTTAGGAAGAACAAGATACATTCTTGGAATATAAAATCTATAGAGATATATTAAATGAATGTTAAAAGTTTTATATCCTTTTGCGATATATTGACAGTGTCTTGAAAGATATAAAGATAAAAGATTCATCTGGAGGAATCTTAATGTTATCACATGACACTAAGTTTGAGCCAACCTCAAGAGGAACCTAGCTCATAGGTTTGAACAAGCTGAAATGATTAATACTTGATTTGATTGGCAAATGAATCCATAATTTATGCCATATTATACATAGGACCTGGTGTATGATCGTGCTATGAGCATATCATTGTATACCAACTGAATAAATAGTTAAGTCACCACATGACCATAGAAACATTCTAAGAGTAATTTAGAAGAACTATGAGAATCTATATGTGACATATAGTTTAGAACAAAATCTTCATGTAAAGAGCTACATAAGATTCTAATTCTAAACAAATGTATATAATTATGAATTATAATTGCATTATGACTTCATTGAGCAATGAAGCATAGTTTTAGTTGGAATGAGGTCCAATCAAAACCAAACTGAGACAATATACTAGAAATTAAGAAAACACTACTTTAGAAGTTGAAATCTAATATGACTGGATGAAGGAGTTCATTGAAAAACTATGTTGATCTTTGCAATTCAAGGATCACATAGAAATCTTTATGACATCGAGAGTTTACTTAATCGAGCTAAGAGACTCTATGTCACGTAAGAACACTAATCATATAATCCAAGATATTTGACTATACCTAGAGTAAATTCAAATATGGAGATGATAGTATGAATGGTCAAAATTTAGCCGTATGACTTTATTATTATAGAAATGAGATTTTGATTTGGATTTAGTATTTGGATATTGGAACATTGTAAGAACAACTATTATATAATGTTTTCATATACTGGGATATGATCATAACATCAATACTTGTTGTGTTCTATGTCAACATGTTTAATCCATGAATAATCTTATTATTCTAAAACTTCATAGTCGGTTATAATTGTGGGAGTAATTATGAAGTAAGAGTAACATGAATTGGATTGGTTGAATTTCACTAGATGAAGGTAGGCAACCGGTTATAACCAAGTTTCATAGGTACTTCTCAGGGAACTAGTATTGAATTGACCTGCATCAAGATCATCTCATTGATTGCTATCATGAATGATACTTGATTAAAAGTTACTATATTTGTATCCCTAATACCTGAGATACATATTGGGACTTAAGTGTAGGAAGTATTGTGCTTAGATTTGGTTAAATGTTGGTCCTTAACAGGGTAGGTATAAAATCCATTTTCAGGTATGGTATGCACTATGCAAGAGGATTATGTAGTCAACATGGGATTTGTTCTTCTTATATGTTGAGAGTTGAACATCTAAGGTGCCTTTGCAAAATCTTAACACAATATGAGATTGATTGCGATTTGTATGTCATGTTTAACATGATGTCTGTGACAAAGGGATAACTAATAAACTTATCGTATACACCAATTATAGTATGAGCTTTTTGGGAATTGGGCATTGACAGAATGGCAGAATTTCGAATGTTAATGGGGGTAGTGAAATGTTTCTAGATTTTCACCACAGTCATTATAAATCGAATATGAGTTTTGCGCAAGTAGGAGATTGAAAGCTCTAGTATGCTTAAAAATCATATTAAAGTGATATTGCTAATTATCATGTGATACTAAAGATTCATACTAACAACTTGATATAATTGATTATTTATTAGAAATTGATTTTAATAATTATTCAATAAACATTTATAATTAAATTGTGAATTACTTATTTCTAGAAAATAATTAATTCTCATTAGCAAGTAACATAATTTAGCATATGGTATGATTTATTAAGTCTTGTACAACATTTTGGCCAAGAAAGACCTTTGTATTTTAGCCAAATGACAAAGTTTATAAATTATAAAAGAGATTACAAGTTTATAAACTTTGGCTTCTCTTTTCTTCTTACTTTTGGCGAAGATTAAAGAGGGAAAGAGTAGTGTTGTTTGTAGCTTGTTTTAATCTAGGGAACATACTTTAGAAGTATAGGATTAAAGTATTACAAAAGAGGCACGATTTGTCTTTAAATGTTAAGGACTTGTGCGTAAAGAACTTGCTTTTAAGTGAGGCTTGCATACCTTTCTTTGATCCATGCTAAAATCGTAAGTGCATGTGTGTGTGTGCTTTCTCTCTAGTTTTGTTGAAAATATAAAGATCATAATGTTGCTTTTTCTCTCATTATGTTCTTATTTGGATAAGAACATAAAGCTTAAGAGTCTTAAGATTTTTGGACTAGCATCTTCATCAAGTTGAGTCATTGTTGGTGTATCTAGTATTCAACATTTTTCATAATCTTCCAAGCCTCCCAAGAGGATCCAAAGAACCACAAAGGTTGTATTTTCTCCATCATCTTCCTTAGTTGGTGTTTAATCTTTCTATAACTTGCAAGATGATCCTTGGTTGGTTTATGTAACATCCCAATATCAGCTATAGATGTTATTTATTTTATCTTTATCAAAGGTTGCACAATTGTTCCCTTGAGTAAAAAGGCTTGTAGTTGTGGTCGTATACAGTGTATACTTAAAAGTACGAACAACGTACTCATGCAACTTGGAATGGCGGGTGATCTGCTTGTACGTTGGGTGTATGTGTGGTACGCGGGGCGTACTAGCGCAGTCTCCAAACCCTAATCATTAGGGTCTCTCACTATTTAAAGAATATTATGTCCCTATTTAATCATCCTTATTAGCTACCATTCCCTCCCCAAACCCTATATTCAAGTTTAAGTGACTTATGTGGGTGTTATGAGCTTATTGGGTGATTTGGTTGCATCTAGTTGAAAAATGATATTAGAGAAGAAGAAGTGGGTGCTAGCAAGCTTGTGGATCAAGAAAGCACTCGTCTTTCTTCATCATTTTCAGTTATAATGTTTGTACCATGATAAGATTTCCATTTAATCTGCATGGCCGAAGCTTTATGAACTTTTGTCCCTAAGATTGGCCCTTTATGAGATTGAAGCACTCTAGAGAATCATAGTTGTCCATTCATGCATTTTAGGACCTATACATTTATACAAATGGTTGGTGATTCCGTATGGATCATGCATGAGTAAAGTAGCCTAGAGTGTGTTAGAAGTTAAATTTTGTTCCTTGGGTCCTTCCTAGCCATGCGAAGGCTTAAATTCAACGACTTTATGAATTAAGACATCTTAGAATAGTCATAACTGAGGTTGGGTTAATTGTATTTAAGGATCAAGACAAATAGTTGCTCAAATTGTAAGCAAACGGAGTACAGCGGGCGTACTCCTAGGTACGTCTTGCGTAGCAGGTTCTGCCCCTCAATGGGTTCTAATTTCATTTTACCCCCCAGGTAAGGATGTGTACGCCCAATGTATGTGTTAGGCAGTTGACTTTCGTTGACTTTTGACTGTTTCTAAAGATTTAGGGTTTTAGACCATGTGTAGGGTAAAATAGTATTTTTTCCATTAGT
The DNA here is from genome assembly GCF_051521515.1 of Lactuca serriola. NCBI lineage: Eukaryota > Viridiplantae > Streptophyta > Magnoliopsida > Asterales > Asteraceae > Lactuca > Lactuca serriola. The sequence goes on from NC_136411.1 coordinate 237,242,345, forward strand.
GAAATTAGTTTTGGGATTTGGACTTGTGAGTTGAGTTTTAGACCTTAATTACAAATTAGGGTTACTTATTTTGTTGAATAGGCGGAGTCTAGTTTCGACAATTTGGTTTTGAGATTTACCTGTCGTCAGCATTAGGTGAGTCTCCTCACTTGTTCTTACCCGTGTGGTAGAATAGTTGTATTTGTGATGACCAGTTGGGCCTATCTATTATTTTTATGTTGTGCTGTTGATATATGACTAAGTCTGTTGATAGTCTCCAAGGTTGTTGATAACCCGTAAGGAGTTGCGTTAGCCTACTGGGACTACTGATTGTCCGTAGGGTTGCTAATAACCGATAGTTTTTTATTTATGTTGTGCTGTAAGTTATATCTTAGGGAACTCGTTAAGTTTCGTGCTTACAATTGCTGATTTATATGTGGCAGGTACTTCTACGAAACGCGGCAAGGCGAAAGTCTGATTGTACATAATTTCGTTGGGACAGTTTGAAAACTCTAATATTTTCTGATAATGATTTTTTTGGATAATCATGTGGATGTTAACTTGGTTTAGGAAACTTATTTTGGTAAAATAAAAATGAAAAAAAAAGTTGTTCTAAATTTGAGGTGTTACAATTTGGTATCAAAGCCTTGGTTTGAGGGATTTGGATGAACCTCACGGTGATTCCAAACTCGAACTAATGATTTGAATTTTTTTTAAGAACTTAACAAGGAAATGATGATTTTTACAAGAGAAAAACCTAGAGAAGTAGTGTGTAGAGTAATTATATTACAAGCTGATAGAATTGCATTATATTTAGTGGTAGACTGAGGAATCTTGCAAAAATGTGTGGTAATGGTACCTGAGTTGTGATACCTTAGCCTAGGACTTCATTCTTATTAGATTGATCTGTCATTACTATTTGTTTAGTGTATGTTATATAATTGTACATAGTTAGGATTTTATAGCCTTAAAATATCGACATTAGCCCATCTTCATGTTCCTTTTCCTGTTGTAGATTCGAGGTAGGATCATTTATTAGAATGTCTATTGAGTCTTGTATTATGTATAATTCGCATACGTAAAGCAAATGGAAAGGATAATGGAGATCTTGTGAGGTAGAGCATTGCTGGGAAGAACTCTAGAGTTAGCGTCTAGATGCTTAGTTGTGGTTCTAAGGAACCAGCAATGCAACTTCACAGATGATTTGAGGAAGTAGAGTCCTTGTGACTTAGGGTCTTAAAGGGATGACTTGAGACCAATACGGGTTGGTGTGGAAGTTAGTATTGGGACCATGCTACTACAAGCACTGGATCCGTATGCAGCTCGAGGAGGAACCTTAAGGAACTAAGGACCTTGCAGGAGTGTGTGGCCGACGGTATATGTGCGTTAGACTGATTTCTGATGATTTTCTTGTGTGTTTCAGTATGGAGGTTACCCAAGGTTGAGGATCCAGCGTGTGACAACTGTGAATTTCTGGTCAAGTCAAAGTCAAACAAAGACAACGAGTCAAATCAGTAAACTCAACTATTGCTTCTATGATAGGACTTTCTCTATGTTTTCTAATGTACAACTTTCTATCATAATACAAAGTATCATTCGGAAATTTCATATGTTCAGAAAATTCTAAACCTTAATTAGGGAGAGTGATGTAACGACTCTTAAAAGCACTATTATGTACCCTTTGGGGGCGTAAAACACTCATAACAAGGCATAATGGAGTTTACAAACCTTGCATTATGGGGCGAAATATCTCTAAATCTCTCCCAATCTATCTCTATTTCTCCCAAATCTCTCCCAATCTATCTCACAACTCTTGGTAGTAAAAATCACATTTTCCAACATTTGAGCCAGGAGTAGCATTGTTGGAAAACATCTGAAAAGAAGGAAATGGTTTAGTTTAGATATTGGGATAGTCCTTAATAAAACACCAAAATGTAGAATTAAGGCTAGGATCCAATCACAATATATTATAACCTAGAAGAGGGATGCCATAATCCAAGTTATAACATATTTGAAAGGTAGGTGAATGAAGATTCACCAATTTCCACCATGAAAACAAAATATTAATTATTAGGTTTTATTTGGCTTTTAGAAATTCCTATATTCTTTGAGATTCATTGAACTTTTCAATGGCATGTTTCAATCTCGAGTTTGCCCTTCATGTTTTGTGACTGGGATACCGAGGATCACAAAACAAGGTGTGAAGTAACCATGCAAATTAGTTAGTACCCTTAATGTTTTTCACTTAATCATAGTGCCGATAAACCACACGCGCTCCTTCCGACCTCATGAAAAACTTAAGTCACCCTTTGCCTTCCTTGTTAAGTCCAAGTTAGTGTGCCGGTAAACCACACACGCTCCACCAACGACTTAGACAAGGTGCAAAGTGTAATTTCATGGATTAGCACCTTATTCACATTTTCTAAAGTAACTAAGATTGGGAATTTATAAAACACTTAGTTACTTAATAATAATCATTATACTTTTAATGAGAATTTATAAGTCCTTGTCTTACCCGTTCGACTAACGACCCTCCACCAGTCAAACAAGCGGTGGGTGAGAGTGGACACCCATTAAGTTGCCATTTTATAGGCAACAACCTTATACCCACCTTATAGACCGGCTTCATGAATGATGCTTACTAGCGGTAAAACGACTTTAATCTTATACATATATATATATATATATATATATATATATATATATATATATATATATATATATATATATTATTAATAACTTTATAATATTATAAGTATAAGGGTAGAATTTTAACTTTTAAAAAACTAAGGGTTGGAACTAAAGTTTTAATCAAGACTTTACTTGTTCCAAAACTTGAGGGCAAGTTTTGTAAACTTTCAAAACTTTTCATTTCTTGTAACTTATGAGTTAAATAGAGTAATAAAAATGAAGACTCTTCATTTTTCTAACTCTTGTGTTCTTTTAATGGTTTTAATTCAAGTGTGACTCTTGGTTTTCCATAACTTGAGGACAAGTTATGGACTCCATTAAAACACATTATGATCAAGAATTAAACTACCAAGTAGGTTACAAGTCATTCCTATGATCATCTAAATTCATAAGATCAAGAGCATGAATATTCATATCAAAGTTTCAAGATCATATGAACACATATAATCATGAAAAATTGATATTTGCCATTGTAAATGGATTAGAACAAACATTACACCATCTAAAACAAGTTTTATAACACCAAAATAGTTTAGGGTAATGTTTCTAGTCCATTTCCAGCGGCAAAGGTCGAAAATCTGCACTCTGTCGCTCCTACTCGCCGAGTGCATGAACCTACTCGGCGAGTAGGTTGAAGATACACATGAACTCGGCGAGTCCCCCCATGGACTTGGCGAGTTCATCAGGCAGACAACAAGTTTTTCGACTTTTTTCAACTTTTTAGCACAAATAACAATCAAACAAGCCTAGGCTCTAATACCACTGATGGGTTTTGAGCATTCTAACACTTCGTAAGTGTACATGCAACCCTAATAACCTTGGATATATGTTTGTCTAATTATCATGCAAAGTTGATTTCCAAGGCTATGATCCTATCTAGCATACATGGGGAACAATTTTAACTTAAATAATAGATAGAACTACATACCTTGTTGTTGTAAATGTTCCCTGAAACCTTGTGAGCCTAGCACCCCAAGTGTGATGCCTCAAATGCTTCACACAACACCAAATGCTATGGAGTAAACTTGGAGAGAAATTATAACACTCAAAAATCGGCTCTAGCCCTCTTGTTTCTTGTCTAACCGATTTTGGGAGAACACATGAGCTTTATATAGTGTTGACACATCTAGGGTTACACCATGTAAACCCTAATGTGTCATGACTCTTCATTTCCATGACCCATGGGTTTGTAACTCCCATGGAGCCTCCATGGAGCATCCAATGGGTTTAACCCATCTTGATTATGCATGGAGCCTCTTAGCCCACTATATAAGTTATGGATGATTTACAAAATCAACCCATATATTTAATTAGTTATCTTTTGATCACTTTATTAATTCTAAGATCAGTTCTTGATTAAACTAATTAAATAATATTATTAATATATTAGAACTTATAATATATTAATAACCACAAGTGTTATTTCTCTCATTTAGTCTATCCAATTGCTTGGTGCGATGCAACCCAAATGGACCATGTCGGGTCAGGTCAAGTACATACCAGAAATAGTTATGGACTTAGACACCTTATCCAACAATTTCATGGGTTCTGGATACAAGATGTGGTTTTCACATATGTTCTTGATTTGCAGGGACTACGAAGACATAGGGATGTGGAGCAAGGAAGGATAAATCTAATCATTGGGAACAGAAGATCGTCGCCTGTAACCAAGATTGGAGTTTATTCCTTAGTTCTTAGTAATGGATTAGGTTTAGATTTACACAGTTGTTGCTATTCGCCAGATATGGCAAGAAAAACCACTTCTTTTCATGGTTTATATAGACAAGGTTTTAGATATTCATTTGATAATGAAAAGGGTTATATTTATGCTTATCTTAATGGTGTTTTATATTTTGAAGCATTGCCTTGTAATGGAATATATGAAACTATGATGATTGTAGATAACTTAGGAAATGATGTGTTGTGTGTGGATTTTTCCAATAGTATGGATAAAGCATGCTTGTGGCATTGTCATCTTGGACTTGTCAACAAAAAACGCATAGCCCAACTCCAAAAGGATGGAGTGTTGGTGTCATTCAACCTTAGGGACGATGACGTGTGTGAGTCTTGTTTACTTGGAAAGATGACCAAGTTACCCATCACTGGCACTTGTGAAAGGGGTGAGGGTCTATTGGATCTCAGACGCACCGATGTGTGTGGGCTCTTTAGATCCACCAAAAGGGATGCAAACTGCTTCTATGTGACTTTCACCAACGATTATAATAGATATAGGTATATCTACTTAATCAAGCACAAGTCGTAAACCTTTGAAAAGTTCAAAAAGTTCAAACAAGAATTATAGAATCAATTGGGCAGGAAAATCAAGATGCTTTGATCCGATCGAGGAGGAGAGTACCTAAGTCTTGAGTTCCACGACTACCTCAAGGAATTTGGAATAGTTTTGGAATTAACGCCACCTAGGACACCGCAGTTGAATGGTGTGGCTGAGAGGCGTAATCAAACCTTGCTAGATATGGTTCGTTCCATGATGAGTCGTGCTTCACTACCTATCTCATTCTGGGGGTATGCCTTAGAGACTGCCACCCATATCGTTAATTTAGTACAAACGAATAATGTTGCCAAAACACCTCACGAGATGTGGACAGGGAAGGCTCCCTCGTTAGCACATATCAAGGTTTGGGGTTGCGAGGATTTCGTAAGACGAGAAACTCACGACAAGCTTGAACCTCGTAGCGAGCGATGTATTTTCATTGGCTACCCGCAGAAGTCCTTTGGATATCTCTTCTATAGACTGAGTGACAATGTTGTCTTTGTTGCGAGGAGAGGGGCTTTCCGAGAGAGAGAACTAATAAGCCAAGGGGACTGTGGGAGGCAAATTGATCTTAAAGAAATTCAAGAGTCAAGCATTGAAGGAACCTCTAATACTGGTGGTCAACCCGAGGAGGAAACTCCGGTTTAACCAATTTACGAATCATTAGCTCTTAGACGTTCCGAAAGAGTTAGATTTCAACCCTAGTTGTATAGTTTTCATAGTAATACAAAAGGGGACACGTATATTAGTGATAGTACACTAATAAATTTGGATGAACCGAACAGCTAAAAGGAAGCCATGGCAGGCCTGGAGTCTGCAAAAATTGAAAGAGGCGATGGACAACGAGATTCAATCCATGTACAATAACCATGTTTGGAGCTTGGTTGATAATGTACCAGGTCATAAGATGGTCGGGTGTAAATAGATATTCAAGAAGAAGACTTACACGGATGAGAATGTGCACACTTATAATGTGCGATTGGTTGCGAAGGGATTGACTCAAACACCAGGAGTTAGATATGGTGAGACCTTCTCACCAGTTGCGAAGATAAAGCCTATTAGGGTGATGTTTACATCGCTCAGACAGAGGGTTTTGTCAATGCGAAGCACCCCAATAGAGTGTGTAATCTTGAGAAGTCCATATATGGATTAAGCAAGCGTCTCGCAGATGGAATCTTTGTTTTGACGAGAAAGTCAAAGAGTTTGGGTTTTTGCGAAGCGAAGATGAATCATGTGTATATGTCAAAGCTAGTGGGAGTATAGTGAGCTTCCTCGTATTGTATGTCGATGACATACTACTCATATGAAATGACATCTAGACATTGCATGAAGTTAAGTCTTGGCTCGGGAAGTGCTTTGCTATGAAGGACCTCGGATAAGCTGCCTATATTTTGGCAATAAGGATAGTGAGAAACAAGACTAAAAGACTAATAGTACTTAGTCATAATACTTACTTGGACAAGGTACTAAAATGTTTTAGTATGGAGAATTCCAAGAAAGGGGATTTACCAATCCAAAGTAATGCCAAATTGAGTAAGACTCATAGTCCGAGTACCGAAGTCGAAATAGCAAAGATGAGCCGAGTACCTTACGCTTCCGTAGTTGGCTCAATTATGTATGCTATGACTTGTACTCGCCATGATGTGGCCTTCGCTTTGAGCACGGTCAGCAAATATCAATGGAACCCTGGAAAAGCAAATTGGACCGCAGTCAATAATATCCTTAAGTACCTTCGGAGGACCAAGGAATGGTTTCTAGTCATTGGAGAGAGTGATAACTTAAAGGTGCGAGGGTACAGTGATGCCAGTTTTCAGAACGAAACGGAGAATTACCATTCATAGTCGGGTTGGGTCTTTACCCTTAATGGAGGAGCAGTGACATGGAAAAGTTCCAAACAGGAAAGCGTAACTGATTCAATGTGCAAATCAGAGTATATTGCGGCGAGAGAAGCATCAAAAGAGGCAATATGGCTGAAGAATTTAATTGGAGACCTTGGAGTTGTGCCAGCCATACAGGAGCCCATGGAAATTTTCTGTGATAACTGTTGGGCTGAAGATTATTTTGAAGATTGCGTCTTTTGGGCTCAATAGTTTAGTTATTTTGTATTCCGGTTTGGGTCTGTCCAACCGAGAGCCTTGATGTTTAATATATAAGGATATGCTTGCATGCATATTAGGTTAACGATTTTAGAGAATAACGATTGATACAATAATTCTAGAGCTTAACGATAGCATTACATGTTTCTTTAATCGTTCTTGTAACCTACCAATCCTCTACAGTTGAGGTTCTTAATCGAGCTCTTCTGAGGATTTTGTTTTAATCATTCGACTCGTTTGATTCACACTTGTCTCGTTCTTATTTTCATGTTCTTATAGTTTTATATTTATTTGCCTGTTTGAGATCTAATCGATCTTCATAGATTTAAAGGTTTTAAATCTCATCAAGTGGTATCAGAGCAGGAGGCTGTGTAATCGATACACATCTTTTCTGTGAAAAGGTTTCAATTAGGGTTTTTCCGCAATTACTGATATTTATTAAGCCGTCATCTCATTATTGACGTATCTCGATATTTATTGTTTTGCCCTAATCTGCTTTATTACAAGTCTGATCTTTGAACAGGTATTTTCGATCATAATGGACGAGACGCAATCAAATCCTATTAATATTTCCAACAGCATCGGTTCGACGACAAAGATTCCAATCTTATACACCCATGACTATGAAGTATGGGCGCATCACTTCGAAGACTACGTGATTGGATCTGAGGAAAATGGGTATCTCATATGGGAAGCCATCATAAATGGACCGTTTTCTCATTCAGCAACGTCCAGGATTATTAAGACACAAAAGGAGTACAATGATCTGCTGAAGGATGTTAAGGATATTGCACAAGATGAAAAGGACAAATTCCAGTGTAATATCAAGGCGTTAAGGTTAATCAGATTCGCCCTTCAGTCCGACACCTTTAGATTGGTCAGCTCATGCACGACGGCAAAGGAAGTTTGGTATAGACTTCGCGAAGTGTACTCTACAGACGAAGATCTTGAACATTCTATCCAAACCTTGCTCTTATCTGAGTTTGGAGAATTCAGGCAAGGGGCCGAAGAAACCGTGACCCAGACGTTCGATCGCTTCAATCATCTTCTCAGCAAGATGATCAGACATGACATCGAAAGGAAGCTTATCGAGCAGAAGGTTACTTTTTTAAATGGTCCGAGGTCTGAATGGAGAGCAGTGGTGTCTACAGTCAAAGCCCATGAACAGTTTAAATCATATTCTCTGGCAAAACTGGTAGGTATTCTCAAGTCCCAGGAGAAGATAGTACTGCAGGAAAAGAACGTTGTGTCAAGCCTTGGTTCGTTGGCCCTCCTATCAAAGAGTAAAGCTGTGATGGAGGATGAAGACCTTAACTTGGAGGAGTATGACCTCACGTATGAGGATTATGCTATGATGGTGTCTAACCCCAAAAGGTTCATAAAGAAGAGATTCCCCAGCAATAAAAACCGAACTGGCAGGGGAGTTATAGTTCAGAAAAAGTCAACAATGAACCGAAGGTTGAAGAGGCCAAGAAGGAACCGAAGGTGGATGGCGATTCCGAAGTAAGCTGTTACTACTGCGGTGGGAAAAACCACTATGCTAAAGACTGTGTGCTTAAGAAGATGGCTGAAAAGGATGATGGATTGGATGAAGAAGCTGTGTTGCAGAAAAGGTTGGATGAGATGAGAAAGAAGAAGTCTACCGCTAACCCTTCTATGAATGCTCTTATTGTGCAGGGTTCGGTTGCTGATGACGAGTTCGGTAGCACTGAAGTTTGGTCTACTGACTCAGAAGACGATGAAGTAAGGAAGCCTACCCATGGAAAGGCTTATGTGGCAAAGGAGGAGTGCAGTGGAGGAAGATGCTTCATGGTGTCTGACGTATCACAAATGAGGGGATACAACACCGATGGAGGAAGCGATGAATCGAAGGTGCAGGAGGACATGTGCTTTACGGCCAAACCACTCAGCCAGCAATTGAATGAGCTTGATGAACTGATAAAGAAGGTACAATCGGTTTTTGTTTCATTTAAAGTACCACAATATTCATATGAGAAAGAACTTAAAAATGTTAATACAAGAATTTCTCATTTAGATAGTAGCCTAACTCAAACTCGAGTCACCAATTCTAACCTAACTGATCAATTAAGCAGGGCGGCGTCGAAGAGTGAGGAGCGGCGTATGTGGATCGAGTTGAAGGAGTCTGAAATAGTGAAAATTAAAGACGAAAACATTTATTTACAACGAGACAATTTAAAGTTGTTAAAACAGCGGAATGTTTTTTGTTTAATTGCAAAACGTCTATATTCTAATATTACTCAGCTTCACTTGGACTGTGAATTAGGTCAAAAGATCCATCGCATGATTTTGCCCTTCCTTTAGTTTAAGGAGGATGAAATCGATGCCGAAGCCTACAACTGTGAAATTGTGATATCATCTGATGATGTTAATCCGACCTACATGTATGGACTGGACAAAATTGAATCTTTCATTAAATCCAAGGACCACGAGAAAATGCTTAAAAACCTTTTGGATGAAAATGATAGACTTAAACTGAGAACCGAAACCATACAAAAATTTGACTCTTTAAACGCAAACGTAAGCTCAGAAAACTAAATCGATGTTGAAAATACATCTGAGCTTAACGAGGACGATAACATGAGTGAAATTTCTGTAGAGGACACGGTTGACTGCTCAGAATTTGTTAAAAGCGAACCTCAAAACCACAAGAATCTTATTTCTGAAAATTCTGTGGAATTCGCTCGATTGTCCCAGCAAAAGTCCCCGATATTAGCAGAGAAAGCAGTTGTGTATCAAAAGGTCAGGACCACTCCAAATCAAGTATACAAGGTGACTGGAGTAACCGAACATCAGACAGCTGAACTCACAGCTATTGTAAACGAAGACAATGCTGATGGCTGTGATGAGTACTTCTGGTCAGCTCCAATAGATAATGCAAATGAAACGGTTGGCTTATCTGAAAAAACCTCCTGGATGAGTAAAGGTAGATACATACCTGAACCCTTGAATAAGCCGGACAATTTCGACGAGCCAAGCACCAGTGGTACGAAAGATATTCCTCAGGAGGATGAAAGTTCAGCAAAAGAAGACATTCCCTCTACTCCCTCGGCTCAAAGTAAAACTCCTTCAGTTCAAAAGGAATCAGCCAAGGAGAAACCGAAAACGAAAGCTAATGTTCATCATCAACCAAAGCAGATGAGGAATAAGATGAGAGAAAGGAACCAAAGATACAGGAAGAATCTCTCTGAAAGGACACAATTCTGGCAATCCCAGAATGCATACTTCTCACATCAAGACAAGAATCTGAAGTATGAAAACAATCCTGTCGGAAAGCCTGAGAGCCACAATAACCGAAAGCCAAGGTTCGGTTCACCAGAAAATACCAACCGAAAGCCTAGGTTCGGTTCATAAGAAAATACCAACCGAACGCAAAGGTTCGGTTCTAAAGTCAAAAGAGAACAAAACTCTAAGGTATGTCCCTCCAATGATCAAAAGCAAAAGGGTCACCTAGAGTCTCCAGCCAAGAAGTCCTCTCAATCCAAACCCACTCACTCTAATTCTTCTAGTTCTTCTAATTCTTCTACTTCCACCAATTCATCTCCATCTTGCTCTAAAGCTAATTCTGTTCGTTCTCAGAAATCTCATTCGTCAACTGAACAAAAGGGCAAACAGAAGGTCAATGAATCCAAACCAGAGTCCAAACCGAACACACCCAATCCTAACAAGATAAAAGTTTATACCATTAAAAAGAAAGATGAAACAACTCTCATAAAACGAACATATTTAGTTGACATCTCTCTTACTATTCCAGTTCCCATGAAAAGCTCACGTGGACCCAAGAAACTTTGGGTTCCTAAATCTGCTTAACTTTTGCAGGTTATAAGTGACGAGCAGTTCGACGAAGAATGGTACATCGATAGTGGCTGCTCACGTCACATGACAGGGAGGAAAGAGGAGCTCAGGGAATACAGATCTCTTGCAAATGGTGGCAATGTCAAGTTTGGAAATAATTCTTTCGGCACCATAAAGGGATACGGGATGATAACAAATGGTGACTTTACTATAAGGAAGGTGGCTTATGTAGAAGGACTCCAACACAACCTCATCAGTGTATCTCAGCTTGTTGGAGGTACAGGTCTCAAAGTCTCATTCGATGATGAAGGTTCTGAAATCATAGAGAAAAAGACAAAGAAAGTGATTCTCAAGTCGGAGCGAAAGGGTGAGATGTTTCCTCTAAACCTTAAACCCATCAAAGGAAACCCAGCTATATGCCTGTTATCAAAAGCTCAATCTGAAGAAAGCTAGCTGTGGCACCGAAGACTCTCTCATCTCAACTTTAAAGATATCAACCGACTTGTCACTGGAGGTCATGTTAGGGGTCTTCCATTGCTCAAGTTCGACAGAGATCATTTGTGTGCTGCATGCGAAATGGGGAAGTAGAGTCGTCAAAGTCACCTATCGAAAGCATCGGTGGTAGCAAGTATATTCTTGTTATTGTTGATGACTTTTCACGATTTACATGGGTGTTCTTTCTAAAGCTCAAATCTGAAGCGACTCATAAGCTGAAAATGTTCATCAAGCAGATTGAAGTTCAGCTCAAGAAGGTCGTTCGAAACATCAGAAGCGACAATGGTCTTGAATTCAAGAACAGGGAGTTTGAAGAGTTTCTTGCAGAAAAGGGAATTAGTCACAACTTCTCAGCTCCCTACACACCACAACAGAACTGAATTGTCGAAAGACGAAACCGATCTTTGTGTGAAGCTGCCCGAACTATGCTAAGTTTCGCTTCCTTACCTCTTTATTTTTGGGCTGACGCTATTTCTGCTGCTTGTTTTACACAGAACAGGTCCTATCTCAACAAGCGATTCACGCTCACACCTTATGAGATTCTAAACAACAGAAAACCCAATGTGAAATTTTTCCATGTGTTCGGCTCACGGTGTTTCATCTTTAACTCTAAAGAACACCGCAACAAGTTCGATGTCAAAGCCGACGAGGGAATCTTTCTGTGCTACTCTCTAACATCCAAGGCGTACAGGGTCCTAAACAAGCGTTCGAGAAAAATTGAAGAGACATACTATGTGACCTTTGACGATAGCTATGTCAAAAAGCTACAGGCCAAAGAAGATACCGCTGGGGAAATCTTTCCTCAAACTGGCCAAGTCACAGTCTCGATCGCTAACTTATACGATAAATTTATGGAGCTCTTTGATGAACCAGAGAAAGCCTCTATCTTAGAAGCAGGTGCAGCAGACAACAAGGTTGACCACATGAAGCAGATTGTCGAAGAAGCTGCAAGGAGAATGCATGAAGGAGGATCGACTACTGATAACCCTCCATCCAACAATGCTTCAGTCGAGGGGGAGCCAAGCTCAAACATCGAAGGGGAGCCAAGCTCACACGTCGAAGGGGAGCCAAGCTCACATGTCGAGGGGGAGCCAAGTTCTGCAACTCCAACCGAAGGTGCTTCAACGCCTGAAAGCTCAGCACCACAAGAAACCCCTGAACCTCAAGTTTCTCAAAGCTCATCAATCGAGGGGGAGCATAATGATATGACGCTTGATTACGATAGCCAATCTGAGTCAGAAGAAATGATCAATGCTGAACTAGACCCAACCTTTGATCCGAATTACCCTCCTCTTACCAAATGGACCAGAGATCATCCTATCTCTCAAGTAGTTGGTGATGTATCTGAAAAGGTTCTGACCCGATCACAACTGAAGGCAAAACAGACATCCTTATTTTCAAAGGTTGAGTTTTGTATGTTTAACTCATTCGTATCAAAAGTTGAACCGAAGACAGTTAACACTGCCCTCGATCACTCTGATTGGGTTCATGCAATGCAAGACGAACTGAACGAATTTGAAAGGAACAAAGTCTGGCGCCTCATTCCAACTCCTCTAGATGCTTCGGTTGTTGGTCTCAAATGGGTCTTCAGGAACAAAATGGACAAGGAAGGCAATGTAATAAGGAACAAGGCTCGTCTGGTGGTAAAGGGATACTGTCAGGAGGAAGGGATAGACTATGAAGAGACTTTCACTCCAGTAGCTAGGCTAGAATCTGTTAGAATATTTCTGGCTTATGCTGCCCACAAAAACTTTGAAGTTTTCCAAATGGACGTCAAGTGTGCATTTCTTAATGGAGAACTCGAAGAAACGGTGTATGTGGAGCAACCTCCTGGGTTCGTGAACGAAAAGTATCCAAACCATTGCTATATTCTGGATAAAGCTGTGTACGACCTCAAACAAGTTCCGAGAGCTTGGTATGAAACGCTAACTAAATTTTTAAAGATGTCTAAATTCAAACAAGGTTCGGTTGACCCAACCTTCTTTCTCAAAAAGGAAGGTAACCACCTTATGATAGTTCAAATTTATGTCGATGACATCATCTTTGGCTCCACGAATCCCAGCTTAACAGCTGAATTCAGAAAGCTGAAGGAGACTAAGATTGAAATGAGCTCAATGGGTCCAATTAACTTTTTCCTTGGTTTAAATATTAGACAGGGACCAGAAGGCATCTTTATCAATCAGGAAGCTTACACGAAGACTCTCCTAGCAATGTTTGGTATGATGGGAGACTCAAAAGTCAAAGTCCCAATGGCATTCGGCACCAAGCTTACCCCATCTCTAGACAAACCGGCTGTCGATATCACGCTCTATCGTCAAATGATAGGCTCACTAATGTATCTTACTGCTAGCAGGCCTGATATCATGTTTTCTGTGTGTTATTGTGCTAGGTTTCAGGTAAACCCATGTGAACCTCACATGCTTGCAGTGAAGAACATCTTACGCTATCTGAAGCAAACTGCCTCCTTAGGTCTATGGTATCCATCCAACTCAGGCTTCTTCGTTCAAGCCTATTCTGATGCTGACCTTGGAGGATGTGGACTCGACCGAAAAAGCACTATTGGTGGATGTCAATTCCTTGACGGGAAGTTGGTCAGCTGGCAGTCCAAGAAACAATCGTGTGTGTCGTTGTCTACTGCCGAAGCGGAATACATTGCCGCTGCATCCTGCACATCACAAGTGATTTGGATCCAGAGTCAACTTCGAGACTATGGACTCAATATGAAGAAGATCCCACTATATTGTGACTCTGAAAGCGCAATTAGGATTTGTCATAACCCAGTGCAACACTCTAAAACCAAACACATAGCACTGAGGTATCACTTCATCAAAGATCATGTGGAAGATGGAAACGTCGAAGTTCACTTCGTAAGAACTACTAATCAACTGGTTGACGTCTTTACCAAAGCTCTTCCTGAAACATCATTCAACAGAATACTGCAAGGGCTAGGTATGATGGAATCAGAGTCAGTACCTCACACTACCTCTCAACCTCAAACATAAGAAGCGAAACCAACCGAACGTTCGGGTTCGGTTAAACCATGTGTTTCGCTCATCTCTTCAAAGGTAGTTTTTCTCTGTTGTATATTTCTTGTACAATTTTGTTTTTCTTTGTGTTAAAAGTATTTTCCAATTGCACGTCTAAAATCCTTGGTTTCTTAAAATTTACCAAAACCAAAGCCTTCCGAAGGTTCGGGTTCGGTTTCTCAAAATTTTCCTAAAACGAAACCAACCGAAGGTTCGGGGTCGGTTTTTCAAAATTTCGTTGAACCGAAACCAACCGAACGCTCGGGTTCGGTTTTTCAAAATTTTCTAGAACCGAAACCAACCGAACGCTCGGGTTCGGTTTTTCAATTTTTTCCCAACCGAAACCAACCGAACGTTCGGGTTCGGTTTTTCATATTCTTTTCCAAAGTTTTTTTTAAGTCTAATTTTTTTTCTTACTTATTTTTTTTTATTCTTTTATTTTCTTTTATTTTTTATTTTTAAAATCTCAAAAACTCCAAAAATATTTTTTATATAATTTTTTTGTGTGTTCGTTCGTTTATGGGGATATAATTGCTGAATTACTTAAGTGTCCCTAGAAGCATGCTGATGTATGTGCCCCAAGCCTCATAAGATTTTGAATAAAAGCCTTCATGACCTGGTATACACAAACCTTGTCTTCCCAATAAGGCTAACACATTTATTCTAATCGTGAGCTATCTCACTCTTTTCTCACATGAGTTAAGGGTTTCCTGCTTGGTCCTCATTTTCGCAGCAGAGGTACTATTATCTTCTTACACCATCTCCATAACTCTTCTCCACTACATTCGTTTCATCAACGTAACCCTTGAGACTCTCAGAAATTACCACTGAGGTTTATGGTTACCCAACATCTGTGTTTATGATCTTAGTTTCGTGTCACTACGAGCTGAGTGAAACCCAAAATTCAACACCTAATGAATTGAGGGTGAACAATTAATTTGCTCAAGTTTTCACCAAAGGATTGACGAATGTACCCTAATGAAATCTCAAATTTTCTTTTGAGTGATTCCTATGAAATTGTTAAACACCATAACATTTCTTCCATTAGGATCCAGTTTTTATTTTTTCTCTGAGATTTTATAATTTTCCAAGCCATTTTCAAATAAAATTCCTACCTACTTGTTCAACAGGCTACACCGGTCTCACAAGTACTTTGTTCACTTTCTTTCTTATTTCAAGAATTGAATTGCTGAATCAAAGCGAAAGCTACCCTTATTTAGCCTAATTCAAAGAAGCCTTTCAACATTTATTAATAAATGTTTGATCGTAATTCAACGGGAATCCACACTAACACTTTAAGGTCTCTCTTGACCTTGAAGGAAGGGATTCGTGCCCGGGATCCTCAGTTTCGTGTCATTATTGACATCACAGTAAATCCTTAAAAGAGTTGCTTTATTTCTTTTTCTTTTACACTCTTAGCACGAAAATCTTTGATTTTCCAAAATTCCGTTACTAATTATTACAGGCTGTATTATTACTTTGGTGGTTAATTATGAAGCTGTGGTCAAAACCAATCCACGTGGGTATTTAATTCAAAAGATGTCATTTAAAAGGATAAGACGAAAAGGTTGCTGACTCGGCGGGAGTTAAAAGGATTAAAATTCAAACGACGGTAAAAAGTGGGCGCGTGTGACTTTGAAACGGCCATGCTTTTACTGACATTGTGGACGCGTGTGCGAAATCCAAACGTTATCTCTCTGGCATTTAAAGGTGCGTGCGGATTTGAACCGTTTTTCTTCTGAAACGGCGCTTGTTGGGTAGCGTGATCCTAGGAATCTGACACTATCTCTCCTACGTGATCATCGCACAGAAGATATGAAACGATTTTTTCTCTCTCCAATCCCTCACTATAAAAGGCAGTCTACAACACCATTTACCTTTTTACTGCTTCCGGATTTTCTAGAGAGCAAAAACTTCAAAAAGCTTTACTGTTCATCTTCTTCTTCGACTACCTTCAACAATGGCAGAATCTTCTTCCGTCCATGCTACTTCACAAATCCTCCCCATTCATCCACAACAATGTCTGGTTATTGACCTTAACCCACTGGCGTACGACTCCTACATGTCGCCGATTATTGAGTGCTTGAAGTACTCCCAACTAGCTCCAGCTCTCTCAAGAATTGAATCTGTGCGAATGGTGGCCCTATCGCAGGTTTATGCGACTGCCTACTACGACAAGGCAGTCGAACGGGTGTTCTTCGAAATTGCAGACCACAAGACATCAGTTTCTCGACAACGTTTCTGCACCATGCTTGGGTTGGCTGTTGACCCATCAAGAATTAATCCGGAGACGATTATGGTTAGGTTTCTGTACAATATTTTTTACAACATGGGGTACACGGAGGTCCTCACCTCCTTCGCTAAGTTCAAAAAGTCCTGTCTGCCGCCACAATGGAACGGCTTATTTACAGTCCTTTTCAAGGGCCTGTCGGAACGGAGCTCAGGGTCCGACGGTGCCAGTCGACTTTTCTTGTCGATCATGTACGCGGTCTACAACGGGATTAACCTGGACTATGGGTTGGTCCTATGGCAACAGCTCATCCAGAGCCTTTCTTCATCATCACGACACTCTGAGGTGTCGTTGGCCCGGTTCTGGATTTTAATCACCAAGTGGGCGATGGACAAGTTCGACATTCCCACTCCTGAAGGTGCATCGATGTCTTCTATTGGTACGTTTCATACCAAGAAGATCATCGTCTCAGATGCATCCAAATTCTCCTTCATTGGCTCTATTCCGGAGACAATGTATGGCGTCGTCCCCTCTGACAGCAGACTCATTCGGACGATCAAGGAATTCAGGGCAACTGGTCCTAGGGAACTTACACCGGATATGCTCAGATCCATCCACGATGCAGACAAACCGGTGAACAGGGGCAAAAAGGCGGATAAAGGGAAGCAAGCGACCAAAGCTACTAAGGGTCCTTCTCCCAAGAAGAGGAAACAGCCTAAAGCTGCACAGTCCCCACAACCGAAGAGGAGGAAGACTCAACAGAAGCGAAATCTTTTTATTCCCTCTTCTTCGAGTGAATCAGAAAACAAGGGTTCGGGTTCGGACGTCATGTGCCTAAGTGTAGTTGTGTGGTTGCAACAAGTCTAAAATCTTACCAACCATACCATAATGAGAACAGTAGAACATAACATTAAACTTAAAATACTATAGGAGTATTTGGTGTTACTATAAGTACTTTATACTTGAGAACTAAAACGGGATCTTCATTACTAAGTTGATAGTTGCTAAGTGGATACACTAAGGCTATATGTAATTAGGATGTTATAGACTTAGATTCTGTAAAAATTTTACTTTACCCCTATTATGTGTGAATTTGGGGTTAATGTCACTTATTCGAAGGCCTATCCTGTTTCGATTACATATAACTGGTATGCACTTCACAAATAGCGTTGTAACTAATGAAGATTTTCTAAATAATTATCTAGATAGTTCGACTAATAATTATTTTCTTACCCCAATTCTCGCGTAGATAACATGGCTGGACTCCATCCCCACGGCAACCAGTACCTTCCGAACGAAGTCATTACTGGATGGTTTGGAGAAGAACCAGAGAATGATCATCCTATCCCTTTGAATGATCACAATGATGAAGACCTTTCGGACGATGCTAACTCCGAACCCGAGGTTGAGAACCTACCCCAAGCAGCTCCCTTTCAAATTCCTAACCCTCGTCCGACTTTTCGTGGCCCGACGCCTGAGTGGGTGGAATGCTTGGAAACATGGAACCAAGGACAAGATCAACCCATGCCATTTAATGGTGATCGAAGCTTTTACAACTTGAGCAATGGGGGCTCAGTAGACAGAATCTTGCCAATCTTGGTCCGCAGAGTGGCCCGAAATGAGATTCAAGGCAGGACAACCCTACATCAGATCACCGAAGTTGTCGCCGATGTGAGAATGCATACCCTCCACACCATTCGTCTAGAAGATGCTCGTGAGAGATCAGAGAGAAACCATGAAACCCTGCTTCAAGCACTGGCTGAATCACGAGCCGAAGTAATAGAGCTCCGATTACGCCAGAGGGTGTACGAAAGACACCAACTTGATGTGGAATGTCAACTGGCTAAACTGAGAGTTCACCAGAGGGATGACCGTCGTGAGTAACAGGGGTTTTACTTTATTTTCCTTATTAAAAGGAATCATTTTTCTGTCTATGCCCGATGTGGCATTTTCTATGAAACTATCTTGTACTGTAAGTACTTTTGGTTAGGTCTTTATGCTATCAAGAACTATCTTCTCTAGATATGATGTAAGACCTTTTGCAAGTTCATTTCCCGAACTTTTACATCATGAATATCAAATATTTTGACAGTCGGCTAACTTCCGTGTCCTTCTTTATTCAAGTACTCTCATCATACTTTCATTGGAGTCTATCTGAAACCTGCTTTAGTCA
The DNA here is from genome assembly GCF_051521515.1 of Lactuca serriola. NCBI lineage: Eukaryota > Viridiplantae > Streptophyta > Magnoliopsida > Asterales > Asteraceae > Lactuca > Lactuca serriola. Next base: position 237,261,120 of record NC_136411.1, read on the forward strand.
AGTCATTCGACTATAGTAATTTAGCTCCGGAGACATTTCCAAGTCTCTATTAGTAGTTGGATCCTGTTATTCACCAACCATTGATACCTCAGCTTGAACGACAAACATCATGAGACCATTCTACGAACTTACTTCCATTCCGTGCTAGGACTGCATCATAGGGATGTAGGTCAACCCTTCATAAACACACTTCCATTCCGTGCTAGGACTGCATCATAGGGATGTAGGTCAAACTTTCGAGAACATATTCTTACTCTTTTCTTGAGCAATCGAAGTACATCTATGGTCAACCTGAATCGCTCACAAAATCCTTATCTTTCGTGCTAATAGAATCATGTCGTCATCAAGAAACAATCAGCTTCACACGTACATCTCTTTCTTCGAGATCGCTTTTCCAGTGAAGTCGTCATATCAGAACACCGAAGTACTCATGCATGGAGTACCTCATAGTTCTTTTCTTTTCCGAAGGAATCCCCGAACTCCCACTCGTGCAGTACGTCAAGTTTAATCCAAGGATTCATGCAGTTGATCTATCAATGAGGAATGTATACATAAGAGTCATATATAATCAAAGTTCTACAGGTTTAGAATTGATGATTCCACTTTAACTTCTTTTTCCCCTATGGGATATGAGTTTAAAGAAAAATCAGTTATTCTACTACCTTTTCAATCTTAATTATATACGACTCGTATACACGAAATTGTGATTATGAAACCATGTATGAATTCTAATATGAACTTCAAGGCGGAGAACTGCCCAAGACTACGAGTAATCGCATCGTCATGTGAAAAAACTTAGAACCCAGTACGACTCCTGTAAACCGATCGCCATACAGTCTAAACATCTACGGAGACACAAGAACAGCCCGGGCAACTTAGCGAACTACACAGAAATAGAATTAGAAGACTAGGCTTCTCACCCCGGAGAACCCCGGTCATATTCTTCCAGAGATCGACGGATTGCATCGTATGTACCTCGGCTATCGAGGACTCCGTCAAGATTTTCCAGTAGAAATCGTTATCTCTGCCTCGCATAAATGATTTTGTTGAGCAAATGCAAGGAAAGAATTATTTTCAGAAATAGATCTGAGATCCGAATATCACCAGTTCGAGTGTTAGGGGAGGAAGTCCGGAAGACTACCTTCCGAACTCGATGCGGACACTTCGAGTCCGTAGTGATACGCCTCGGATAGGAGCAATACGCACATGGTATTCATGAGCTAAATGAGTAGGGTACGACTTTCTTACTTGGATCAGTTCGTCATTTCTCCATGTAATGACTTACTTATCTACCCTCGTAGTAAGAAGGAACCCATGGAAACATTACCTTCGGAGGAACTTTCACGAAGTTCTCTATGCACAAGTTTTGAAGTTGAAGAGTCAGATTCCTATGACACACTATTAGTGATGTGGGAAATTTTGAGTTCTCTTTCAATTTGTCGACACCGCAGACGCCGACAGACATTCGCCAAATTCTAGGTCTTACAGACCTATTGTCATAGTTCATTCAGAACTCCTCACAAATTACAGAAACCCTTTTGACTTTGACCCAGCAAGGGGTGGCCCTTGACTGGGAAATTTAGCAAGAGAAAGAACCTTTGGAATTCCAAGTGAGAGACCAAATTCTTTAGGAAGTCTCACACTGGGAATGGCTTAATATGCTTCGTAAAGCATGGAAAGCTAAATCCAAGATAGATAGGACCTCCAAGATTCTTACCAGAATCGTTCCTGAATCTCGCAGACTAGATCTACTCCGCGAACTCAGTAACGTACATTCTACTCTTTGCGTCTAGATCGTGAAACCGTAACTTTCCGTTAGGACTCTTGTTAGTCTACTCGTCGAGATCCTCTCCTTCGTATTAGAACCATAGTAACCCTAGGCATAGATGTCAAGCGGACGAAGCAACGCAGTCGCCCGTTAGTGAAGGTTTGTTGGGATACCAACCGAGGACCCGATTTCACTTAAGAGCACTAACACAAATTGATTAGGAAGTTTCCTCCTCTCGAATCGATCATTCATGCCTACTTGCTTACCTAAATTCTAATTTCGGGACGAAATTCCCTTTAACAGGGGGATGATGTGACAACCCGAAATTTCCATTCAGTCAAACCCGAAAAGTCAACCACTTCGTATCATAAGTTAATGTCATCATTTCTTATTTTTAAGAAATTTAAAGTTCGTTTGATTATTTTAATATTATTTTTAAACGAACGGGTGAAAGAAAGTACCGTCTAGAATTTTGAATTTTAAAAACCGCAAACATCTCATGTATTAGAAGTTTGCGACCAAACTTTTATGTTTGGGTCGAAAAATCATCCAAAAACGTAAACTCATGACTTAAGCATGAGTTTACTCCCCAAAAACTAGTCATTTGTGTTTACTCCCCATTTTCTAAAAGAGTAAACTCCAAAAGAGTAATACTCCCCAAAAACTAGTCATTTGTGTTTACTCCCCATTTTCTCTCAAGTATCATCCTACTTTTTGTTCTAGATCTTCAAACTAATAAGTGTTCTAACCATTTCAAGTTGGTTTAATACTTAATCTAGTGTTTGTACATCCTTTAATCCATTCATTTATGTGTTTTGACTAGTTTTTCCAAAATACCAAGAATACACACTAGTGTTCTTGGACTTAAAGTTCATTTCAAGCTTCCACAATGTAAGTACTTCTATCCTAGAGTCATTTTAAGCTTGCTATACATGTTTATACCAAAGAAAAGTCCAAAGAACACCAAGATAAAGGTGTTCACGGTTTTGGGAGGTCCCAAAACCGTAAACACCAAGAATAGGGCCAAAATGGTGTGTTAAGGTGCCTAGATGCTTCACAATGCCTTAGGGACTTGTCTAGATCCATCCTTGATGAGTCTATCACACAAAAAGCACCAAAATCATATATTTTTATGTTTTTACGGTTTGGGGAGCTCCCAAAACCGTAAACACCTCAAATGAGGTGTAAAAGTCCCATAAATGTCCAATGGATGTTCCTTATGCCTAGAATCTAACCAAGACTGGTGCCATGTTTGAGCTAAGGACTTGAAAACTGTTAAATACCAAACTTAGGAGTTTAAGGTAGTAAACTCATGAGTTTAAGGTAGTAAACTAATGAGTTTAAGGTAGTAAACTCATGGAGAAATGGTCCTTTGACCGTAAACTCCATTTAGGAGTGTTTTGATGCCACACAACACTTCCTAAGGCTAAATCATGAAGTAGGAATGCTTGGAATAGCTTAGAAGACTTCAAACCAACAAATGGTAAAAAGGTTAGGAGTTTAAGACTGTAAACTCAATAGTTTACAACCGTAAACTCAAGGGGTGTTGGTCCTTAGGGACGAAACTCATTTTAAGAGTGTTCCTTGAACCCCAATCATACTAGCCTTTCCCTACAACACTTAGATGCACTCCTTAGCACTTATAACACTTATACATAGTGTTTGTCATGCCTTAGAGTGTCTTGACTTTTTTTGTTAGTTGTTTAAAGACTAATTGTTTATATACATATATCCTTATATGTTATTAGGATCCTTGTGCGTGTCTAAGTCTTCACTTGACACCAAGCACTTATCAAACACTTCCTTCCGATCCACTTGTTATAGGTGAGTTCATACCCCTTAATCAATGTTTTTTAATGTTTTTAAATGTTTTATGGGGGGATACAAGTAGAATCATGCTAGTTATTATATCAATCACATGTGATTAATAAACAACATTCAAATGATTTACTACTCATTAGTCGTTTTACCAAACAGTTTCCTTCAAATGTTTTTCACAAACGTTTTATATGTTTAAAACTCCTTATTAAACTGTTCATTTTACTCTGTATGTTTCATTTCAAACTCATTTACAATTGTGTTTCAAACAATTGTTTATTTATAGTTAAACTGTATTATCAAACCCATTCTTTCAACCCGTTTTACAGATTGACATCAAGTCGATCTTTTCTTAGATAATAATTATGTTCAAAGGTTTTACAAAACATATTTTATGCATTTATATTATAAATTGCATGCCTATATATGTATAGTTATATAATAAATGTTGAAAGGACTTAGGAAGGCTATCAACCCTATTTCCTTTTCCTCGATTTTGATGTGGTCTGGTGGAATATCGGGTACCCATCCAAGGGTCGTTTAAATATTAGTTATATATCATGTGTACATATATAGTCATAAAGGTCCTTCCAGTTCAGCCAATGCCCTTGGGTAGCAAGGGTGTACATCCATGTTCATACGTACCGGTTAAATTACTAGTAAGCTACCATATGGGTAGTTTACGAAGATACTAAAACTATTTCTAGAGCGCAATATCATACAATGAGTCAGTTCATTCATGAGTCAATACATGCTAGATAGAGAGAAAACATACATTACAACTAGCACACGCAGAACATTACAGTACATTACTTTACAATTACATGAGTACATTTACATAGAGACCTTGTTACAAGCATGCCTATATATGTATAGTTATATAAGCAATGTTTAAAGGACTTAGGAAGGCTATCCACCCTATTTCCTTTTCGCGCTTGAGATGTAGTCTGGTGGGATATCGGGTACCCGTCCGAAGGTCATTTAAACATTAGTTAGATATCATGTGTACATATATGGACATAATAGTTCGTTTCAGCCAGTTCAGTGCCTTCGGGTAGCGAAGGCGTATGTTCATATACTTTTACATGATTACGCTTACATAAGTACATATACATGAATACGCTAAAAAAATTGTGATCCACTGTATCGGAGCATGCCTTCAATGTCATGGCCCGAGTTGTAGCCAGAGTCTCTTGGAGGGAGAGCGTGAGTTTGCGTATAGATCTATACTGGATTGACTATCCTACACCTTGTTGCTAGCTATAGACGGACCGACAGGTCTGCAGGTGCCAAACGTCATATCTTTTTACGACCTACATTTCTCGTTGTTACCTAGTCGATAGTATGGTACAATTAATCACATGATACCTTAATATAAATCCGGTTTAAGGTAGTTAGTATAGCAGTAGTTCGTATAAAACAACACTACAGTACTACATTAATTTCCCCTTTACATATATTTAGTGATCATTTCACTTAAACATTAAATGTACAAACTATATTTTGTTAATGATAGTTACACCTGGGAAAATTACACACTCTTACAAGAAATGAACATTTGAACAGTTAAGTCTTGGTCGAAGACTACATTGAGAACAGTTAGGTCTTGGTAGAAGACACCCTTATATAATAGTAGGAATCATAGGGATTTCTATGGTTTTTTAAACTTTTACAGTTTTTTTACAAACATTTTTATACTTACGTTCATATACATTTTCCATACTTACAGTTCAT